>NW_008794085.1:3408046-3416165 GCF_000699145.1 Aptenodytes forsteri
ATATCCCTTTGGTCAGTTGGGGTCAGCTGTCCCGGCTGTGTCCCCTCCCAACTCCTTGTGCACCCCCAGCCTCCTCGCTGGTGGGGTGGGGTGAGAGGCAGAAAAGGCCTTGACTCTGTGTCAGCACTGCTCAGCAGTAACGAAAACATCCCTGTGTTATCAACACTGTTCCTGGCACAAATCCAAAACACAGCCCCATGCTAGCTACTGTGAAGAAAATTAACTCTATACCAGCCAAAGCCTATGATGATAGTCCTTGTTATAATGATGCATTGATTACTTCAGTCAGGAATGTCCTAAGGTTGGGATTTTTTTATGTTTTTTTTTTTAAGCTAGGAAAGATACAGGCTGAATTCAGAAGTGTTATGATGCAGAATGTGATGAATGTGATGAAATGCCAGGACTGAAGTTATACTATTGTTCAGCAGCTCTGGTCAGAGCAGCCCATGGGATTTGGGAAGGCTTTTCAGTGAATGTCATCTTTAAGTGTAAAAAGGTGATGTGTGCCTCAAGTCCTTGCCATTTCTGAGTTGTCTGTTTCAAAACAAATCTTTACTATAATCAATAATGTCTGAATAACAGCATCTGCTATTGCAGAATTTCAAGGGTATCTTGTAAGTTTAGAAAATGAGAATCAACCATGGATCTAATTATATAAGCTGCTCTCTTGGTACATCTCATCTGGATAGAAGCAGACAGTACTGGGTATTTTTTAAAAGCCTGATCTTACAAGATTTCTAGCTTCATTGGGGAGGTCCATTAAGTATTTAAAAGTTAAGGAAGTTACTGAACCTCCCAGCCCTCTGAGACTAACTCTTTACCAGCTGCAGAGACCATTAAATATCTGTATCATATGTTGCATTTTATGAGAAAATAGCTAAAGCTTTTTTTGCAGTCTGAGGGCACTTAACCTCTGGGCAGGATAACATAGCCTGTGAATTAGGCTTCCAAGGCAATATACCCTTTCTTTTCCATCCTTTAATTTTCAGGCAAAGCCCATGTATCCACTACTCTAGATCAGTGTGTGTATTATCGTTACAAAATCTGATGTGCAAGTCTTAGGATTCATTGAGGTGAACTGCAAAACGTCCTTTGATTTCAGTGGCAGATCCTCCTTGTATTTAGGACACAGTAGGCTAAAACTCATAAAAAGAATGAATCAAATTTCCTGTATTATTAATTATACCCTAAATTATTAAATTGATGGGTTTTTCTAAATGCAATTTATTTTTCACCACCTATTGCTGCTAGTCAACTTCCTGTTCAATTTGGACAAAGAGAAAGGACCGATCCTTTTTCTGAACTACATAGTATTGCACTGTTTGGGTTCACATATAATGCAAAGGAATGTTAAAAACCTAACAAATATTGTTTTAACTGGTATCATTACCTGTGATCCTATATTTTTTGCACATCGATTAACATGAAAATCATAAAAAGCTAGATCAACCTCAGCACATTTCTTTCTGTGGGAAATTCCCTATTACATCGTGGACAGCACTACCTGTTAACATGCAAGTATTCTGCTTGTCCTACTCTTAGAAGTGAATTTCTTATTGTTAAGAAGGAATAGTGCCATGAAATATGCTCTCTAACTTCAATAGAAGGGAAAAATGATTAAAAAAAAATCTCACCCAGATACAGACATGATTATGATCTTTGGACATAATCCATTGAGTTTTTCATTATTATTTTTTAAAGTTTAAAAAATGAGGTTTAGAATATGGTCTGAAAAAACTGAATATAGAGTACATGCTTATACAGTACCGCATTGTAGAAAAAACTGAAGAGAATGGAAGTCTTCAGCATGATAATATCTGATAAACTATAAAAACTGCATATATCAAGCAAACTGCAGTTTACAAGAGGCAGACTTCTTTTATGCATGTGCATAAGGAACTAAGAACAGACTCATCCTTGAACATAAATGAGAATTTAATTGACAACTCTCACAATTATCTGTGTAACAATACAGTCACGTAATTAGTATTAAAATAAATGTGCAAGCCAAAGATTATTATAGAAAACGCAGTTTTACGGCAACAAAAACTAGTGACAGGAAGATACTAAACTACAGAAACGTTCGTAGAGTCTGTTCTTTAATCATTCTCAAAAGATATTCATTTTACTCACAGTGAAATCCAAGTGGTTTGTTTCAGCAGTGTTAGCATGGGAAAAGCAGTAGCTGAAGGGCACTTCTTGAAAATGGTCACTAATGTGATAATAATTGTGTAAGCAACCAAATGTCTTACCCTAATATGAATAGTAGATGAACACAGTATGGGCTACAAAGATACCACTTTTCTCAACTTTGGCTGTAGTTGCATCTCAGATAGCAGTCTGCCAATGCAAGCAAAATAACTGGCAGCCAAACTTGCCTGTTCGCATAAGGCTCTCCTGTTTCCCAGTTCTTAATTCATTTCTACCCCTGTGACATACAGTAAAGCTATTGGAAATAGCTATATATTGACCTGCCAGTCTCATTGAGAAGCAACTTCTGCTGGTCTCATTGAGAAGGAACATCTTGGCTTAATTATAGGATGGAAAGAACCTGGTTATTTTAAGATCAGTCTAGAAATTGTCATCTTGGTGCTAATTTCTACTCCCTGCATAATTGGTATTATAATGCTTCCATTTTGTGAGGCCTTGCAATGGTCCTGAAGCTATCACCCATCATGAAGGTAAAAGTTAGTAGGGTACAGTTTTAGAGGAGATAAAAATGAACCCCTTATCTGTAAAGATGTGTGCTACGTAGTTCTAACATAAGCATTTTGAAATGTTCACCATCTAAACTCACTGATGCCCCTTATATCTATATATCACTTTATCACTGATGCCCCTTATATCTAGATCACTTATACCTGCAACATGTAAAGTCACCACCTATGTGACTGCTACCATCCTCAAGCTAAGTGAAACATTCCAGGGAATGTCTATCGCTATAAAGTCTGGGTGCAAAAAAGTTTGGGATTTTGTAAAGATGCCACAGTTTACTGTTCTTCGGTTTTGTGCTTTTGCTTATTGTGTTCCCACTTATTTATTCCCTGACCTTTCCTTTTCTTTTTGTTGCATACCAGGATGTTATTAGGTTATTGAAGTTTGAATCAAGAACTTTTAGCACATCATCATGGGAGATGCGAGATACCGTGGGGTGGGGGTGGGGGGGGTGGGGATTTTCTATAACTGAGACAAAAATACTATATTTTTCAAAGGACAAAGATATTCTTCCTAGTCCCAGCAAAGCTGATGCCCCCCTTTCTTTTTTAAATGGAGACCCTGCCATAGAATTGAAATTAATTGAAGCTAACAGAAATTGTGTGGGAAAAAGACATTTTAAATTTTGAAGGATATCTTGAAGACAGACAATCTCAGAGTTAAAACATTAGAATGGTTTCCGTGTTCCACTGGAAACATTCCTCTGTTTCATCTAAATTCCTTTGTAAACCAAAAGACTTTTTGCTGATGTTCTGCCAAATGCATATTTTGCCTTTTTTGAGGGATCTGGAGCAGACAACTGATCTGGTTGCTGTCTTGAAGTCCCATGCACACTGTGGATATGTTGTTGGCTCTAGTCAGCTGCTTGAAGGATATTCTGGGTTGCCCCTTATCTTCAGTAACTCTGGCAATCAGATGCATGGAGGAGGATAATCAGTCACTGAGTCTGCTAGACTTAGAGAGACTTGGAAAACCATCACAGAGTTTGGTATTTGGGGGAAGGGTTTTTACTCATCAAAGGAAAATGGAAGTTCCTTAATCCGGCCAGGAGATCTGGTAAAGATATTTGTCCTATATGAGGCAGGATTTTTCACCTGATGGTGTCTCTTTAACAATTTTTGTTCAAACAAAAAGCTTTCCTTGAAGTGAGGCAGTTATTTTTAACATCTAAAGCCAGAAGAAAATCTTCCTGCTAAAACAACAAACACACTGTACCATTTTGTAAAGCCTTTGCTAATTGTAAAGCTATTTAATTTGTTTTAATATTTCCTTTTTTCTTTCATTTTGCTTTTGCAATTGGTCTTTATGCTAAAGAAGAAGAAGCCGCCTTGAAAAAATAGAAGGCAACTGCTGTTTTCTGTAAGTGGTTATAATTCATTAGATTTCCTTATCCCTCGCTCACCCCCTCCCTCCCCTATTACAACAGCTTCTCTCTTATGCCACAAGCAAATATAATTTCTGTTGTTGCTTCTTCGCAAAATCCAATTTGTTATGATGTATTATGCATGCCAGTATAATTGCAGAGGAGGGGTTAAACTGAATGACAGTTTAAAGAGGTGCATTCCTTTGGCTGTGTCACTCACAAAGAGAAGCAAAAAGAAAAGTGGGACAAATTGATGCCCTGATGAAAGTATTAATCTGCTAAGATTTCAGATGAAACAATGGGACTGCCCTAATCAAGCCATATCCTCTAGAGAACAAAATGATGGCAGGGACTTCTGATGCAGAGAAGATTACTATAGCCTCAGCAGCAATATCAGTTATAATATCTACCATATTCTTTGTGTATATATTACTAGCAATTAAAAAAGTGCTTGTCAGTACCAATCTTAGCATAAACCATTTTTTCCAAGAAATGTGAGAGCTTTATGAGATACTGTATAATGAGTTAGTCTTTTGCCATTTATTTTCTTAGAAAGAATAGAATAAAATATGTAATAATAATAAATAAAAGCAAAATAGCAAGGTAGGTAAGTATTCCAAGTGAAATCCCTTTAAAGAAAATGTGTAAAATTTTCACTGCAAATGAGGATAGAGGTTATAAATACAACAAATTACGCTTTTGTAATTCTGATGCTGGGGAACATGATATATCCAATAAAATAATGGTAAAGTGTTTTATACTTTTTATTTTCTTCAACAAATTGTGGTGGTAAAAAAACCAGCTTTTAAAGTCAAGCTTTTTTTTTTACTCTTTTACACCACTGAACTACAATTCCTTTGTAACATTTTTGAGATAACTGTTTTGAATAGGTTTGTGTCATTTGCTTCTGCACTATTTCCTGAGTCTGTCCCAGACAGCCAGATCAGATGGTAGCAGATGTTTGGGGCAGGAAGATTTAAGCAGTAATCTTTGATGCACTGGAGACTTCTTCATGCTTGAAGCTTTCCAAGTTACTCACAGCTGCCTACTGTGGGAAAGGACCCTGCAATCCAGGATGATTCTTCTCCCCCGCTGCCTTGCATGATCCTGCCCCAGGCCTTCAAAAACATTTAGAGAGCTCCTCATGGTCCTTGAGTAGAGGAATGAATTTATTGTTGGTCTAAACTAGTTACACTGGTCTCTACAATACAGACAAAGTTCTGCAGGCAACAGGAAAGTAAGACGGACCTTTCATAGTCTTTAAACTTGTAGGAATCAGATTAGACAAATCAGCTCTTCACATGAACAAACAAAAATTTTCATGGTTGTGTTGAGTGGGAATGGGCAATAGAGTCAAACTGGCCAGTTGTAGTATCATATCAGCTCTCTTCTTAAGGGGCATTGCATTTCAGAATAAAAAGTCCTGTCCATTTCTACTGAACATCATGAACTAGGCACTGGAAACTTGCCTGTTACTCCTGGAGCCTCTGCTCATTAAATATCTAAATATTTGTATGTGCAAATTACCAATTTGTTCATTCAATCATGTTAAGCTATTATTTGTGGAAGCTTGGGCTTCCTGTAATTTGAAAATCACCCCCCCGAACTTTTCACCATGTCTCAGTATATAAATTCTGCAATCCTTATTAAGGACAATGTGACATCTGAGAAAAGTAAGTATGCCAGGTCCTCCTTCCTTGATAAACTGGTTAGGTGTGAATACTACCAGATGAGAAACTAGGCTGACATTGTAGGTACAACATTATGAGATCTCCCCAACAATCCTGAAATGGAGGAAACAGTAACTTGTTTTTTTAAAATTTTTATTTTTTAATGGAAATGTCAGTGTACTGCCATCACCTACTGTTCCAAGAAACATTGAATTTTTCTCCTTAGATCTGGGTTCAGACAGAATCAAGTCCCTGCATACTTATGGACTGAACAGGAGCCTATGATAATAGTTTTATCCCAGTGAAGATCAATTCAAAGAAAAAGACCTCACGCATGAAGTCCTTTTCTGAGTGCTAGTTAGCAAGTCCATTATAAATAGAATCTGTTTATTATTTCCTCAGAGTCGTCTTATCAAATCCTCATAGAAATGAGATCTATCTAAAAGCTTCTTCAGAACTTGCAAACAGACATACAAATTGAAGCAAAGTGTTGCTATTCATTAAAATAATCTTTTTACAGGATATTTTTGTACAAAGAGAAATATTATGTTTGGTAATTTCTTTGCAAAGAGACACTTTAGGCTTTTGTAATAAATAGTACTGTTATCAATGCACGCACAAAAGTCAAGTGACTACAAATCCTTACAGAAGTGTCATGTACGCCAGTAACAAATACTTCTTACAGTCACAGAGTTGTATGGTCCTGAATAGAATGGAAGTACTCAGAAAACAAAACAAAACAAAACCCTTCCAAGTTTTAAGCCTTTTTTGTGCCAGAAACCCCAGCTGGTGAAAAAGTAATATACCGGTATAAGTACTGCATATGTTTTCAAAGCTGATGACCTAAGCCAGTCATCTTTCCCACTGCCTTCAGTGGATATGTGGGTGCCCAGTGCTTGGAACAGTCAAGCCACCAGCTCAGGTGAGAGCAGTCTAGCCCAGGCAGCCTCACAAAAAGCATCACTCCCAAAGAAAAGGTGAAAGAATCAGTATACTGATGCATTTCAGAAATATTCAGCTGCTGAAAGGACTGCATGAGCCTGCTCAAGATAGTCCTGGCATCTGTGTGGCCACCAGCCTCAGGATCATGGATCCACAGAATGGAGGTTGCCAAGGCACAGTATTTCACAGCTGAGAGAAGCACAGTTCTCTCTCTAAAGTTCTGGTACTGAATGTAAAGCTGAAAAGAAAAAAAAGGGTTGGCTTAACTGTTCCTTTCCATTTCATAGCAGATGAGACACTCTGCTCATAAAAATCAGCACTGACTTCTGACATGGCATTTCCTGGTACATACATTCATTGAGTAAAGAATCTAGCATACATAGGATACATCAAGTAATTGATTTTAGAAATCAATAGTGAAAATAATAGAAATCAATCAGAGGTCATTTAGTCCCCATTAAACCACAGCGTTATCTCTGGGTATTCTTATTTTTCTGTTCTTTTGTCAGAATGTCTGTTTGGACAGTGTAGTTATTACAGATTTCTCTATAAAGGTCACTCATTTGTCCTCACTGGGTGAAATACTTTTGGTCAAATAGTTCGTTATACATAGAAGCAGGCAGATGTGAAACAATTTTGGGAAACCATTAAGCGAGACCTATAAAGTTTGGCTCAGTCAAGCTTTTTTACAGTGAAGAATAACCTTGTTCTTAAAGTCCAGTTCAGAAGACAAAGCACTGCTATTTCATGATGACTTCTTGTATTGGGTTTACGTGGCAAGGTTTTGGTAGCAGGGGGGCTACAGGAGTGGCTTCTGTGAGAAGCTGCTAGAAACTTCCCCTATGTCCGACAGAGCCAATGCCAGCCGGCTCCAAGACGGACCCGCCGCTGGCCAAGGCTGAGCCCATCAGCGACAGTGGTAGCGCCTCTGGGATAACATCTTTAAGAAGGGGGAAAAAATAAAACTGTGCAACAGCAATTGCAGCCGGAGAAAGGAGTGAGAGAATATGTGAGAGAAACAACTCTGCAGACACCAAGGTCAGTGAAGAAGGAGGGGAAGGAGGTGCTCCAGGCGCCGGAGCAGAGATTCCCCTGCAGCCCGTGGTGAAGACCATGGTGAGGCAGGCTGTCCCCCTGCAGCCCATGGAGGTCCACGGTGGAGCAGATGTCCACCTGCAGCCTGTGGAGGACCCCACACCGGAGCAGGTGGATGACCAAAGGAGGCTGTGACCCTGTGGGAAGCCCACGCTGGAGCAGGCTTCTGGCAGGACCTGTGGCCCCATGGAGAGGAGATCACTCTGGAGCAGGTTTGCTGGCAGGACTTGGGACCCCATGGGGGACCCACGCTGGAGCAGTCTGTTCCTGAAGGACTACACCCCATGGAAAGGATATGTGGAAAGAACCTGCGCTGGAGCAGGTCTTGAAGAAC
>NW_008794085.1:3416533-3421417 GCF_000699145.1 Aptenodytes forsteri
TGGTGAGTGATCTCTCCCTGTCCTTATCTCGACCCACGAGCCTTTCGTTATATTTTCTCTCCCCTGTCCAGCTGAGGAGGGGAGTGATAGAACAGCTTTGGTGGGCACCTGGCGTCCAGCCAGGGTCAACCCACCACACTTCTGTAACTGGAGACACAATACCTCCAGTGCAACAGGGGTGGAAGGTGGGTCTAATCCTCCCTACCCACATTGATTTAGAATCTTCATGCTGCTCTGAATGATTCCTGGTAACCAGTTGTCCAAAGAAACCATACAGGCTAGATGGGATCACGAGTTTATCAATATAATGAACTTCAGTGTTCTTTAGGAAGATTCCCTTTGTGGAAGATGGAAGGAAAGAAAAAAAGATACAGCAGCCTTGCAGCAGGTTATCCATAGAATAATTCCTATGATTCAGTTAAGTCACTTCAGAGGTGATTTCTGCTACCTTGTAAGTGTGGCATAACGAGAAGAGACTCCACACATTATTATAGGAAAGTGAATCATTCACTGTAAGGTGCCTTTCCCTTATTGCTCTACGTGTTATAGCTCAAAGAAGAACAAAAAGCACCTTTCTTTTAAAGGTATTGTATTCCAGTTGGTATTTAGAGTAGGTCATCTGAAAATAGCTGCTGGCATTGTTTTTTCATCTGCTGCTTGGATGGATAGGTCAGTTTGAAAAAGCTTCCTTCCCTGACTTTTAAATATAAGCTAGAAGCATAGTATCAACGCTTTTTTGGTAATCCTTTTATCCACATTGTATCGTGATATATCTATAAGTGAGCATGATTATAAATAGCGTCTTGAGATATTTTAATCACAGGTTAAAAAAAATCAGTATCAAGAATTACAGAATTTAGTCTGGAGTATTTAATACAGAAAACTCTTTTCTTGTTTTAGAAGCAGCTGGTAGAATTAATTACATTTTTAAGTATGGGAACTTCCCAAGCTATTTGAGTTTTTATCATCTCGTACTATAGACTACAAATGTCTATGGAAATAGCAGGACCACAGTTATTAGAGATTAAAAAAAGACCCCTTCGGTCATTGAGTCAGTCCCCTTTCAACCAAAACTATGTTGTTTTCTGTAGAACATTAACTAATGCCTTATCATGGGAGACTTCTACATTAGGGCACTGCCCATTTCAGAAAAAAACAGATAAAATATGAGACTAAATTAAATATACTTGGCAACTGCACTTTCCTCCTAAGCCTGTGCACTATTCAGTTGCATAAGGGAATGACCCTGTGTATGTGGCAACTTCATCAAAAATGCCCCTCCTTTCTGTACAGTGTATATTTCACTGGCAAGGTTTAAATCTGCACCTGCTATGACATTAATGCGGTTTCACAGAACAGCCCTGGCAACAATATGTTAAAGACTTTCAGAAGTCAAATGCGGGTTTCAGTAAATCACAGCTTCCTGCCTAGAGTTTGACCTGGAATCACCCCACACAAAGTCAAGAGCAGACAAGGACAGAGTAGTCCCTTTGCTTTCACTTGCAGGTGTTCCGTGCAACCGGTGCAACTTGGAGTAGTTTTGAATATGCCATGAATTTTATGCAGGCCTTTAGGTCACCTTCTGGCCTGTGCAATCCCGAGCAAAGAGGGAGAGCCGAGGCTGGGCAGCCCTGGATGGCAGGCAGCCTTAGTGGTTCACGCAGAGTTTGCTCATGCTCATGCTCTTGGCCCAGTGTTAGCGCTCTGAGCAGTAAGCGGCGTAAATACATAAGAACTTCTCTGAGGCGACGGTGCTGTTGCATGAACCACTTGCGACGGTTCAGTGAGAAGACTAAACATGAATCAAACTCGAAGCTCTGCCATGCGTCATGCAGAATCGGGGCCTGATTCAAGACTAAAGACTTTTTCTTCTATTTTCTGTGCCTTTATGATTCATCTGAGTTTATTTCTTTGTTCTGAAATTTATTAAAAGAAAAAGTGCATATCAAAAGGGAAACAGGTTTCACGATGTTAGCTTTGAAGCTTGTAATCTCCCACAGAAACCCGACTGAAACTTCCAACACAGTTTGCCCCACAGAGAGCAGGTGAAAACATGATTAGGAACAGTGTGACAATGGCTCTCAGCTCCAACTGCATCAATTAAAAAGAAAATCCTTCTGCCCAGAAATTCTGCCTGTGTTCAATTAGAATGAAAATGTAACAGAAAACTAGATGGATTAAAGAGTGATTGTTTTTCTTTCTCTCCAGTAGCCTAAATTCAATATAATGCCACTTTGTTGTTTTGTTTGTACAGATCTAGTTGCTTGCTTGGTCAGGCATTTCTGTCCCAGCCTTCTTCAGCTACTAAAGTCGCTAGTGCTGCTTGCATTCTTTTCATATTGTGTATACAATGAATTTGTATTACCTATTGTTTGTTCTAAACTTCTGACTTCATTTTGCCAAGGCTATCTGTTTTTAAATTAGTAATTTTCACTCCCTCATGCAATTCTTCTAAATTACTTTTTGGAGTACTGGCTATTAATATTTTAGGTAGCTTTGATGTTTTACTTTATAGTCTTCAATTTTATTTTACATTTCACAGGTTCCTAGTTGCAAATAATCCTACAGGCAATTTTCTCACATTGCAACTATTCCTTGAAAGATATGCTAATGTAGCAAGGCACTTGCAATACTGGGGGTTAAGTTAATCACCCAAAATGAGCCGTATTACTGTCAGTGGTATATAAAGACATCCCATAGTGAATTACTAGGCAGACTAGCATTAAAACTCCTTTAAAAAATACCAGAACCTGAAGGTGTGCAGAAATAAGCATTCATTTCAGAACCGATTGAGCTAAGGAATCTGGTTTTTGTTATTTCTGGACTTGAAGGTACCAAACAAATACACTGTTTGTGTTTCCTTTAAAAAATCTGCAATATTGTTTGAAAAGCCTTTGTGAATCAAAAAAAGAAAAAAAATATAGTAATTACTGCCTTTATGTTAATATATTTGCATAGAAAAAGGAGTTGCCTGCTCTCTGTTCAAGCTAAGCAGTATGAAATTCAGGGCACCCAAATAATAAATTGATAGATTAGATTACATCATTTAAAATGAAAATTGCAACAATTCTCATAGCCTTAGACTTATTGGCAAGTAGCCGAAAGATATGTGCAATAGACATATGTTTATTTATTCTTTATATAGTATAATTCACAATATGTGTTTAAACAGTTCTTCAAACAGAGACATTTTAGGCTCCTACATAGTAAACGTCTGCCAGATAGTTCTACGTGTCCCCTAGAATTCCAGATGAGGTAAACTTCAGCTAGGATCCATTGGGATGTGAATGATGAACCTTTTATCCAGTAAAATTTAACACCGTGCTGGAAATGTACCCCCCGGTACCTAGAACTAACCAGATGCTATCAAACGAGGTGTTCCTCTGCTCTAGCTGAGCACAAAGAAATATTTAGCTACGCAGGCTGAAGAACATAGTTATGATCTTCTGCCAGGTCTGATTTTTGTTGGTTGCACCATATGCAATGCCACAGTGCTGTTCTGTATGGACAGTAGATGAAGGAGTTTTGGACAGTCTTAATCTGTTCTGTCAGAAGGGTACTTTCTCAGCAGACTGACTGCTTAGAGGGAGGCAGAGGTACAGTTCAGGGCTGCATATTAAAACAGCAGTACAGCAGTACTTATAATGATCTAGATTTCTGTTTCTTGTCTGGAAAAAAATTGAAATAAGATTTAGTTACATTGTAGTGATATGCATTTTTATGAGAACAAATATATTTCAAAGCAGAAAAGATAGGGAGTGCGTGGGAAAGGTTTACGTGGAACACAGTATTTATTTGCCATGCATATTTGATATGCATTCATTAAATATGCAATAGAAATGTCAACATAAAGTGCTGTTTAGATCCTCCTATAAAAACAAACTGCATTGGTATTAAAATTGGAATGCACTAATCTTTGGTTAAATACAAGCCTTATTTGCTATCCAGCAAAGAAATGTTTGGTTGAGTGTTGTTAAATAACCATATATTTAACCTAATTTAATTTGCCCTTCATTTATAAACTCTGATAGAGTGATACTGTGTCAGTGTAACCAGCACTTTCACATACCATCATGTCATTATATGGTTTTTTTTTTCCACTCTCACCCATTGACATTCGATCACTAACAATTATCACCAACCCATGCCTAATTCAAAAGTATTTTTACAGTCTCACTGAACTATGTCCAATCCTTCTTACAAAGAGGAAAAAGCATCCATCTCTTCAAGGAATATTTTTGTATAACATACAGACATCTGACATAACCACAACAGATAAATCTATTCACTAGTAAAGTAACATTTGAGATAGATGGTCGCATTTGTGAGTTGGAATTTAGAACTAAATGCTAAACATTCCTAAGGTAGGGTATTTTGGTTTGGGTTGGGGTTTTTTTGCTGGTATATCCATGCTGACTTAAAAAGTTATTCCTTTCACCAGACTGGACTCAGGCTTTTAAATAGTGTTTATAATGATGGCTTACATATACTGAAAAGATTCTTCTACAACAATCACTGGAAAGGTACTTTTAATCAGGATATCCAATTAGGAATATAAAATGCACCATACAGGATTGTCATCCAAACCTTACCTGGACCAGCAGTTTATAGAGAGCTTTAAATTGGGGTTTATGCCCTGCACCATAATAATATCTCTTCCTTATAGCCTTTGCAATTATTTCGTTCTCTGTAAAGCAACCATGAATGTTCCTACTGCCTATGTATCTAGTATTTTGGGAGGAGTCTTACTGCACTATACTATTAACTTAAGAATATTTTTGAAGGAGTTCCGTAGGTGTACAATTCATCTAAAAACTGTCTTTCTACAAGTCTTTCGGTAGGTTTATCCAGCAATCATTCAAGTGCCTGCAGTGTAATGCAGAG
>NW_008794086.1:0-642 GCF_000699145.1 Aptenodytes forsteri
ACCGTGAGCCATGGCAACCAGCATCCCTATAAGTGGTTACCATGGCAACCGGGCCACCAGCATCCCTATAAGTGGTTACCATGGCAACCGGGCCACCAGCATCCCTGGTAAATGGTTACCGTGGCAACTAGGAGCCATGGCAACCAGTATCCCTGGTAAGTGGTTACCGTGGCAACCAGGAGCCATGGCAACCAGTATCCCTGGTAAATGGTTACCATGGCAACTGGGAGCCACGGCAACCAGCATCCCTGTAAGTGGTTACCATGGCAACCGGGAACCATGGCAACCAGTATCCCTGGTAAATGGTTACCATGGCAACTGGGAGCCACGGCAACCAGCATCCCTGTAAGTGGTTACCATGGCAACCGGGAACCATGGCAACCAGTATCCCTGGTAAATGGTTACCATGGCAACTGGGAGCCACGGCAACCAGCATCCCTGTAAGTGGTTACCGTGGCAACAGGGAACCATGCAACTGGTCACCATGGCAACCAGGTACCATGGCAACCAGCATCCCTGGTAAGTGGTTACCGTGGCAACCGGGAACCATGCACCTGGTCACCATGGCAACCAGGTACTGTGGCAACCAGCATCCCTATAGGTGGGTACCCTGGCAACCGGGAGACACGGCACCCGCGAGAC
>NW_008794086.1:20737-20944 GCF_000699145.1 Aptenodytes forsteri
ACCGTGAGCCATGGCAACCAGCATCCCTATAAGTGGTTACCATGGCAACCGGGCCACCAGCATCCCTATAAGTGGTTACCATGGCAACCGGGCCACCAGCATCCCTGGTAAATGGTTACCGTGGCAACTAGGAGCCATGGCAACCAGTATCCCTGGTAAGTGGTAACCGCGGCAACCAGGAGCCACGGCAACCAGCATCCCTGTAAG
>NW_008794087.1:0-4907 GCF_000699145.1 Aptenodytes forsteri
CGCAGAGTGATGTGGCTAGGAAGCTCAGAGCGCCAGTGGTTGTGGGGCTGTGGAAGGGCTGCCCCTAGGGAACTTGCTGATATTCCCTCACTTAACTGCAATTTTTTGTTTTTTGTCCTGCTCACTCCAGGGATTCTAAGAGTCCATCTCTATGTTGTCTTGAAGTGTTCCTCCCTGCTTCTGTACTATGATCCCTCCCTGGGCTGGCCCTCGGCCATGGTCTTCTCCCAGCAGCTTCTGCAGATTGCTGATATTCCCTCACTTAACTGCAATTTTTTGTTTTTTGTCCTGCTCACTCCAGGGATTCTAAGAGTCCATCTCTATGTTGTCTTGAAGTGTTCCTCCCTGCTTCTGTACTATGATCCCTCCCTGGGCTGGCCCTCGGCCATGGTCTTCTCCCAGCAGCTTCTGCAGCCCATATTTGATTATGCTTCCAGATTCATATACATTCATCTGAGGTAAACACTGATTCAAATAATTGTTGGACATCTGCCCAAGTTGGATCATATGCTCTGAGGATACTATTCAGATATTCTATATATAGAATATATATAGAATATATATATTGTTGTTGAATACTATATATATATATAAAAAACATATAATATATAACATATTCAGATACCCTGAATAGTGTGGACTACCTTTTCTGGGTCACCTCTGAGCCTGGGCGTCTGTTGTTGCCATAAGAACAAATCATTAGTGCTAAAAGGAACGTGAACAGTACCTAAAGTCAGATGTTTGGGAACCTGCCTGGGTCCCACTACAACTTGTTTTAAAGGAGCTTGACTCTCTGAAGAACTGGGGGAAATCTGGGGGAAAATCAAGGGGGTTTAGTTTGTAAAAACTCCCCATTTGCCTGACCTGGACGGTTGAGCAGAGTGGGGGCACTTCTTTCGCCTGGCGTAATTATTCCAAATATACAAATAATTCATCTGTCCCGGGATTTGGTTCTCTAATTGTAGAGGCAGAAACTGCTGTCTGTCCTGATCCAGACTGCCCATCTTGGGCCACTCTTGGTCTATGTTTCCAGCAGAGGTCACCTCAGGCCAGTTTAATTGGCATAACCGTAACACCCTTTTTGTCAAGAGGGCATGAGTTCCATCTATTTTCGGCCACTCCTTTGGCACGTCTTCTAAGGATGATCCCTTCACTATACTATGTCCTCCTCCCATCATTAATGCACCTCTTTAAAAGCCCAAAAAGGATTCTTCCACACGCTACCCCCTGTATTCAAGTTCCCAGGTGAACTCACCTTCTTGCCAGCAGCGGGACTTTGAATCGCAGAGGAGCAAAGCAACATGGTGAATCGAGTGAGTTGGCAGTGCCCCCTCTGGGGTGCCAACTGTAAAAGTCAGTCCTTCACTAGCTGAGGAGGGAGACAAGGACCCTTAGCACAGAATTGCCAAGGGAATTTATTCTTTCCTATTTTAGCTATGTGCAAGTGGTGCCCGAGCCTAATGTATGGGGGACCGCGATACAGAGGAAAGCAGGGTTTATATATGTTACAATACAGTTGTGTAGACTGGTCAAAGCACTCATGTTAAGGGGTGGGTTAATCAGTTATTATGGCTCGCCTAATCAGTATGTGCTTGTCCTGTGCAGGTGGTGCAGATGTATGGTCAGTGGTGTGTTAATCCTCATTGTTCTAAACCCATGTCCTGTGCAGGTGGTGGGGGGGGTTTATCCTGGCTTCTGGACAGTTGTGGTTCTGGCCGTGGTTATACGCCTGGTTTCATTGAAAGGTACATCTTCTATTGTTTTGGTGTTGGCGTTCTCAGCCAGCATGAGCTGGCTTAGGTTGCGTCTTTGGGTCATATCAATGCTGTGGTGAAAGTTCATAATCTCAGGTAGTGTTCATTCTTCTAAGCAAGTCGTATTGCAGTTAGCATCTTGCCTTTCACATCCCAGCTCTGAGCTCCTCATCCCCTGGGGGAGGCAGGAGGAGGGCAGGGACTGTGAGAATTGGAGGCAGAGGCCAGGAGAGGGGAGGACAGAGGCAGGCGAGGGGGCGGTGCGGTGGAAGGTGACATTGCTGGGGTGTGGTGAGGTCACTTGTGTGGGAGAAAATTGATTGGTCAGGAGCAGTAGGTGCACCTCAGTGCCTGCCAGTGACAGTGCAGAAAGCTGGAGGGGCAGAGGAGAGGCAGGTTGGGGGGGGGTCAGACAAGGGGCCATCAGTGAGGTGACGGCTGTGGCAAGGGCTGGTGAAGTCACTTCTGCTGGAGATGCTGATAGGGTAGGAGCAGGCATGTGGCTTGGCTATTCCTTGTGAGGTCATCTCTGTCCCTGCAGGTGATAGGCCAGCAGCAGGCTGGTGGCTGGGCGGGTGTTTGTGAGGTCCCTTCAGCTGGAAGCTGCTGCTGGCCAGCAGCAGGCTGGAGTGGCATTGCTGGGTCTTTCCTTTCCACTGTGGCCCATTGTGTCTCCTCCTCCTGCCACCTACCAGGACCAAGAGCCTGGCTGAAGGGCCTGGCAGGCTGCGGTGAGCCCCGGAGCCTTCTCCTGCCCAGGCTGAGCTGCCCCGTGCCCTCAGCCTCTCCCCTGGTGGTGAGTGCTCCCGCGTCCTCCCTCCGCAGCCATGGCCCCCACTGAGCTGGCTCCAGCTGGTTGATGTCTGTCATGTACCAGGGTGGGGGGGATGTGTACATGGGTGTGGAGGGGGGAAGCCCTGTACATGGCATGGTATCTGTACCACTAACGGTCTCGGTCTGAGTGTGACTGTAATGGTATTGTGGTCTCTGTACTGGTATCAGGATCTGTAATGGTATTGGTGATGGCATCTGTAATGGAAATTGTATCTGTATCGACATGCGTAATGTTATCGATATCTGCAATGGGATCAGTATCTGCAGTGGTGCCTGCATCCGCAATGGCATTTGTAACAGTGTGAGTATCTGCAATGGCGTCTCCATCTTCAAAGATATCTGCATCTGCAATGGCATCTGCATCTCCTGTTGTATCTGCATCTGACTTTGCATCTGCAAAGGTATCTGCAGTGGTTTCTACAATGGTATCAGCATCTGCAATGGTATTGGCTTTGGTGTTTGCCTCTGCAACCTTACCAGGAATGGTATGTGCATCTGAGAAGTATATGCAGTGGTTTTTGCAATGGTATTTGAATCTGCAATGCCATCCGCCATGGTATCTGCATCTGAGATGGCATCAGCAACGCTATCTGCATCACCAATAGCATCTGCAGTGAAACTTCCTGCTGCAATGGTGCCTGCATCAGCACTGCTACCTGCATCTGCAATGGTATCTGGAATGGTGTCTGCATCTCCAGTGTTGTCTACATCTTCCGTGTCGTCTGCAAAGGCATTTGTAGTGGCATCTGCATCTGCAGTGATACCTCCGCCTGCAATAGGGTGTTCATCTGCAATGGTATTTGCACCTGGAATGGCATCTGCAATGGTATCTTTTTCTGCAATGCCATCTGCATCTGCAAGGATGCCTTGCAGCTGCAACGGCATCTGCAAAGGTATCTCTGCAATAGTATTGGCTTCTTCAAAGGTATCTGCAGCTGTTTTGAAATCTGTAATTTGCATCTGATGTGGTAGATCCATCTGCAATGCCATCTGCAGTGCCGTTTGAATTGATGTCTGCACAGGCAACATTCTCAAGAATGGAGCAAGCATCTGCAACGGTGTCCGCGATGGTGTCTGCAGTGGTATTTCATTCTGCAGTGACATCTTCAATGGTGTTTCCATCTGCAATGGTATCTGAGTTTCTAGTGGAATCTGTAATGGTATCTGTATCTGCAATGGCATCTGCAGTGGTATGTTCGGTGGCGCCTTGTATGTGTTTATCGGTATGTGTAGTGGTGTCTATATGTGTAATGCTATATGTAAGTGTAATTGCATTCGTACCTCCAGCTGTACCTGTATTGGCAATTGTATCTGTGTGTGTTTCAGAGTCTGTAACTGTAGTTCTTCCTCTGCCTGTACCTCTATGTGTAATTGTGTCCGTCTCCGTAACTATACCTGTGTCTGTCATTGTATTTGTATCCATATCAGTATCTGCATCCATGTCCCTACCTGTGACTGCCTCTGTAGTTATCTGTATATTAATCTGACCTCTACCTCTAACAGCATGTGTGTGTAACGGTAGCTGTGTTTGTATCAATGCCTTTATGTGTAATGGTTCCTCTGGCTGTCATGGAACCTGAGTGGGTAATGGTGTCACTTGCTGTATCTGCTGTTGTTTGTGTAATTGAATGCGAACTTGTATCTGTGCCTGTACCTGTATCCTGAATTGTATGTGTAATAGTGCCTGTATCTACAACTGTATCTCCAATTCAATGTGAATCTGTGTCTGTAATTGTATCAGTCTCTGTGATGGTACCGGTACTTGTATTTCTGATGGTGCCAGGACCTGTGTCTCTAATGGTATCTGTATCTGTACCTGTAATTGTACCTGTAACTGTACCTGCATTGCCAATGGTTTGTGTCTCTGCACATGTACTTGCAGTGGTTTCTGTACGTGCACGTGTGTTGGGTTTGTGTATGTGTACATGTAATTCCCTCTCTAGCTGAAATGGTATCAGCAAGGGTATCTCTAATGGTCTCTGTACCGCTAACAGTCTCAGTATCGGTGTGACCACCTGTAATGGTATCGCTGCCTCGATACTGGTATCACGGTCTGTCATGGTATTGGTGATGGCATCTGTAAAGGCCATCCGCAATGGTATGTGTAACGTTATCGGTATCTGCAAAGGGATCAGTATCTGCAGTGGCATAGAATCATAGAGTAGTTTGGGTTGGAAGGGACCTCTAAAGGTCATCTAGTCCAACCCCCCTGCTGTGGGCAGGGACATCTTCAACGAGATCAGGTTGCTCAGAGCCCCGTCCAACCTGACCTGGAATGGTTCCAGGAATGGGGCATCCACCACCTCTCTGGGCAACCTG
>NW_008794087.1:5707-14185 GCF_000699145.1 Aptenodytes forsteri
GACATTGAGCTGTTGACCACTACCCTCTGGATGCGACCATCTCACCAATTCCTCACCCACCGGACAGTCCACCCATCAAATCCATACCTCTCCAGTTTAGAGAGAAGGATGTTGTGGGGGACTGTGTCAAAGGCCTTACAGAGGTCCTGATAGACGCCATCTGTAGCCCTTCCCATGTCCACTGATGTAGTCACTCCATCACAGAAGGCCACTAGGCTAGTCAGGCAGGACTTGCCCTTGGTGAAGCCATGCTGGCTGGCTGTCTCAACCAAAATAAAAAATACTTTTTTTATTAAGTGCTCATTGAAATCTTCCACTTCACCTACACTCTGGAGACCTCACCAATTTGTTTTCCAAGTCTTGAAGACCTGAAGAAAATAATGGGAAGAGACATGGCTTTTTGCATTTTAATGAGCCCCACGGTGTATTTGGTGCTGAGACCTTAAACCTCAGACACTGAAAGGAGCCTGAACAAACCACTCAAGAAATCCATGTCAGAAGCAACCCCTACAGTTTCAGGGAGCATCAATGGGTCACACTGAGGGCCATTACTAACAAAGCCTCCCTGGGGACTTGTTAGAGCATAAAATTAGAAAGAGTGATAATAGGTAGGCAAAGGAAATGTAAAGGTGGCTCTGAGGCTGAGTAACCCTTGACATGTCACATACATACACTGCACTTTGCAGAGGAGCTGCTCCTGGGCAGAGCTGTCTCTCTGCAGCGCTGCCCACTTGCCAAGAGCTCCCTCCATCCCAGGAGCCCGGCCCAGCTCAGCAGCAGAGGACCAGCCCAAGGCATTTTAATGACCCCTCTGGTGGGTTTTGGGCTGAGTCCATGAAGCTCAGACACTGAGAGGAAGTTGAAGAAACCTCTCAAGAAGTCAAAGTCAGATGAAACCTCCAACTGGAGCGTTAATGGGTCCCACCGAGGGACACTACTGGCAAAGCCTCTCTGGGGGCTGGTAGAGCAGAAAACCGGAGGCGCTGATGACAGGTAGGCAACGCAATGTAAAGGTGGCTCTGATGCTGAGTAAACCTTAATGTGTCGCATTAAGCCAAAGAGCCAAGCCTTGGCCCCCAGCCCCTGGGAAGGGAGATCCTGTCCCTCACACATTGCTCACGGCTCTTCCTGGGGCAATGGGATGTGGGGATGTGCAATGCCAAGTGCAGGACTATGGCATGACACCTCCCAGGCTCCTGCATATGGGCGAGGAGGCAATGAGGCCCCAGTGCTATAAGGATAAGGTGTCTCCTTATAGGCATCAGTGGATGAGACAACAGCCATAGCCAAAGTGATGAAGACCTCGGCTCTGTTGGGGCTTTCAGCCTTGCCACATTCCTCTGTCATCTTCACCACAGGTGTCGCATCACCTGCACCTCTTTCCCTGCAGGCTGTAGACATCTACCCTGCTACCCCACCTTGCTCTCACCTGACCATCTTCCTTCCTTTACTGATACCAATCCGTCCTACCTAGCTGTTCCTTGCAACACAAAGCCTTGGGCTGATCCAGACTTCCTCTGGGTGACCTTTTCCACCACAGCGCTGCCCATGGAGTGATACTTCTTTCTCCTCGTCTCCAGTCTGGACCTCCCCAGCTGCACTTTGTGCCATTATTTCTTTCTTACGCTGTTTCCCACTATGAAGAAAACCTTCACTGTCTCTGAAACCACCATTCAAGCAGTCTCAGACTACTCCTGTACTGCCTGGAGCCTCCACACCACTGGGCCAAAGAAGCCCAGGTTCCTTAGCCACCCCGCTCAGGTCATGTTTACTAGGTCCCAGATCCCATCTTGGCAGACGTCCACGGGACACTCTCCCGTTCCTCCCTACTTCTCTAAAATGGGGAGCTGCACACTGGGACACACCCATGTGTGTGGGGCCACACCAGTGCTGAGTCAAGGGGGATGATAACTCAAGTTGTCTGAGTGGCCCACACTCCTCCTAATGTATCCCCATATGCAGCTGGCCTTGTTCATGGTGAGCATGCACCACTGGCTCATATGGTGTCCCTCGTAGTGCCCAGGCCCTTCTCCTCAGGGTGACTCCTCAGCTGCTCACCCCGATGCAGGACTGGCCACTTCTCCTTGTGAAATGTCAAGGTGTTTCTGTTGGCCAAATCCCAGAGTTTCTGAAGGTCCCCCTGGACTGAAGCTCCATTTGGTCAGCTGTTAATGTTTGCGTGCAGCTGGCTCATCCTGACTGGCATGTCTCTCACGAGATAACAGCATGAGGAGTTGCAGGGCACTAGAAATACCACCTCCTGGAGAAACCGCGTGGTCTTGGGGGTCTGATACTGATAAGGCCATGGGACTGGATCTGGAGGGGAAGTTGCCCTTTATGGGAGAAAGCAGCATGGAGCTCTGCCTGGGGATGGACGATGAGTCAGCTGAGAGCTGAGGGGTCAGGATGAGAAGCCAGAAGAACATGGGCAACACTGTGGTGGGTGGATGTCTGCTCCAGACCTTTTGATCAGGAAGATGATTTAGATAAGACCTTCTTATCTAAAGATAAGGCTCCTACTGGAAGGAGCCTCATGTTTGATGACCCTGGTCCTCATGGGGAACCTAAATTATCCCAATGTCTGCTGAAGGGGCAACGTAGCGAGGTGCAAACCATCCAGGAGGTTTTTGGAGCTCATTGACGACATCTTCCTGATAAGGGTGACTGAGGAGCCAGTGAGATGAGGTGCCCTGTGAGACTTCACACTTACAAACAAGGAAAAGCTCCTCAGGGGTGTAAATGTCAGGGGTGAGGATGTAGAGTTGAGCATCCTGAGAGAAGGGAACAAGGCCAAGAGCAGGACTTCAGGAGAGCAGGCTTTGGCCTGCTGAGGGACCTGCTTGGAATAATTCTGTGGGATACAGCCCTGTAGAGAAGAGGGGTGCAGAGAGCTGTTTGATGCTCAAAGATCTCCTCTTCAAGCTCCAGAATGGTCCACCCCAACATGCAGGAAGTCAAGTGAAGTTGGCAGGAGGAAGGCATGGGTGGGAAAGGAGCTCCTGACTAAAATCGAGCATGAGGATTAGGCATAGAGAAGGTGGAAGCTGGCTGCCTTCCGGCTTCAATGATTCCGAGAGTCTGTGCTGGAGAGACCCATCTGCATGTGTGTGCTTGTCTGGGCATGAGGGAACTGAAGGGATGAGAGGATCCTGGGGCCAGCTCCTACATAGACGGAGGGTCTAAGACCACCTCGTGGAGGGATCCATACTGTATGTGTGTCTATATAGTGTGATGAAAATTTCGTCCTTACGCAATCAGTCTTTATACTATGAAAGTACATTAACTTTCTTTTATATATATATAAAAGAAATATGTGTGTGTGTATATATATATATTTTTCACATTGTATACTGAGTAATCATGCTTAAATAAGCAAATTAAAGCAATGTAATGAAGTAGTGGAATTTTACTGGAGACTTTGGTATTGTTCATGCCAAGTAAAACAGACTAAAGGACACCAGATCATTGCAAGGACCAGAAGGACACCCCAGCCCTGGAAATAAGGACTTTGCTTCTTGGAAGCTTACAGCTGTCCATGAAAGATAAAAGATACCCCTGGACAATGAAGATAACGCCAACATCGCTCCCAGTGTTGTCTGGCATCACAGATAAGTAACTATAGTAGGACAGACTCCAGGGACATCTGGATCAATAAACAAGTAGCAAGATGGATGATCACACTGCAGAAATATTGTTGCTTTGCAAAGTTTTACTATGATTAGTCATTGGTAGTGTGTGTCTTAATTAACGATTAGTCAAACTGTGTTGGACTTGAACGCTTGAAAGGTATAAGAACCCCTCTGTATAACCACATTCCGGGTGCCCCAATTTGGCTGGGACACCTCATGCACATGAATAAAAGAATTACCTTTGTAATTCTATACTTTGTGTGCTAGCCTCAGTCCTCGGTCGGCACAGGCCAGTTGCGAGTTTTTGTAACAGTTTGATGACCCAGGTGGGACACAGCTGACAAGCCTGATCCAACGCCTCACTACCACACAGACCTCAGCGATCTGCACTGCTGGCTTGTGGGTGAGTTCCCCTCAAGATACTCGGGCACAGGGGTAGTGAAGCGTGGATCTTGTTTGGTTGTAAGGGGGTGATTTTCGTAATAATGGGAGACAAAGTATAGTGAAGAGGTCATCTGTAAATGAATTGCTGCAATGCTGGAAATCCATTGATGGGATGGCTGGGCCATCAAAAGCCTGAGCCCTGTGTCAGGAAATTTGGCAGCTTTGGTGACACGTAACGAACATGGCCATGGTCTGGTTCTCTTGATGATATTAAGCTGAGCTATGTGTGCCAGCAATTGGAGGATCAGTTCCCATCACAAATGGATGATTGGTATATCTGGGATAATTACAGGTGTCAAAGAAAATTTACCCCTCTGAAGCAGAAAATAAGTAAATTCTGTGAATGAATGAGGAAAAATAAGAGCTCTTTACATTCTGGAATTTATAATTATCAGAGAGAAATTTCCCCTTCAGGTCAGAAATTGAGTAAAACCTTCATCCGAACAGGAAAATCAGGGATGTTCCACATTCAGCTCCACCTGCCTATCCTACTGCTCTTTTTTCTGCTTTTGTTCTGGGTTCTCCCCCAGCTATTACTACTGCTTCTGCTTCGCAAGCACCTCTCCGACAAAAAATTATAAGACTGGGACTGGAACCTGGCCAGCTTTCTGTGGGAACAGTCCATGTGCCATTTGCACCCGCTGATCTGGTTTTGGGGCAACAACAAATGCCAAGACTTTGGGATGATCCAGAGAAGGTGATACAAACTATGCACAGCATCTTCCGCATTTATGACCCCATGTGGGCTGAAGTGCGGGAACAGAACCATTTGAGGTGGTCTTTAGTCTGGATGAAAAAATTAAAACCTGGGAAACAAATCACAGATGGGCCAGGGAAGCACCAGGCAGAACTCCATGGCCAGCCAATGACCCAGGATGGGACCCCAACATACCAACCAATAGCGATATGCTGCAAAGTGTGAGAGGGGGATTGTTAAGAGTCATTAGAAGGACTAAATTTGGCTAATGGCCAAGAATGTCAGCAAGGAAATACTGAACACCGCTCTAAATGTTACACCCAGTTGGTTAAATAAATACGACTATTTGGAGGGGTCGACCCTGAGAAGGAGGAAAATCGATCTTTAATAGTATTTTTCCCTGTAGATCACTCAGCCCCAGATATTCAGAAATATTTTTTGTAAACATGTGCCAGGATGGCAGGGCAAAGGATTAGATGAAATAGCATTGCTACGTTTGTGTTTAATGGAAGAGATGAAAGACAGCTGAAGCAAAAAGAGAAATAACAGGAACAGAAAGCTAGTCTGTTGGTAGCAGTATTAAGTAGCAATCCTAGACTAAGGGGATGGGGACACAGAGATTTTCGAGGTAAGGGCAGGAGAGGAAATTTTAGGAGCAATGGACCTCGAGGAACTAGACACTGTTGTAATTTTTGTGAACAAGCCGATGGGAAACAGGAGTGCCCAATACAACCAAAGGGCCTCCCAAAAGGACCTCTCCATCCTCTGGTGCAATCTTTCCCAGCTCTGTGCAACCGGGGCAGCTAGATTTCACCCAGGTTTGACAGTTAGCAGGGACCTATGGTGCAGTTACTACAGGAGCCTCTGAATATGAAATATATTTTCCCCTTCTCCTTATGAGAATCCAGTCTTAAACCTTTCAATTGATGAACGTAATTATCCCTGTCTAATAGATACAGGGGCAATTTTTTCTACCTTAAATCAGTATACCTATTCATCCGGACTCCCAATACCTCTTTGCATTTACTGGGGGAGAGGTACAGAGAACATGGGCAGGGCTCCTTCAGGGCTTTGCTGGGCCCTCCACTATTTTTTCTACAAATTTTAATAAAAGACTTGCGGGATATTGTGTTTAAAAATAATGGATAGGTTTTAATACTATATGTTGATGATTTATTGGTAGCCAAGGAATCTTGTATAGCTGACACCCATACCTTACTGTTTGCCTTAGCTGAGAAGAGCCATTGGGCTTCTCGACATAAGATACAACTTTTGTAAGAGAAGTGTAAAATATCTGCGTTACTATCCCCAACAAGGGGAGCGGCATTTATCTAAGGACCATATTAAAAGCATTTAAAATCTTCCTCAACCAGTTACTAAAAGCAAATGCGAGCCTTTTCAGGAGCTGTAGGATTCTGCCACCCCTGGAGAGCTGCTTCTGGGGAAATGGCAAAACCCCCGAGACAAACTACTGCTTGTGACGCTGGAGAGCCCCTTCACTGGACAACAGACAAGGTAAAGGCATTTGAGCTTTTGAAGCACACATTAACAACTGCACCTGATCTGGGATTGCCAGACTATGGTAAGCCATTTACCTTGTTTGTACATGAAGAAATTTAACTATCCTGTCCAAAACCAGTACAGTCTGGTAGCTCAAGGATCCTTTGCTTGTGTCCCTAGGACAGCTGTTGCAGCACTCCTTGTTGAACAGAGTGAAAACGTGGTGCTTGGATCCCCTCCAGTGGTACAAGTACCACATGAAATGGAAATGCTGCTGTCACAGCACCTTACCCAGGCACTGTCACCACAGCGAATACATCATTATGAGCTGATTCTCTTAATGGTGGAAAACATAACAATTAAGTGATGTAACACACTGAACCCTGCTACTCTACTCCCTCCTCCTGGGGAAGAAACTCCACGTCATGATTGTGTGGTAACAGCCTGTGAAGCCAAAAAGACTGGAAAATATTTAACAGATGTGCCATTTCGAGATCCTGATCTTGAACTATGTGTAGACAGGTCCTTATATTATCTGAACAGTAACTGGGTTAGAGGTTATTCAGAAACTACTGAAAATAAAGTAGTGGAGGTTTCACCACTCAGTCCAAAGCTGAGTGCACAAGCAGCAGAATTGATTGCATTAACAAAGACTTTCCAGCTGTCCAAAGAAAAGACTGGAACTATTTATACTGATTCTTCGTATGCATTTGGAGTATGCCACACCACTGGACAGTTATGGAAGCAGCATGGGTTTATAACTTCTAGTGAGAGTAGGTACTGAATTGTTAAAAACTATACAATTGCCAAAGAAACTAGCTATCATTCATCAGTGTGGTGGGTTGATCTTGCCTGGCCACCAAGTGCCCACCAAGCTGCTCTATCACTCCCCCTCTTCAGCAGGACAGGGGGGGAGAAATTAAGGTGGAAAACTTGTGGGTTGAGATAAAGGCAGTTTAATAAGGAAAAGCAAAGGCCACACGTGAAAGCAAAGGAAACAAAAAAATTCTTCTCTACTTCCCATCAGCAGGCAATGTCCAGCACTTCCTGGGAAGCAGGGCCTCAGTACGCATAGCGGTTGTTTCAGTAGATAAATGCCTTAATAATGAATGTGTCCCCCCCCCACCCCCCTTTCTCTTAGCTTTTAATACTGAGCATGATGTCATATGGTATGGAGTATCCCTTTGGTCAGTTTGGGTCAGCTGTTCTGGCTATATCCCCTCCCAGCCTCTTGCCCACCCTCAGCCTACTGGCCTTTGAGGTGGGTGGTTGGAGAGACAGCACTAGCCACAACATTGGTGTGTTATTAACACCGTTCTAAGTACAAAAACAAAGCACAGCACTATGAGGGCTGCTATGGGGAAAGTTAACTCCATCCCAGCCAGACCCAGTATCTGCACATGTGCTTGCATTGGTTTCTGTATGTGTACATGTGTTTGGTTTATGTACGTGCATGAGTAATTGTCTCTCTAGCTGAAATAGTATCAGCAACCATATCTCTAATGGCATCTGTACCACTGATGGTCTCGGTATCTGTTTAACTATCTGTAGTGGTATCGCTGTCTCTTGTACTGGTATCGGGATCTGTAATGGTAGTGGTAATAGCATCTGTAACAGTAATTGTATCTGCATCAGTATGTGTACTGTTATCAATATCCGCAATGGGATCCGTATCATAGAATCATACAATAGTTTGGGTTGGAAGGGACCTCTAAAAGTCATCTAGTCCAACCCCCCTGCAATGAGCAGGGACATCTTCAACTAGATCAGGCTGCTGAGAGCCCCGTCCAACCTGAGAAAGGCTGCATAAGGTCTCCCCAAAGCCTTCTCTTCTCCAGGCTGGACAAACCCCAACGCTCTCCAGCCGTTCCTCATAACAGAGGTGTTCCATCCCCCTGATCATTTTTGTGACCCTCTTCTGGACCCGCTCCAACAGGTCCATGTCTTTCGTGTACCAAGGACACCAGAAATGCATGCAGTATTCCAGGTGGGGTCCCACCAGAGCAGAGTAGAGGGGCAGCATCACCTCCCTCAACCTATTGGCCGTGCTTCTTTTGATGCAGCCCAGGATACGGTTGGCCTTCTGGGCTGTGAGCGCACATCGCTGGCTCATGTCCAGCTTTTCATCCCCCAGTACCCCCAAGTCCTTCTCGGCAGGGCTGCTCTCAACCCCTTCATCCCCCTGTCTGTATTGATGCCAGGGGTTGC
>NW_008794087.1:14598-18560 GCF_000699145.1 Aptenodytes forsteri
CCATCATAGAAGGCCACTAGGTTGGTCAGGCAGGACTTGCCCTTCCTGAAGCCATGCTGGCTGTGTCACATCACCTCCCCGTCCTCCAAGTGCCTTAGCATAGCTTCCAGGAGGATCTGTTCCATCATCTTCCCAGGCACAGAGGTGAGGCTGACAGGTCGGTAGTTCCCAGGGTCCTCCTTTCTACCCTTTTGAAAAATGGGTGCAGTGTTTCCCTTTTCCAGTCACCGGGGACTTCACCTGACTGCCACGACTTTTCAAATATTATGGAGAGTGGCCTGGCAAGTACATCAGCCAATTCCCTCAGGACTCTGGGATGCATCTCATCGGGTCCCATAGACTTATGCACGTTCAGGTTCCTCAGGTGGTCATGAACCTGATCTTCTCTTACAGTGGGAGGCACTTTGCTCCCCCAGTCCCTGCCTTGAGGTCCATCCGCTCAAGAGATGTGGGAAGAGAGGTTGCCAGTGAAGACTGAGGCCAGAAATGCTCTTGAGTACCTCAGCCTCTCCTTGTCCATTGTTACCAGTTTGCCAGTTGTGTTCATCGGGGGCGTACACTTTCTTTGACCTTCCTTTTCTGGCTGACATACCTATAGAAGCCCTTCTTGTTATTCTTTGGTGTCCCTTGCCAAGTTCAGCTCCAGGCACACCTTGGCCTTTCTGACCCCATCCCTACACAACCATTCCTATACTCTTCCCAGGATACCTGTCCCTGCTTCCCCTGCCTGTGCATTTCCTTCTCGCCCTTGACCAGCAGGTCTCAACTCATCCATGCCAGTCTCTTGCCTTCCTTTCCTGATTTCTTACACCTGGGGATCGAGAGCTCTTGTGTTCTATGGAAAACATCCTTAAAGATCTGCCAGCTCTGTTCTTCCAATGTCGCTGCCTGCAACTGGAAGGATAGAGGAAAAAATTACCTGTGCTCCAGTTTCCCTTACCAACCATCCCAAGGCCATGAAGTCTCTTTTGATTGGCCTTGGACTACATGTTGTGGCTTCATCGCCACCCACATGGCAGAGCAGTGATGGGTAATAGCCAAGAGCCGTACCAGGCTAGGAAGTTTCCTAGTGATCTCCTTAACCCGTGCCCCAGGGAGGCAGCAGACTTCCCTAAGAGGAGGGTCTGGTAAAATAATAAATAATAATGGTGTTGGTGATAACACCAACGACAAATGAGAATATAGACCTGCAGCTGCAGAACTAAGAGCATTAGGGACAAGGGGACGTGGGTAGCGATCAAAGGGATGGGCCAGCTTCCACATGGAAGACACTAACCACACTTGAGCCCTCTTCCTTGGAAAGAGAGGCCTGAAGCCAGCACAGAGGTGACAGAAGTGTCTGAAGTCGTGGTGGGCAGGGAGAAAGGGAGGAGGGATCACCAGTTCTTGTACCACCCAGACTGTGTAAATATCAATGCCTAAGCAACGTTAGGCCCTCTCTTGTAATTATTTTCTTTTGCAGTTTCACTCAGAATAAAGAATAATCAGGGACAACTTTATGGGAGTTGTTGACTCAGTTCCTCAGTATGTCATTCCATAGGGAATTAAGGGATGTCAAACACCTTTACTGTTCCATGTTATTGCACAGGAGGGCACCCTTATCCCAAAACAGAAAGAGCAAGCTTGTAATTTGCTGGCAACCTTTCTTGGAAAGGTTGGTGGAAGAAGCTGAGAGCACTCTGCAAGGGAGAAACTCAGCCATCTGATATGAGCTGGATGCAGGACTGTGGGAGCAACTAGGGAGACCAGGGTCATGCCCATGGCAAGAGGAGGGCCCCTTGTAAACAGCAGTGAGCACACAGCAGCACCCACAGCCACATCTCCTCCTCCTCTTTGGCTGGCAGAGACAGGAGGTCACTAGTGCAGGCACACACACAACACTCTGCAGGTTCACAAGCACACACGTGTTCACATATCCCTTGAGTACTGGCACAGCCCCTCTGTCTGCCCAGCATCCCTGCCCAAACCCCTTCCCCATCCCACAGGTTCCCAACTCACCAGCTGGTCCAGCTTGGTGCTCGCTGCAAACACGCAGCACTCGCACACACATCCCACGGGCACGCCACATTCGTGAGTATCCCTGGGTACCAGCAGGGTATCACCCTGCCCACCTGATACACCAGCCCGGACCCGAGGTCCCCCTGCTCACCAGCTGGTCCAGCCTGAAGTTTGCTGGTGAATACCTACGCACACCACACACACATGGTTTGGGGTGATACAGACCCTCGCCCCCTCCCCCGCCCCCCCCCCCCCCCCCCCGCCACTGTCGCTGCTGGAAGAGCTGCGGTGCTGGTGGCCTGAAGAGCGCCACCGCCTCCTCCTCCTTTCTGCAGGGCGGGGTCGAGATCTCCCTCTGTTGTCGTAGCGCGTGATGTTATGCACCTCATACTCATGGGGTCCCAGCTTGCGGAAGATGTGCTGAAAAGACCCCCGGCAGATGGGGCACACGGCTTTTCTGCGGGCCCACTCCTGTATGCAGGGAAAACAGAAACGGTGCCTGCACCCGCTCACGCAGGCTTCGTCGTTGATGGTGTCCAGCAGCTGGCCACCAGACACAAGGGCTGTGACCTGTAGTCCTGCTCCAGCTGTGGCACAGAGCCCCTCACACACCTCACTGACCTCGGTCCCCCCAGTAGCTGGTTTTAGGGATACACAGAATTCCCGCCCCAGTGGCTGGAAGTTAAAGACTCCCACTCTCTCCAAGTAGCTGCACTGGGAATCCAAACACTCCAGTAGCTGCACCGGGACCCCACTCACTCCAGTAGCTGCACTGGGACCCCACTCGCTCCAGTAGCTGACACCACAGGCCAGGGGTGCTCACACCTCTGCTCTGACCCCAGTACCTGGCACCAATTTTCATTCTCAAACACAGAGGTCTCACCAGCAGCTGGCACTTAGTCATTGCAGCACACACACAGACACAGACATGACAGAGTGAGAATACACAGAGATAGTAAAGAAAAGATTTAATAAGAAGATGGAAGAAGACAGGACAGACTGTGGTGATCAGGCACAGGGCTCAGCCAGACAAGTGTACCAAACAGCTCCACTTTACATGGGACCGGCCCCTTTTCCGTCTACCCCCATCCTTATTCCTCCCTTCTCCCCCTTCTCCTGCATGCGCTTCATGGGTTTGCACAGCTCCATCGATTCCCACATCCCTCCCTGTCCAGGGTCCCCCTTGTTCACAGTCTTGCAGAGTCTGGGCTGATCTTCCTGGAACTGACTCCTGTGGTTTCTCGATGGCCCATTAGTTACGGTGAGCAGTGAGGTTTGCTTCTTGTCATTCTCTCTACGCTTGCTTTGTCAGGTCTGTGTCTTGGTATATTTTGATTTCTGGCTTCCCCTTTTCTATTAGTTACCCAGTTGACAGCTCCTGCCCCAACCCCACAGCCCAGGGACAAGCCACAGGCTGGTGGTGGCCATCAGCCCCACTAGTATTCCACGGCCCTGGGGATTCTCAGGTCCCCCCTGGCCCCCTGGTTTCAAGATGGGATGCAGGTGGCTGAAGAAGAAAGGACTCCTCCAATGTTTGTCTCTCTCTTCAAATGCAAGAGACTGTCCTGCCTCTCATGATGTGTTGACACCAAGACACTTTTCCCCAAGGGTCGATGCGTGCTCAGGCCGAGGTCCCATCCCTGAGCCAGGTGTGGCTGATCAGTAGCACTGGGGACATGCCTTGGGCTTGGGGACAAGGGCCAGTGTCTCAGCACAGACAGCTTTGAATCTCCAGCAGCAGCAGCAGCAGCAGCTCCAAGACCATCTGGCCTGAACAAGGCCTGTGGAATCTGTCTGCCTTCTCCCTGCATGTAAAGCTGAACAGCTTGTGAACGCCACAGCCCTGGGAGAAAAGCTGCCTCTGGGACTAGAGGGAGAGACCCAGTGAGTGCCAGCCCTTCCCTTCCCTTCCCTTCCCTTCCCTTCCCTTCCCTTCCCTTCCCTTCCCTTCCCTTCCCTTCCCT
>NW_008794087.1:19912-23354 GCF_000699145.1 Aptenodytes forsteri
GAGAAGAGAATTGGAGCCCTCAATATACCCAGGACAGGACGTGGCTCTCCTGAGACCCCTATGGCACACAGAGCCCTTTGCCCAGTGTGTCATTACCCTGGGATGCCCCTAAATCTCCCAGGAGCCCTGTCCAGCCCTCACGGTGATCCTGGGGGTCTGTATGGCACCAGAGCCCCTGCCTGGCCTGCACGGTGACCCTCGGGGTCTGTAGAGCCCCACTGAGTGCAAGGACAGGCATGGGGGCAGCTCTGTCCAGCTCACCCTGGGACGTGGATGATGGACAGTCCCCTCTGTTTCCCTCTCCCACACCCACGTTCTGCCCACCCCTGAGGGCTCAGGGATCCCCTGGGGCCCAGAATCCTCTGTGAGGCTCAAGATGCCCTGATGCTGCTCACCTAGCCGTCAACGGCTGCAGCCATGCGTTTCTGCCGCGCAAGCTCCACCAGCTTGTCAGCCACAGGGGGCTGGGGAGAAAGGGAGGGTTAGGGACACGCCTGGGTGCACTGGGGTGTACTGGGAGGCAGGGGAAAGCAATGGGGTCCTTGGGGAAGGTGCCTCCGGGGGAAAACGGGGTACATGAGTTTGTATGGTGGTGCACAGAAAGCAGTGGGGGTCCTGGGGAAGGGGCCCACCTGGGTGCGTGGCTGTGTACTGGGGCATCCTGAGGTGCACTGGGGTGTACTGGGTTGTAAAGGGATGGATGGGAATGCAACGGGGGCCCTGGGGAAGGGGGTCTCCCTGGGAAAACACTGGGGTGCGGGGGTGTTCTCTGGGGTTGCAGTGGGGTGCACTGGGGCACACTGGGATGCCCTGAAGTGTTGTGGCCATGGGAAGGGAGGGTCTGGGGCCAGCAGAACTCATGGTACCTACCTCAGCCCTCTTCACTCGCCCGATTTTGATTCTCCTCTGTAGAGAGACCATGAGACCTCACTGGTCACTGGGATGTCCCCAGTCCCAGCAAGGGATCGGGGAACTGCCCTCCAGTTCCCCAGGCTGGATGCCCTCCAAGTCCACCCCACTACTTACATGCCAGCAATAATCTCCGCTTGTTTCAAAGAATGCCTAGGAAACAAGAGCAAAGGGGTGGTCTGGATTGGACCTTGGTGGGGCTGTGGGTGGGGCACAGGTGTCCCCAGTCCCCCCAGGCCCATGGCTTCCCCCAGGTCTGAGGGGGAAAATCCCTCCTGCTCCCCCCACCCCCATTCATTCCAGTTTCACCTGGGATACCTGTTCATGCAAGGACCAGGGGTGGGGATGGAGACAAGGATAGCGTGGGGAATTTGCGGCCTCCAAAGAGGACGGGGGTTGCGGGGACCCAGAGACAGGGCACTGGGGTGAATTAGCATGGAATTGTGGGAGGGAGAAAGCTGCGTTGCCCGGGGCTGGAGGTGCAGGGGAGCCTGGAGGAGCCCCTTGCTTGGAAAAGGGAGAGGACAAGTCAAGGGGTTTCATGCTCACCACTGCAAATTTAATTCTGCAGGAGAACTGATGTCCTGCAGCCAAGACCCATCCGCAGCCTTGAGCCCCTCCCTGTGGCACTGGGGACTCACCTGAGCATCTTCTGGGGTGCACAGCAGGATGGTGAAGAGCAGGGCCACGCTGAGCACTGCAACCTTCATCTTCCTCTGCGGTGTGGCGAGTCCTGGGTGAAGCTGGAGAAGGTGAGGGGCAGATTTATCCCTCCCAGGACTCCTCCTTGCCCCGCCCCGAGAGCCCCCAGGGCATAGCCAGGCTTGGCAGAGACACCAGCCCTGGCAACAAGCCCAGCCCCGGCACAGAGTCACCCCCGCCTCTGGCACTGATCTAGCCACCTTCCCCGGCATCAGTCCAGCTTCCGGCATGGGGCAGCTGCACATGGAAGGGCCAAGGCATCTGGGGGTGGCGAGGGGAGGCAGAGAGAGCGCCCCTGACAGCTGGACACCCTACGGTGACGACTCACTGCTCCAACACGAAACCATCCTCCAACAGTCCCCCAAAGCCAGATCCCTCCCATCTCCCAGTGCCCCTCGCCTCCCAGCACTGCCATCTCCCAGTGCCGCTGGCCTCCCAGAGCCGTCTTTCCCTCTGGGACTCCCCCAGGGATGACGCCAGCTTCAGACCAGGGGTCTTTAAGCAGAATTGTCTCTGAGCCCTCTCCAGCCCCTTGGGTAAATGGGGGGCTGGGACCGACCCCTCTTCTTGGGGCACCAGGGACCCCAGGATTAGGGAACACTGGGAGGTGGGAGGACAACTCGGGGCACGGGCAATGGGGACAGCCAGGTGACTGGGACCTTCAGTCACTAAAGGCAATGGGGAGCACTGGCGAATGCTGGGCAGCGGGAGATGAGGGCTCGGCTTGAGGGAAGTGCTGGGGTGGTGGCAGTGCCCAGCTCCAGCCCACCCCATTTCCCTTGCACTGCAGGCCTCAAACTGGTCCAGTCCCCAGCCACGGCCTCCCCAGAACAGAGAACAGAGGGGAATATCCCCTGCCCTGGCCCTCACCCTCACCCTGCCACTGCCTGGGGCCACCGTGCCCTCCCAGACAGCCTGGGTCCCACTCTGCAGAGCTGCCCCCAGACGGTGGGTCCCAGTGACTCTGTCCCCAACAAGGCTCTGGCTCCAGCCCTGTCCCTGGCTGGGACTCGGCCACAGCTCACCGAAGGCCCTTGTCCCCAGGGAGTGTCCCTTCAATGCCCTCGTCCTCGGCCCAGGCCAGCGCTGTCCCTGAGCAGGATGTGGCCATTCAGAGGGACACGCTGAAGCATCTGCTTGTCCCCAGGCAGCCACTCAGAGCTAATTGCGGGGACGGAGCTCCCCTGGCAAGAGGAGGGATGTTTGTCCCCGCAGCATCTCTGATAAGCCGTGTTTGCCCAGGGCTCGTGGCACAAGGAGCCCATTCAGCAAGACGGGTTCTTCACGAGAGTGCCTGATCGAGAGGAGCCGGGGCGGGGGCGGTTAAAGCAGTCTGGACGCCTGGGCTCCCTCCATCCCCAGCAGCAGGCAGAGCCCACAGAGGAGGGCAGGGCTGGGGGAACCGTGGAGGAGCAGGTCCTGGGGCACCCCGCACGCCGGGGCTCCCTCGCTCCCCTGGGGACAGGCTGGAGCCCAGAGGTGGGGGCAGTCCCGGGGGAGCAGCCTGACACCCGGGGTGTCGCTCTCCTTCGGGAAAGCCTGGTGGCAGGGGAGTCCTGCAGGAGCAGGGCTTAGAGCAACCTGGGTGATGGAGCTGTCTCCCCAGCGGCACTGCGTCCCTTTCCCTCCCCCACTTCTGCCTGCCGCGCAGCTACCCCTGGCTTTCCAGGGTGGTTTCCTTCACAGCACCCCTGGCCCAAACATCACCAGCCTGGGGGCCCTGGGCAGCATCCTCTGGCCAGTGTGGGGCAGGGGCGGTGTGGGATTGTGTACAACTGGTTCAGCTCTCCACTCTGAGTGCAGAGAGCCACTGGGTGAAGCTGCTGGCCTC
>NW_008794088.1:0-35545 GCF_000699145.1 Aptenodytes forsteri
TAAAAAAAAAAAAAAAAAAAGAGCTAAAAATACATTCAACTTTGCACTGGAAACAACCACAGTTAGTTCTCAAATAGAAAACTACACAATTCCAACCTGGAGAGGAGAGAAGCCTCACAGCTATGAATAAGAGGAGGAACATCTCAGATTTCCTAAGATGCCTCCCCCATTAAGATGTGTCCATATCAGGAAAAAATTAAGAACACTATCTTTAAGTTCCCACAAGTACAGTTCCAATTAGGAAGGGTTCTTAGCTTTGAGCTATCACCGTGCTAAAAATAGAGATGTTCAGGAAACACATTACTCTCAAAAGTGATTTCACATACAATCTGTAAACACGTTGCCCTTTTAGGTAAAATGGCAATTGTTTGAAAGCCAGAAATATTAAAGTGGAAGGGATCTTTAAAGATAGTTTGCAACCCTAAAAATTGAAATCTGTGCCTTCTTTTGTTTTCTGTAAAAAAGAGGCTGAAAGGACTAAGTACAGTAGGGATGGGCAAGGAAGGAGACTGAAGAGAAACTTCTGCACTTTTGCTTTGAAAGTTTTTTGTTTATACACACACAGATGTATATACCTATATAAAAGAAATGCACGCGTTCTTTTCTTTTCATAACCTTGTATGCATCTCTGACGGACATGACTTGTACCAATCCCAAATTTCGTCATGTTTTATGCAAATGTCATGTTTTCATTTTATCAGATATGGCTTATAAAAGACAACTTAAAATTCACAGTTCAGGTTATAAGTACAATGCTGTCATAGTTTCCTTTACTAAAAACTTTTTTTTTTTTTTTAGGATTCCTTTTTTTTCTTTTCTGTTGTACCTTCCCTTTGCACTTGAATGGTACAATGCTATTTTCTTGAAAGGTATGGTGGAGAACTTCTGGGTTGGCGGGTGCAGAACACTGGGTGCTTATATTTAATATTAAAGTTGGAGGCATTAAGCGGGAAAGTTATTTTTATTCTTCCAGGTGTTCAAAATACAGTTCGTTAAGTTTCTTAACACAAGTTCTTAAGCAATACTTGGAAAAATACATATCTTGCTAAAAGAACCAACAGAACTTTCAATATAGAATTGAAACTGTGTGTAATCTCATCTAAGGATTTCAAGAAGTCCTCTAGTAAAGAAAAGAAAAATAATTTCTGTCATTGTCATTAGTTGAAGGAAAGAGACACAAACAGATAAGCCAGACTGGACAAGAATTTTGAGGAGAATAATAATCTGTTCCTTCTTTTCTGACCATTCAAAAGGAGAGTAAAGTGCAAAGATCCAAAACTGAGCTTGTATCTATCCAATAAGAATTAAATGAGTGCTACTGCCAGTGGAACTCCTACAGATAACTGTTAGTATCATTCGCCCTAGAATATCAATGCCATCAGTGGGAGATTGAAAGCTAAAACAATACACTTCACAGTTAAAGCCAAGGGTGAAGGAAAGCAATAAAATGATGTGAATCATCATTGCAGATCCCTTCTTGCAACCAAGTAGCATGGTTCTTCATAATGTCATGCCATGACATGCCAACTGTGTTGTACATTGAGAACCAAAACAGCAGTCCTTTCTGCTTGGCGTAAACAAAATAACTATGCAAGGACATCAGAGAAGGTCTAGGATCCTCCCTTCCAAACTAGAACATCTGTAGTTTTTAACCACCTCTTCACAGTCAGTACTTCATTCTGTATTTAAGAAAGGTGTCAGGCTACACTGACGCTGTGTAAGTAATGTCATGGGAACCGCATAGTGATGAACTCACCTGTTACACCACCACCCCCCCGGCCCTGTCTGCAGAGATGCCCAGAAGCGGCCTTCTATTTTTCTCCACTATAGGTAAGGGCTACATAGCTCAAGACTTCACACCTCATTTGTAGAGACATCCTAATGTGGTCTTTGTCACACACAGTTTCCCATCATCTTTTGACAACTGGGACAAGTTGGCCCTCTGTTAATAACTGTTGATAAAAATAAAGCAAGGTCCTGAGTCAAAAAAAAAAAAGCATTAAATATAATTTGGCATAGTCTAATGTAACTTCTGACTGACGACCCCTGAGATTTCTTGCATTATGCCTGCTGGAGACCAGAGAGTAGAGAAAACCATATGTGGCAGTAGTAACTATGGAAAATTTGGTAGCGTCACAGACCCCTGTAGAGGAAGCAGCTTCATCTCAAGTTTCCATACCACAGAACAAAAAAAACCCCAAAAAACAAAAACCAACACAAAACACCCTCTCCCTTTTATGAAGTGCTGTAACAAATTCTGAAAACACCAACTGTTTCATTACACAATCAAGAAATGTGAAATTTATGACATATCAAATGGCCAGCCTCATGCCTGACAGACAGCTCAAACTCTGTGCACACAAAGTAATCAAAGTTCAAGGACCACAGGGACAGCAAACTCAGTTAATCAGAACCATTTGGGCTCTTGGAGGTCACACAATAGCCAACTAAAGCCAGGAACAATAAGCCATCTTCTGTGCAGAGCTGTACCTGTTATTCTCACTATCCTTCCAACTTAAGGAGCATCGTAGAAGATTCCCACACCACTAGAGAGAAACCAAACAAATTCTGTGAAAGAGCTTGACCCAAGCAGAAGGTTCCTTCTTTTGGAAAACCCATGGCGTAGCCAAGGCAGCGGCTGTTACACACCTAAAGTAGAAGTATGCTAGGCTGGATATAATTGGTATTTGCTTGCCTTGAACCCAAACATAAGTACACTGCAATTGGTCACTGACACGAGTATATAATATTTCATAAGACCAAAATACTAACAGCCTAACTGGACAAAATACATAATCATTTTGTAATACAGCTAAGCACCAGTATGTAAGTAACATAGAATCATGAAGGGACAAATGGATCTTCTGTTATTGCTGCAGACAAGGGGGTACAGGAAAACATGTGAGAAGTACTAAAATCTGCAGGGTAAGAAAAAGGACACAGAACAGGAAGGAAAGGTATCTGCTGGAACCAGAATAATCCTGAAGATTAAGCTGGAAAAATGTCTGGTAGAAACAGAGCAAGTGCTTGTCTTAAGAATAAGATAATGTTGGGAGCAGATGAGATTACCTCCCTTTTGGTGGGGGGCAAGAGGGATGAGAAGCATAAAAACCTCAAAGAGGAGCAAATGAAAAAATGAGGAATAAAGAAGTCGCTTCCCTCATAAGAGAGCTCTTGACTGATGACCTCAACCTTGGTGTCTAAGACCACCTGGGACTGCAGGACAACCACAAGGCATCAACTCTGCGGTATTGTACACTCGCAGCTAATGTAGAATAGGATTGTTAAGAACCAACTGTTTGAATATGCAGTGATAATAGCTAATAATGATTAAGAACTATTGGCTATACATATTGTTCATGAATGCCAGTCTAGTAAAGATTTGCTTTTAAGCTGGCCTGACTTACCAGTCTTCCACATACTCGTTCATTGTAACTGATGCTGATACCCAGCTTCCCACTGCACGGCTCACATGTCGCATCACATGATCAAATAAGAAAAAAAAGGGGGGATTGGTTCTAGCATACATTACAGACAGGTGAAAGGAATGAAAACGAAGCCTTGATGCTTTACTTTTCACAGATTTGCCAGTGAATGACCAAAAAAACCCCAAGCAAGTAAACTTCTGTAGTCTGTTTCTCTTACGGCAAGTTTCAATTGGCAATAAATCATAGATAGTACATGAAGAGTTAAACAAATCTCTCCTAATTTCTGGGAGATCTTTTTATTAACGATAAGCTAATGTTCAGGTAAACCTCTCAAACCCATAAATGCTCTTAGGTCTCCTTTCTTCAGGCTGCACAGTCCATACCCAAACTGTCCTCAATTCAGAGAAACATTTTCACCTGCATTATTCAATCAGCAGAACCTGCTCAAACCTTTCAGTATGAATCATTATCAAGACACATGTCATCATATCTTAAGAAAATACTGACAGCCTGTTTACCATTACCTTCTACTGTCTCAGTATTTGGCAATAAAGAACCCTGAGATCCTTGATCAGGAGTCTGAAAATGGCCCTCATCCTACACAGAGATCAATTCAATCAATTGATATTTTCTTACTGCATAAAGAGACAAGTGGCTTGCCAAAGGTCATAGAGCAAATAATTCGTTAAACCTGGAATAACTAAGGTTATCCTATCTCTGGATACCGGCTTTTTCTCTTGGTCTCCTTAAGACTAAAATTGTGCCATCTGGACACACGCTCTCCCTAATACTCTTTTAATTTACCACTTTCAACCGAATTTGCTAGAGGGGTATAACCCTCAATAAAAAAGCTGATTCCTACAAGCTTCATAAAAAAAGGCAGGGGTGGAGAGAGACACTATTAATTCCCTCCAGACAGAACCAACAGTACAAGTTTATACCTTAAGCACCACAGAATTGGGTTTATAAACATCTCAAAAACCAGAAAATACTTCAGTGACAGGTCACACGTTCTTAGGCAGCAAGTCAATCAACCATAACACTAATCCGTAGAAAATCTAGATTCAAGAATTCCAGTGCTCACTGAACTAATTGTTTCTTGAAAATTACTGGAAGTGCATTCTTCTCCTCTACTACCTTCAGCAGTCCTGATAAAAAATGAACCCTATTACAACAAGTCTTCTCATTAACTTCTTGAGGTGGGAGAAAGACTACATATCACCAAGAAGCACCATTTTGACAAAAATAATAATAAAAAAAAGTCTTCTGCTTTTCATTGACAGCTAAAGAAGTCCGAAGACTAGACCTGCATTCCAGATCTGTTAAGCACTTAATATCTGATTTTAGCTAAGATGAACAATTTGTACGCCTTATGGAGATACGAGGTTTAACAAACATTGCTAAAGAAAAAGAGGATCTCAAACAAAACTCTAAAATATGTTATTAGAGGAATCTGCTAATATTTTGGATATCTGGTATCTTTATCTGCTAATGTCTTAAGATGTCCAGAACATTCTGAATCTGGAGTAAGGGGAAAAGTTGATTTCTATTTTTTTTCAGTTTCTGCAACTTCAAACCAGTCAGCTTCTGGCTTCAGAAAACAAGTAACTGTGTTAATGGTGCAAGGCACGTTAAGACATGACCATCACATGTGAAAGGTTACATAAAAGACTTCAAGACTACATAAACAATCTGAAGATGCTAAACGCTCATTCATTAGTACATCCTTCAATTGCTTGAGGTGGGAGAAAGATTCAGCATAATCTGAAAGCATTAGTGAATTTATTAGCAATGGGCTAGATATGGACAAGTCAGTATTTCCATCAGCTACTCATTTTTCCCAAGGAGAAGACAGCATAGAACAGAGATTCTCCTACAACCACCACGGACAGTCACAAAAACCTAGGCTACAGCTCCTGCAGTGAAGAGTTTATTGCTGCTGAGAGATGGAGGAGGAACGACACAGCCACTGTTAAGAGAATGGAAAGGGTATGACACAACATGGCCTGCAACACAGGAGGTGGCCCCAGGATTGAACTGCAGCCCTGGTAGCTACCATGCTGGAGGTTGGGGTCTGAAAGAGTAGACTGGGAGTGAATCTGCAGTGTTCTTTCCACATTTTATGAGATTTTTGCTTCTTCCTGTTTGAAAAACCGGCTATGTGAAGTAACAGTTTGACTTCGATGTTGTCCCTTTTAGCCATCATCAACCATTTCAGGGTGTTGTTATAAAAGACAAGTCTAAAACCAATTTTTTTTCTCTGACAAGTAGTACGATTGCTCCATTAGCCAATGCCATCACTTTCCCAGAAGCTGTCAGTAAAATGGCAACTGATACCTACATAGGAAGTAATTGCAATACCTCAGGTCACACAGTGTGACAGTGATGTGTAAATGCTGACTACCGTGTACACCGAACTTCATTTTCCACTTGCATCTTTCTTTTTTTTTTTTTTCCTTCCCAATCATGTGACTCCAAGGATTTTAAATGTAGCAACCCCCAACTTGACCCTCATTTATACCTTAATCAAACCTACAGTATATGCTGCCAGCTGCTTAAAGAGCTGGAAAATAAAAAGAAATAACCAGTCATTTTCAGGGCTTCTGCCTCTTCTACTTACACTCTGGAAGAGTACTGTGTGGATATCCCTTATGTTTGAAGTACTTGCAGACAGTTTTCCTCTCTGCTTATTTCATTATTGAGGCCAAAACACCGGCACATAATCACATAGTTCCTGTTTACAGCTAATACTTCTGCAGAGCTTAAGCACTACATCAAGGAGCAAACTGGTGGCCCTCCCATGCATCCTTCAAGCATGGAAGTGGTACACAGGTTCTGAAAAGAGTAAGCACAGAAAGAGCAACATATTCCAGCCACACTGGAGAACACGCGCCGCTCTTGAGAAGGCCCTTGATTACCTGGACAGTTTCTTTCTGCCTTTTCTGAGTTAGAATATGACCATCACCTTTGGATTTACTCTTGACAACATGTTCTTTCTCTGGGAGGCAGTGTTTCTGGAAAGCATCTTGCTGTGCTAGAAATCTTAACAGGCTCATCATACAGGTGGCCATGACACACCCTCTTACTGCGATTTTTGTTTCCTGTAATTATGCTCCAGAATAATAATTTGGGTGGCACTGGTAAGGGAACGGAGAAAAAAAATAATATACTACCTCCTGCACTGGCAGGATAACATAATTTAATCCTCAGGCCAAATGAAAAAACTCTGCATCTGAATACCTCCACCTAGTACGCAAATTTGGTATTTTACCTGAGCGTGAATTTGGTGGCCCAAGTCCCTCTGTTTTCATTTTCTCCTGTGCTCTACTTTATATCCCAACTACAACTGTATTCAGCAGCATACATTAGTGATTTCCAAATCACCAGCTCATATTTAGTCCCTATTTTCAACTGCACACTGGAGACCTGCACCTATTCCACAAATAGAAAGAATCCAAATGCTTTCCCCTAGGCTCCTGCTTAGGATTTCATTATTAATTATATTTGAAGGTTATACAGTTAAAATACTAACTTTTTTATTTGAACATTTATATTAAGCTGCTGAGATTTCTAGCAGCTTAGCAGCATTATTTCTGTGTAAGAGAATAAGCCTCTTAAATTCTGCACGCAGGCCTCTCGTCTAAAATGAAAGATTTTAGAAAGGCACTGAAAGGTAACACTGAGTTAATGATGCTTTTTAAACTGAGACCTCCAAGGCTGATCACACAGAACTCTATCAGTTATGCACCCCCTTGACCTCAAGCCCTTTCACATGCTCTGCCAACAGTGCCTGAATTCAAATAAAGTTTAGCAAAAAGTTAGTTCCAGAAGATGCACCTCAGACTCATTGCTAGTTACAATTCATTACATGGATTTACTATTTCCAATGCAATAAGACGTTTAAATATTTGGTAGCAAATCCCAGAAGACTGTATTTAACTATTTTCTCCAGAGATAATCAAGGGTAGGTACAAGAGTCATCCATCAAGAATGCTGGATATTAAGATAATGACATTTTTTTGCAGGAGCGGATGTTGGCGGACAGACCAGATCACCTCAGCAAAAGGAGGTCTATGCCAACCAACTGCTACCTCACAACACAAACTGAAACTCCCAAGTTTTAGATAGCTGGCCAAATTTTGATTTTAGATACATGCTAGTATAAATCCAGAACACTGACACCTGTATGAAAATCTAGAGTTATTTCTGATTTCTGATTGCATAAGAGAAGAGAATTTGTTTCACCAGGCCAATTTCATTTCTAGTGCTGTTCTTAAATCAACGGATATAAGCTAAGAATTGGATCCTTAATGAGTCAAGCGCTGAAAAAATCTAAACAAAATTGTATGTGCAAAGTATGGACACTTTTTTTTTCAAATACATATTTGTTAATGATAACTAGACAAGCACCATCTTTCCATCTATGTCAGAGGCTGACTTTTAACCCACTGATTTTTTTTTTTTTTTTTTACCCTTCGCCTCTTGGTGCACCTCAAATAGACCTTCTCTCTTGTAATTTTTTGCCCATGCTTTTGGTTTTGATGTACAAAAAGGTTCATTTTCCCAGGTCAACTCCAGATTTCACAGCTGGACCTATCTACTTATAAATCTGTATAATCACATGAAGAGTTACCACTATTCACTTCCTTCCTTGCCAGTCTGCAGCACCAAAGGTACTCCCTGATCACCATGATCAGCTACAAAATCAAAAGTAACCTGATGGCATTACTTTCAAGATGACAACCCCATAAAAGCATCCAAGCAGTTTGAAAAATGAATGCCTCTTCGAAAAAAAGGGTTGATCCTCATACTTTGATGAACTAGAGCGTACAAATACACCAAACCATGCTCCGTTCACATGATTACAGCATGCCTTGTACCAGATGACACTGGGTCAGAGCAAAGGTTGCATCATTATAACTACCAGCAGTTACAACTGTATTACGGCCTTGAAATCCATCTCTTGGAAAATATTACCGGAAATATTAAATAACAATATACTTCATACACTTACAGGATGTTATATCACCCAAACTCTATACAAATATTAACTAAATAATGGCAGCTAGTTAAATGAAAATGTTAAATGGTGTTTAAACCTTAAAGCATAGCAAAACAACAGTGCATTTAATTCCTATTTAAATAAACACATGCAAAGGGCTTGATGGATTTTTCTCCATGTAAAACTAACAAGGAAGAGAACAGGTAAGTTACGTAAAATTTAAATAAAAGTCTTTCCAAATTTAAGATGTGTGCAAGAATACCAAGGGGCATCGGGGTGCTCCTTCTAAGCAAGCCAGAATCCAACCACAGCGTCATTTTTAATGAAAAGCACAAAATGGGTCCTTGTCCTTGCTCTCTCTTGTCTGTTCAAAGGAGCCGTACACACACCTCGTGTCTTTTAACACTGTCAGGAAGCTGCCTGAGGACAGCCTAAGTTTCAGCATAACTTGCAGAGACTTCATCTCGTGTGCCAAGTTTCAGCCTGGAGTGAATTTTTAACAGTCGAGTTATAAACCCGTGAAAACAGGGGCTTACAGTTGAACTACTGACAAACCTTTAACTATAGCGGTGCACACGGCGCCAATAATAGACAAAACTGCCCCATTTTATAGCACGCAGGAAGGCAGGAATTCAGCTGTTATCACGGATAATAATAAACTTCTGCTGGTGACTCAGGCTCTCAGCCTCAGATTTACATTCCCTCTGTCACTAAGAGTTTTTAAGTTAAACAATTTTACATGAAAATGCAATAAACAACATTTATATTACCGATGGCATTTTTCCGACTGCTCTTGCGCTAAAATACCACGCAGCTTTCCACCCGCTCTCCATCTCTTCCTCCCCACGCCGCCGGAATCGGGCACCGACCCACTCGCTCCTTGGACTCTCGGGCAGCCGGGACAAAGCCCAGGACGGCCTGTGGCACCCAGCCCAGCCCCATGCCAGCCGCCGAACCGCACCAAAGGGAGAGGCTTGCACACTGAGCACTGCCTACCTCTGTTCCTCCCGCGCCGCAGGGCATCTCTCCGTCCCCTTTCTCCAGAACGCAAAGGAAAAGCAGCACACAGCACCATTAACAGACTTATTTTATTTTTATATATCTATTTTTTCCCCTCCAGAATACCTCTTGCAGCACTCACCAAGCCACCTCAAGGAAAAAAAAAAGCTGTAGCTTAACATTGCATCCTAGCTCTTCAGAGTTTCCTCCTGCTAAAGAGCCGAGGTCAGATATGGAAAAACTAGACAAAAAAGGAGGCTTGCTTCTCATGCAACAGACACTTGAGGGAAAAAAAAACATCTGGTCCAGAGGATGTATAAGGTCTTGTGGAGTTGTCACCCAAGTTGTCCCCAGACACTGGCACACAGAGACCAGCTATTCAGAGAACTTCTTATGCACAACTTACCACCCCTATGAAGTTTCCTTTCCTCCAGAAAACTATCCTTCACTCCCCTAAGGAGTAGAATTACATCAGTGACCACCGAGTTTAAATTCATCTGCCCAATGTCTATATTTTATTTTTTAATCCATCTCTCAGGAACAGCTTTTAACACATTTGGATTTTTTTTCTGTCATAAGATATTCTATTTATTTCCCAGCAGCTGGTGTCAAAAAAAGTTGTTGTTTTCTTTAAATATTACTCTTAAATAAATAAAATCTGTTTTCATACCATGTAAAATTAGTTTTGCCTACTGTGAGTTTGTGGCATTATGAAGTGATCATTTTTCCCATAAATTATTCAAAATGTGGATAAAAAAAGGAAAAGAAAAAGATGACGGACAATAGCATGCCATTCAATTTGTATAAATGCATCAGTCGCACTAATAGTTCGCTATGTGCAGCACAGATGAAACACTTTTTCTTTGTCAAATATAGCCACTAACCCGAATTTAGTGTTTCAGAGAGAGGTAGTGAAAGAGATTTATTTCATTCCTCTGAGTCCCCCTGTGACTTATCTAGTGGGGCAGATAATAGACGTGTCTTTTTTTGCTAGCAAGATATCAGTATTTTAGACAACAAGTTTTTGGTTGTTTATCCTCAGTACTATGGCTCAACTTGCCCTTGATGGCCTTTAAGTCTTTCTTTTTTTTTTTTAATTTTAACCTATTCTTTGTTTAAACCTCTGGTTTGACAGTGTCTCTCTGTCTTCTATGAAAAACTATTAGAATTGTTAACATTTCCTCTGGAGTCTTCATATTACCCTGTCTTTCAGAACTGCCGTAACTGCACAGCTGTAATTATTCTCACTTTGAAATCTGACTGTCGTATTTGGAAGGGGATGAAGGGTGGGGATTGTAATAAATCATTCAGGCTCCCCAAGGCACATAGTATCTCACCAAATCTACGATGAACTTTTAAGGTGGAGGGGCTTATGGACTGGATGTATACAAAAACTGCTAAGACATAAAATGCCATTTTCATCAAGAAGAATGAGAAGATGATAATAAATTTGTGGGTGAAAGAACTACAGTAACTTAAAAAATGCTATTTCAAATGGTTTATCACTAATAACTTCCTTGTAAAGGAATCTTGGCTTGAAAACAGAATACTTTCATTAAGTTTCAGAACATGACTACTAAGTAAAGTAACAGTCTAGTGCTAAAAGAGTGGGTTTCAGACTCATGGATTCTATCTGGCATTACAACACTGAAAATCACTTAAATTCTGTTTCAACTTCTCCAACCCATACATTATGGTAATTAAAATATTTATATCACATTAATGCCCATAAAGCCGGATCAGAAAAAACAATCCTTTGCGCCATGTAGAAAGAAAGAGTTCCTACCCCAACTATTTTCAACAGGGATAGCATTAACCTGTCACACAACGTTCATCAGAAACACTGGCCTTCACTGTGTCATCCTTTGAACAGGAAGAAGTTTAAGTATTTCAAAAGAAAGTGGTGATTTTTTGAGGGAGAAAGAGACTGGATAGGGGTTTTTTGTTTGTTTGTTTTTCAATTATGAGAGTGAATTTCCCTCAGAATACAGTGCAGATGGATTCAAATGAAAATCCTGGACCTGGACATTGGAATCCTGGACTATTTGCTCTGAACAGCGTCATAAAAAGGATGAGTGTTTCATGCAGCAAAGGTATGTTGATCACAAAGTCCTTCCATAATAAAGCACAAACACAACTGTTGTCAATTAAAAGCAAGATTAGGATGACGTGTAGTCACCAGTGTCCCAAATTCCATTATCCCATAGCTACAAGCCATTACTCTTTTTTCCAATTTAATTTTTTTTAAGTAGGTCATTCTTGTATACTCTAATTCTCTTTTATTTTTTTTTTTTTTTTTTTTTGCCATCCATGCCAGCCCAATTTTGGCCAAGTCTCCATGCCCTAGAGACAAAATAAAATCCACACATTTATTTTATACAAGATTAAAATATTTCTATATACACAATTCTCATCCACATCTTGCAAATTTCTATACACTAGACAGAGTCAAATGCAGTAGTCCATGAATCTTGCTTGCAGAGCCCTTCAACATTTTTCATTTGGAGACTAATGTAAATGGTAAATATTTCAGGCTTACTAGACAAAATAGGGTGTTTAAAGTGCAAAACATCTCAAGACCTGATAGGAAAGAAAAATCACATCTCAAGCTATCTGAAAGGAACACCAAGATGTTTACAGGAGTTGTCAACCTCCCGCCTCCACAGCAGCACAGCTGCTTCATAGCCATCTCATCAGCACCTACAACTCTGCGGTACTTTGAGGATTTCCCCTCTAGATTACCATTGTGAACTTTAGAAAATGAAAGAATAGACCAGCTGAGGAAAACCAAGCTTTACTTTGAGCTTTAGTACAAACAAGAGAAGATTGTGGGAGTACTGTGTCGATGCCCACAGAGCATATACATATGCTTTATGTAAGATGAAAGAAGAATTCAGATCCAACATTAACTTTTGTAAGAAATCCCACAAGCATTTTGACAGATTAAAATTCCAGTTAGAGACCTTCCCCACTGTCCACTCTGCCTATGGTCACCGGGACTACCAGTGCATTCCATCCACAGCCACGCAAAGAAGTTACAGACTGGCTCTCCAAATATTAATTAAAATACCCTTGCTTATATTGCTGTATTGATTTTTGCTTTACTTTTTTTAATAATACACGCTCATTAAAAAACACTGTAAGTGAGCAAAACATACAATTCTACAGACACCAGTAAAGTTGCACCAATTTATGCCAGACTGAATTTCTTGATAAAGAACTAAAGGATAGGAATATAATTAATACTAGTCAACATGGTTTTATGGAAAGTAGGTCTTGTCAAACAAAGCTGATTTTACTCTTTGGTAAGTATGTAAATTTTCTAAGCATAAAAGCATATACACTTACAGTTTTATAAGCATTTGACTTAGTACTACTACACAGCATTCCAGTTCTGTCAATGAAAGCGTGTGTTGAACAGCTAACTAATGGAAGACCCTCACAAAAATGTTACCTGGGGGGTCTTCAAACACAGGCATTTTTAGTAAGACGCATGTAAAATTAGTAATAACCCCAACACTATTCAGCATTTTGATCAATCACTCCAAGTTATTAAATCACTGCTGATAAAAATTTCCAGGTGACACAAAGACTGATAAAAGATCAGGACAACAGGGTATCAACAGATGGGGAGAATCAGGAATTTGCACAAGCTTCTGTTCTTTCAAATACAACTTTTTAGTATGGCGTACCTTTAAGAAAAAGGAACATACGCTGTATCCACAGGATTGGGCACAGGGATGTGTGGGGTATGCTACACCCTGAAAAACAGCGATTCTGAAAAGGATTTAGAGGTCACAACAAATAAACAACTGAACATGAACACCCAGCGTAATGTGGCAAAGACGGCTAACACAATCCCTGGAGGCATAAACAGGAGGTAGTGGCTAGGCTTGGGAAGGCGTTTTTACTTTTCTTTGTTTGCTGCATTGTTTTCCAAAGGGATCTTCAATTGGGTGAAGAAAGGCATAACAAGAACCAAAGTCTGCAACGTGAAGCCAAGAAAGTAAGAAAGAAAGAAAAGTCAAATCGAACCAGAAACGAATCCCACATTTTTAAACAGCAAGGGAATTAACCATTGGAACAAAACTATCAATGAAAGGGAGGAGCTTTAACATCCTGATGGTTTCAAGATGGAGAGATGCTATCTGTGCATAACTGGGTTCAAAACAGGGATGACTAGACAATTCTAATAGCTGGTGACACACAGAAGGTCAAACTAGATGATCTAATGGTCCTTTCTGACCTCAAACCGTATGAAAGGAAATTTCAGATGTTATATTTTATGTGACCTGCAGAATTAAATAGAACGTTCTTCTTTCTGACTGACCGTTACAAGCAGTCCTCCCACAAAAGATGCATGTATGCCCAGCACAGCGCAGCAGGTTTCGCTGCTTCTGAAGATTTCTGAGAAGAATTCTCAAGGCTGGAGACAGCTTGGAAAGACATTGCTCATGTCCTCTGAAAAAAAAAAGAAGGCGTTGCTCTGTTTGTTAGTTAAGTGACTGTGTTAGTTAAGTGAAGTGTATTTCACCAGAGCATAGCTCAGTGGAGAGCCATCACAGAGAGCTCACATTCAAGCACCTCCCAGCGCTGGAATGTTTGCAGTCCTCTCTGGGTCTGCTTCTGGATTCAACTTCACCTTGTGCTGGTAACCACGTCTGGTGCTACCTGGAGGACTGCTATCCATTCAGGAAGGAAAAATCTGCCCATTTGTTGCCACAAGGTGGGGTTCCCAGTTATGACTCCTGGAATTCACAGATCCTGAAATTTGCTTCAAGCTTCGGGTTCAAGTATATATGAGATGACTCTGAAACCTTTCTCTTTTATCCTCGACTGTATTTCCCGCCCCCTTGCTCCCAAAAGTTCAAATACGTATCTAAGAATACCGCTACAGCTGACAAAAAGCATTAACAAGATTTTTATGGCAACAAATAGCTAGATTTTCAGGTCCTACCTGAAAGCTAGAGCTGCAGAAATAAATACCCCCTAAATATCCTGCTGGGCACAAGCATCAGAGCTGGCTTCAAGGAAACAGCACCACCTACTGAATTGCTCCCACAGCTCCCTGCAGTTCTTCCTGGTGATTCTTTTGACCAACAACTGGCCAGACAACTCTCTTTGCTAAATAAATCACACCCCAAGATGGCACAGCTGCAAGCACTGAAAGAGATAAGAGATGTTCCATTGCTAACTCTTGCTTTGAATTTTCCTTCTACGTGCTGTAAATGGTTCAGCTTATAAATGCAGTATTTTTTTTGATGTCACTAAAACTATGTTTTAGTTACAGTTACAAGCAAATGTCACTCATCTACACACTCTACCTACTGCCTGAAAACAATATGATTTAAGGAGTATGTCAGCAGTAAGAAAAGACTCTTCCCACTGGATTAAAAATGTGCATTTTAAGAAAGGAAACACTTTTAGAAAGAAGGAGAGGGAGTCTTCTGTTTCTGTAGTTTATTTTTCTGCTTAATGAAACAAGGTTTCCAGCTTCTACAATAGCAGCTGCAAAGGCACTTCATTAATCCCCTGAGTGCACTGCCTCTCCCTGTATACCTGTAGCTGCCCTGTTCTAGCCTCCTGAAAATTATCTGTTGGCATCGCTTCAACATTCTTATGAAATAATAAAAAAAAAGGACGTATTAAACTATGTAAATTCTACACCTTTCAGAAAGAACACGTTAACCAGAAAGTTCATTTTCTGATACGTCTCCCACATTTTGAAGACCTTCAGAAGCACTGAACTCCAACTTGTTCCCATTAAGAATAAATCAAAAGACCGTCTGTGAAGATCTACTCAAGTAAACGCAAATGGGGAGAAGTCATTGCTGCAGTCTCAACACAGACTGCATCAAATGCCAGATGCTTGTTCAGGCCAAAGCCTTCAGGGATGACTAAAAAAAAACACACAAGAATTTTCAGAAGTGCTCAAGTATGCTAGGAAAACAAATGCCATGGGAAGCAAAGAGTGCTGGTCTCCTAACATCATCTAGATGCTTTGAAAATCCCATATGATGGGATTTGGCCCAAGGATTTAGACAAACTCGAGTTTTCCCACCTTATTCTGCAGTATTTAACTTGACTCACTTATTGAAAATTGATAGATATACATATATTATGCAATCTATTTTAAGAGGAAACAGCATCAGTGAGCCTCAGACCTTGCCATCTCATATTTCTTAGTTCAAACACTAAACGCTAATTATGCAAGGGCTTTAAAGGGTTCTCAGACCTGTAACAGCAAAGCTGCATAGAGGAAATACTAGTAGGCAAAGCTAGTGACAGGGCAGTGCTCCCAGGTCTGATTACCAATTACATTTGCTTCCTTATATTTGCATCTGCCATAATTATGGTAAAGGGTGGAGTTTCAAGTAGAGTTGATAGGAAATTTTATGATAGGATTCCTCCCAGAACTCTGGAAAACACCACAATTTTTATAGCACAGTATTTGTTGAAAACACAAAGATTTTTATTAGCATCCATGCCATGGTTAACCCACAGCTCAGGAAATTCCCTCACAAATGAACAAAAATGGTCTATACTGTGCACAGTTTAGTTGACTCCAAATATAGGATTTTTTAATTGTATGGAATGGAAAAAAAAACTTTGTTTAAAATTCATTTCATATATGGGTTTAAAAAAAAAAAAATCATTATCCAACCAAGTGAAAATTCTGGCTTGTGTTTCTCTCAAGGTTTTACAGAACGAAAGGCAAATTAATATGTACACTCCAGTCTATTCATGCAGTTACATTTTAACTCTGCAGTATAAACCCTTCTTCACAGTATCACAATATTTTTCCTAACTTATCTCCAAGCTCTTGAACTTCACTTCTGCATAAAACAGGACATACTGTTTTTTCCACATGTGTACAGTATACACAGCAATAAGGAAATCAAACGAAAACTACAGAAGTGGCCAAAATGAGATAAGAACAGAGGCTTATTTGCTGCAGTATTTTTTCCCCACTGATGGGGTGACTTCCATAACGGAGTCCCTTCATTCACTAAAAAAATTGTTCGTCATTCTAATGCCCATTCTAACCATAAACTACATGAAAAAGGCTTGGTAATACTTCTTAATGCATTAAAACAATAAATACTATTCTGCCACCAAGAGAACAAGCCAGTTAAACACGCTACTTTATTTTTTAATTCGCAGGAAAAAACAGAGCTGATTAAGGAGAAACCAGTCCCTCCCAGCAGCTACCCCTCCTCCCCAAAAAAGGGGGGGAAAGGAAAAGAAGACCTTAAAGAACAGGCAGATGAACAGAGGAAAAAAAAATATCCCATGCATTAGGCAAAAGTCTGTAATATTATCTAGAACAACAGCACAGCCATTGTTAGTGCTGCCAAAGCACTGCATGTTTGCTATATCACCCCAGGTCCTAGGAGAATAATAAACTAAGCAGATTAGACAGAGACGGATGTCTCTCTGCTGCCTCTACCTCCACCGAACACGGGCGCTGGTCTGTGCTTGAGAGCACAGGCGGGCAGGTAAACCCAGAAAATGGGTACTCCATGTTGGCGGGGGCGGGGGGGCCAGGGAGCCGCTGCCAACAACCAGGGCCTGTTTATTATTTAACAGTTGGTATTGCTAGAGGCCTGGCACTGCAATAGAGCAATCTCTGTTTCAGCGCGAGTAAGCCTGATTACGAGAGCATGGGAGCCAAATCATGTTTACCATCGTCGGCGAGAACCTCAATGTCCCCAACAGGCATGGAAATCCTTACCGCAGCGTCTGTCCGTCCATCCATCCGCAGGCTGCCTCCCTGGGGCAGGGGTAAAGAAGAGCTGGCGATCCCCGTGCGGGACTAGGAAGGAAGATTTTGGACAGGACGATCCTCAAAGCTGTAGGGTACCACCTGTACTGGCACTGGCCAGTCCATGCCCTCCTCTCCATTTTTATGAGCCAATACGCCAGCCTCAATTCACCACCTCAAGCACCTGATGTCACCCAGGGCTAAAATCAGTTTCCAGCTCTGGGGAGGGCGGGGGGGCAATGATGGTCTTGTGCATATAGTCTACTTTCTCCCCCAGCAAGGACAGTGTGCCATAGAGAAAGCACTTCCCCAGTGTAACTCCCATGATTTGCAGAAAGGTATCACTGACAAAGAACTTGGCATTAAAAGTTTTCTTAGCTTCTGCTGGAAGTCATCCCCGTACACAAAAAGAATCTGGAACACCTCCCTACACACACATAAACTTCAACTAATCCAATTTTTTAAATTTATTTACAGGACTGCTCACAAAGGTTCAGTCACACTCTAAAACAGAATTTGTGAAGTATGGAATCTATAGAGTAAACGCCATTATCAAGTACCATGAATAAACAACACTGGGTGGTCAAGCCTCAACAGCCTATTGCTATGAAAATCATAACAAAGGAAGGTCAGACCATGCTGGTGATATGAATCCTTCAGTTTTAGCTTGTTGCTAAAACTAACTAGCTCACTCTGGTAACCACAAGAAGGTAGTCACATCTGATAGCTGCTTCTCAGTCTACATAAAACAAGCTCAATGAACTACCTTCAACTTCCCAATGAAAAGGACTTACTGCCCTTGGCGCTTCTGCAATTCTGGTGAGGTTCTGTGCAAGGGTGGGCTGTTGGAAGACATGTAGTCTACCTGAACCTCCACCACTGGCATGCTACGTGACCCAGAGCTGGTGGAAAGTGACTTTTCCCATATCCCCTTCTTAAAAAGAGGATAATGAAAAGTAATGCATGTAAAAACTAACAACTGATTCTTTAATATTGATGAAGAGCTTAGCAGTACTGACATGGTACATGTGCTTAGAAACGCAAAGTTTTACTACATTCCGCATCACTGCAACAGACCCTGACCGGTCTCATCAGCAGAGGGACAGCAAATGGAAAAGCCATTGGAAACTAAGGTTTAACTGTAAGCTGAAGTCACTCCCAAGTTAGGACAGCCAGGAGCACAGTGAAGCAGGATCCTTGAATCCACTGGTGACAGTCTCACCATGGGGAGGGCCCTGAGCATCATGAGGGATCCCGTACCCAGGGAAAACTGGAGCCTGCCATAGCTTCTGGGCAGTGCAGGAAAGCGTTACTCAGACAGGTGGTTAGAAGCACAAACCACCACCTGCTCCTGGATCTCTTCTCACTGTTTTCCCCAGCTGACTCTGGCCCTAACTGCTTTCAGCTGGCCAACGGCAGCTGCCCCGTACTGCTGCGAGCGAGATGGCTGCAGGCTGCTAGCAGGCAGAGGGGGGGAGCAGCAGCTGCGCACCCCTTCCCTGCCACCTACCGCACACAGTCCTCTCCTCTACTGGCCACTCACCCCCTAAGAGGGGGACCTGACTTGGGCTTCTATTTAAATTCCCTAGTTTAGTCAAAAATCCTTTGGCTGCAGCACAGATGACCTGCAGGAGGAGAGCAGCAGTCTTGCCTGCAACTAGGAAAAATAAGAGAGTACGCAGTAGATCCTTCAACGCTAGCAGGAGCGATGGCTGTGCGTGACTCCGGGGTGCAGGGGAGGGTGGGCAGAGCATACTCAGCCGCAGTACCTACGCTATGGATACATACAGCAGACTTCAGTCTCCAGAGCTGCCAATTTGGCACTAACGTGTAATTTGTACTAAATAACGGTTCAAGAATTCAACACAAATAATGTAATAATAGCAATTAGACCCTTTACCAAGCATAGCTGTATCAGACATGCAGTCCAGTCATTTCACAGAAGGTAAAAAGCACTTGACGAAGGAATCCGCACCTTCACAGGCACTAGAGGTATGCAGGTATATGTAATAATTGCATTCTTTGTGTATTAATGTTTGCATATAAGAAATGCATGCTGAGCTAGCATAACACCTCCTTCCTCAAATAATAACTAAGTTTCATACTGTGCCTGAAGTGCTCTTTATATAGTACACAGAAATGGGTTATGTAAAGATTAGAGCTGTGACAGTTGTTCACAACGTAACTGAAAAATCTAGTAACAAAATCCGATTCTAGCCTAGGTTTCCCCAACACAAAACTCAGGCCAGCTTTACAGGAGGTCTGTGAATTTTTGATGGTTTTGACACCGAAATCATACCAATCTTGTACCCAGAAAGGGAAAGGAGAATAGAAGGAGAGTAAGAAAAGAATAAAATGGCATGGGAAGAGGCTGGAAAAGGAAAAAAAAGCAGGAGCAGTGAGGTTACTTCCCTTCTTCTTATGCTACTGCCCTTCTTTCCCATGGTGGAAAGGGGAGAAACAGTCCCCAGCTTTTAGGGAATGCATCTTGTTATACTGGAGCCACGATGCGATGTGTGCAGTTAGAGGTGCTCAGATGCTTTTGTATGTATGTGCATCGTTACTAGGAGATGACTAGATTTGGTACCAGGATAATATTCCACCATTGTGTGGTGTGTTCCCATCTCATGTTGCCTTTTCCCCAGTTTAAAAAAAAAAAACCTAATAAAAAAGAAAATTAAAAAAGATACAATAATTGTTACTGCACACTCTAATGAATTATTGTGTTCAAGGTTCCTACAAAAAAAGTAATATTATACTCGGCTTATGTTTTAATTGATTTATTAATATTTTATCACAGGAATGTAATTTAAGCTCCTCATGATTTAGATCTCATAAACCTTTAGCATTTTGCAAATTCAAATTCCAATTTAAAGCCAGGGCGAGCAATTAACTTTTCTATCATCTTGTCAGGGGAGAAGGTTCGTGTTTAATTTGAGACAAAGTGACAGAAATATATATACACTGTATGTATTACTCCAATTTAATTTATGAGTCAGCACCATCCACCTTCCAAATGTAGATTTAATGGAAGGGGAGGAGGGAGTGGGGGGAAGACCCCGCTATTGTGGCACTTGCTGCGATATCTGCCCCAAATTTACTATGAAAAAACGTCCCTGGTTTATGGAGATACTGGGCTAGACTGATTATAGCTCTACTTTCAACCCTTTTGTTTTAATTTCCATTCACTCATCACTTTCTCATATAAAGCGTGTTCTCTCAAATGTCAACTAGCAGTTCCCAGCCAGCGATGGACAGTTGATGCCACGGCAGGTTCTCCCATGGCCTGTCCCAACTGCTCCACTTCCTGCCCCCATCAGTCCCCCTAAAAGGCAGATAGCAGGCAAAGAAAGCTCCCCGTAGGATTGACGTGAGTTAATACCTGTGGGGCCAAATCCTGTAGTCCTCATTGATGCAGCGGTCTCACTGAAGTCTGTGTGATGCTCATTTGATTAAGGAGAAAACAGAAAAAAGATGGTGCTACTAAACTATCCTTGCTATTATTTCCCACTCAAAAGGACACGCCAACCTCTTTATGTGTAACGACGGAAACCTGCAGCCTAAATTTGCATGGGCAAAAATTTGCATGAACAAAATAAACAGTTGGTTAGCATTTGCATGTGCTGTTTCAAGAAAGGAAGGCAAGGGCTAGTTTACGGCTACCTGCCAGAGATTTTCCAGATCTGCTGTCCCCGCAACACAGCTAAGCATTGCACAGGAGTTAGCTCATGAGCTGAAAAGAAGGCCACTGAGAAGTTGCCCCACATATCACCTATTGGTCTTTACTGTGTCCCTAAATACATAAAGCAAGCTGTACTGCAACTTTATAATGGAGGAGAGGTTTTTTTGATGTGTGAGAACTTTACCGTTACTCTCGATACTTCCAATAGTCCTATCATATCAGAGGGGATTGTTCCAGAAAGGGATTAGGGGCTCAACTCCAACACTTCTATACATAACCAAGCTGAATCTCAAGACTCCCAAAATCCTGATGCCGCAGGCTTAGGCCCAGACATTCCAAGATACCGGAATAATCAGATGTTGTTCTGATTTCCAGAACTGTGACACACACTGCAAACGCAGATCCAGCTCTACATCCAAACCCAGCTAAGTATAACTGTAACTTGCAGTGTTCAACACGCGTGTCGGATAGAGCCAAGCCAGAGACATTCTTCCTCCTCATGAATTCAAAGTTTTGGCCTTCATCTTCAAAACATTTGAAAATCAAAACTTCTTTGAAATAAACAAAAAATCTCCACCTGTTTAAATTAAATGAAATATTTTGTTTCAATAATTTCAGGCCATTTCATTGCAATTCTTAAGCATCTTTAGTATAATTTTCTTTCCCGAGAAATAAAAAAGAATGCTTTTGTATTGAAAAACCACGATTCCTTTAAACAAACAAACAATATGTGTGTGTGTATACATATGTATGTACACAGACAAAAAGTTCGTCCAAGGTTTTTCTCCAAAACTCCCTATGCAGCCTTATATCAGCTTACAGGTAAAATTTATGTAGCGGAAACCAGATTCGAGGTACAGTCACGATACAAAATCCAAGATGCAGAAGATCTCTGATATTCAGCCATACTTCACTCCCAATACACGCTGGACTTAGAGCCAAACTTGAAAAATCTTGTTTCATGCCCGATTCATTTATGAAGCTTCACTCTAATTCAGAGCCTTATCACTTTCTAAACTCAGGTAAAAAAGCTTTGCTGTCATGCATATTTTTAGACAAATTATAGCAGAGTGTCTTGCAATTTCCATTACTTTGTGGTGTCTGCACTGCTGATAGACACCAGCCCACATTGGCATCACTGCTGAGGTGTCCTAATACTTGTCTGAAAAATACTATTAACTGCACATCACAGGCATTTGAAGTGCATAAGAAAACCATAAACTTAATTACACTGGAGGACTAGTGTGATCTCACATGAAATTTGAGCTACTGTTATTAAAAATAGAGAGATTGCATTTACTTAATGCTTCTTACAGTAAACCAGTCAATTTTAAACTTTCAAGGTTGTATAATCAGACAAAACAATATTGGGGGGGGGAAGAAGCTGTCTGTGGAATGTACTAGTACAAGCATTTCACATGTCAAGCAGCAAAAATTTGTTTATTCTGCTAAAAAGAATATTCCTTGAATTACTATTGTATACGAGATAGGATAGCTATTCAGACTGCACAGCATAAAGAACTAAGACTAAAATAATTTGCAGAAAAGACTGGTTGCCGTACAGCATTCTTCCTTACCCCACCTCGTTCTGGATTTCAACCAGCTTTTAAATTCTCAGGTCTGTTCTTAATGCTGTGTAGCCATTACATCTACTCGTGATGCCAGGAACATTGCCTGTCTGAGCCTATGGAGTTTACCTGGGGGAAAAAAAAAAAGCGAGGAACGCTTCCACCTCCAAACCAGGAACATTGCCTGTCTGACCCTATGGAGTTTACCTGGGGGGAAAAAAAGCGAGGAACGCTTCCACCTCCAAAGCCACAGCCAGGGAAAAAATGGATTGTGCTTAAACTAGCAACGTGAATCCATGGCACCTAGCGACACCCAGATTTTAGATACTGAGCTCAAGAAATGCTCCTCGGAATGAGTCACATCCAGAGACACTCACTTCCCTATGGATACCCTGGTACTTGCCAGGTCTCCATTAAGATGGAGAGGTGTTCTCCAGCAATGGCTGGGGTGGGGGGATGCAATTTAAAAATTACCCAATCTCTCCCTTGCCCTCAGAGTGGCAGAAGAGCTATATTACACAATGGCATTAAACCATCCCTTTGATTGGAGAAAAGCAAAACCATCCCTTCGTTTCTCTTCCCATGCCCACCAACCCTACCCCAGCCTCTTCAGTCTCGGGGACTTTGGTAAGGGAATGAGTGTACAAAGCAAACTGCTTGCCAAGTAAATGCTTGCCAAGCATGCCTATCTCATAAAAATCCAGAAGTTAAAAAACTTTTCCAAGGGAAGAGTCTCAAATCTGCTCATGACACGAACCTGCCTTGCGATCACACCAGCCGACTCTGAAGACAGGATGTTGAATCTTACTTCTGAACATTACAATTTGCTTATTTAGATTAGGAAAAAAGTTTAATCTTTATAAGTTTTATCATCAAAGATATCTCCCAAGAGTAGTGGCTCCCACAGGAGTCTCAAATCTTATAATCTGTGTTGTCAGAGATTTTATGCAGGAATGTTTGCTGTTCATGCTGCATTATTTCAGACCTCCACGACTGACTTTGACTTAGGAAAAAAAAGAAATCCTATCTTCCCCGTTTGGGGGGAATTATCCATGCCTAAGGTAGCATAATAATTTGCAAAAAAACAACTTTTCAGATTAAACTGACTCACACCTGATTTTAACTACAGGTCCTCCTTTCAGCACGCGATGTGCAGCCACTCCAGCTGGATGAAAGCACTACAGCTTGTAACGCGCAAGGTAAAATTGTCTACTGACAAGTGCGTTGCTGTAGTAGTATCCTACCTAGGACCAAGTTCCCCTAAGTTCTGTCCTAGCCTGCGTTGTGCTCATTTGAAAAGGTGAGATGAACCTTTAGGGTGGTGAAGAAATAATCTGCTTCCAGTCTTCTTGAAAGTCTACATGCAAAAATGATGTTGCTACATAATCCTGCAAAACGTATACCTGAAAATCAGTATCGTTTTGACTCAAAAAACAAACAAAAAACCCACCACCAATAACACCAAAAAAACAACCCAGAAAATCCTCCACAACACCACCTTCCCCAAATCGGTAACTTAAGCGGACAATAAAAGAGATTAAAAACAGAAGCAGCAGAATAACCCTAGAGGCAGGGCCACTCTTTCTGAAAGGGCATTCTTCAAAAAGTAGCTTCAGAAGCATACCTACACAATTCATACACCACTTTATTTAACGTCCCTTTTCATGTTTGCCTAGGTTCACGTCAAGAGTACAGCAACCCAAGGTGTTTCCACAGTAAACTTTCAAGTCCGCTGCAATTTTCCTTTTCAAATTCAATACAGTAAAATGAAATGAAGCAAAATGAAACAATCTTTATATACCAGTTCAGCTAGCATTCCCTAGCCCTCATTGTGCTGCATCTCTCATCAGCTCTCATTTACTCAGACAAGACAGAAAAGATTTGCAGATCCTATTACATTTTCCCACCCTATTTCCCATTCTGTGTGTAATTTTTTCCTTCAAATAACACTGATTGTGTCAACTGGGGGGGGGGGGGGGGTGTGTGTGTGTGTGGAGAAAGAAAGAAAGAAACAAGCACCCTTTGTGTTCTCTTCATAGTAATAAAATATGAAAAGAAGAATTCACGAGAAAACAGCTGAATTCCCAGTGCTTAGAAAACGGACCTGGCTACAGACAGACACATTCTACTTCGAGCAGCGTCTCCAACTAAACTGTCAAAGTGTCAGGAAGAGTTGTGTGCACTTTTGTCAGTGAATAATGTGGAACATAGTGCACTTCCTACCAACTGAAAGTCAAAATCCTGGAAATTGCTATTTTTTTTTTTTTTGGGGGGGGGGGGGGGGGGGGGGAGAAAAAAAAAAAAAAAAGTTTTTTTTCCAGGGGGAAGATTCACATTTCTTATTAAACTCACTCATAGCTCATCTAAGTTTAATGCTAGATTGTCAGAAAGCAGCATGAATGGACAGCATCCTCTTTGCAAGTTCAGATCATTTACAACCAAATGATGTAGTAATCCTGAGAAAATTAACAAATGTCTTAAAAGGACAGAAATAGTGAAGGGTTAAAAGGAGTAAATGAACTGGTAAGAGAAAGCAGAAATACTAGCTTTCTTTGTAACCCACCTAAAGATGTCTGATTTTACAAGCAACTCAATTCAAGCACATTTTTTGCTTAAAGCACATGCATGCTCTCACCGTAATCTTGAGAATAAGAGCACCCTTTCTTTTTCTGCTATCTCCTGCCTCATTTATTAAACATTTTTCAGTGTTTGCAGTAAGTGAGGCAATTGATCTTATAGAAAAAAGCCTCTTACTAAGGAACCTCTATTCAACCTCAGGCCAGGTCCATTAGATGTACTACAAGAAGACTGGTTCCCACAGAAAACAGCATGTGATCACATAATTAAAAACTGGAAAAGCACAGGGAAGTTGAATTAAGGCTGCTCTGTCAACTTTAATTCTAGTATTCACAGATTTGACTTCAGATAAGCGAAATATTCTTTCACCTTTTTTAGTGTATTTAATTCCCTGGATTTTCAAATAGCCAAGTGAAAAAGATAATCTGCTACACACCAACATATCAGTGCTCTGTGGTCACCAACAGTATGGCAACCTTCATGCCCACCACACAGACCTCTGCCTCTTGAGTTAATTAAGAAGCTGATAATGGTAGTAGGTCCTCCTTATTTTCATGGAACGGCTATTGTCAGGGTGGCGAGATGCACAAGTATCAAGAAGAAAAGGACAAAATACCTCCCTGCCACAAAGGTCATTCAGCTCATTTTTTTCAGAGCATCATTCCAAACCATGAAGGCACAAGAACTCTTAGAAGATGTTATCAGAATATTTTAGCATGGGCAAACCCAAATATTTTCCTCTAGCATGAGATTTGTAAACAGTACATTCATAGCAGAAGCAGCTCTCCCCAAAAATTATTTTAAAGCTAATAAAACTAACTACAAATGGTTAAAATTCAGTAAAACTTACAAGCAATTGAGAGAGGTTGTTGTAACAGTAACAGCAAGACAGCAAAACCTGCCTCTAGTAAATGGAAATAATGTGCATGAGACAGAGCAAAAAGGAAAACACTAGGCAGGCTTTAAACAATCCGGAACATCAGAAACATGTAATTTTGACTTGCACAAACATGACAGAAGCACAGGTTCAAGGAAAATTCCACCTAATAGGAGAAATGGTGACTGATTAAGCTGAACTCTTCCTACATGTAGCATTACGTTCAGGAAGCTACGCCCATTCAGCTTGGTGGACAAAGAAGTGCCTGCATCAGTTCCCAAAATCTTCTACACCATCCCACTGTCCTAGAGACTGAGATGCTGACAGAGGCAGTAAGTGAAAAAGGTAAGTTTTTGTTTAAAGACAAGGGAGAGAGCTGTGAAACAGGAACAGAGGGGCAGGAGGGGTCTCTGCAACCAGGAATTTTGTCTTCTGTAACAACTTCAGTCACTTCCTCCCAAGAGAAAACACGCATCATCCTCATCATCACCGAACTAACCGAGAGCCCAACAGACCTGTTTCTTAATTAGATGAAAAGCTAAACTTACTTGATTCCTACCAGACAAATCCTACATGGCTTTCCTCGCGCACCTACCTGCATTAATCTGAGCACAGAAGGTCCTGCTTAACTAAAGCTCCTGCCACCGCAGCCCTCTCTTTCACTGAGAGCACAAAGACTAATTCACTACGCTGGAAGGAGGAAGAAAAACCCACCCACTATTCATCTGGTTGTGTTCATAAAAAGCACTACCCTGACCATACTCCCAAAACTGCACCGCTCCTGCAAACGTATACATTACAAACATACAGGTCTGGAATATACAGTCAACAAACAGCAATACAAACAACCGCCGGAGAATGTATAAACACTCGTAGGAGCAAAAATACTCAGCCTGGCTGCACCACACACAGTGTTTATTTATCTCCCTTGCAGAAGATCAATGGGAGAAGACATTCAAAACAACTTTTTAAACAAAGTGTCACTTTGTGTTAGTTTATGTCAGTGGGGCTTCTTCCAAGTACTTGTGTCACAGTAAGATATGGATGTGTTTAGATAGTTTTCTTGTTCCTTTACTCCAGTCATGGCAGCTGGGCACGAGCGAACAGAGAGGAGAAGGACTGCTAGTCTGATCAAGTTACTGATTTAACATTTAGAGTCTTTGCAGCTCAAGAGAAAATTGCTGTGTATTTGTAACCTGAATGCTGGTCAGTAACTTTAAAAGGTCAGGCTGAACATTTAAGATCTTTTTGTTATTAATTCCCCACCAGCTCCCAGTTCTGTGAATGCCAATGAGCAGACTCAGCTTCCACACAGCTGAGTAGCAGTTAGCCTGCACCTCAGAAGACCAGGTCCTCAAGATGATGCAAAAGGAGTTTTACAGCAATGACTTTCTGCCGTACAAGCAAATGAATTCTCAGCTCACTTAAGACCTGCTGCTTAAACCACAGGAGGCACCGATTTCTTTATTGGGGTTTCTTCATCTGTTGCTAACCCATTACCCTAAAGCCAAGGCAATTGAGTTTTCTCCATCCACTTATTTCACTTTTTAGGAATACACAAGCTATTTTGGTGCTATCTTGCACTAATTTACACAAGATCATATGATTTGTTGATGCTCCTTAATAACACAGATAACTCCCCATAATACACTGCACTTCTATTAACCCCTTTAATCCAGAGATATCAAAGCACTTTGCAAACAATACATTGGCCTCACACCCCTTCCCCCCCCCCACCCCCCCGCTTTACATTAAGTCCATATCATTATCCACACTTCTCTGTCAAAAAAATAAGGCAGAGCAAGATAATGCAATTTAGCAGGGTTACAAAGAAAGCAGTAGAAACCGGAGCAAAATGTGAGTTTTCTGACTTTCTACCTCCCTGATTCATCAGAAGGCCAGCCATCTGAGATGGTGAAAGTCAACAGAAGTTACGATTATGCCTCAGGTAGATTTACATTTGTAACATGCAAATACTATGCTGTGTGGTTTATGCTATTGGCCTTTCAAGGGTCCTCCAATTATACAAGCAGCTTTTAAATTGGCAGGGGATAGGGGACTAGTGGAAATACTCATACTAACACGAAAACTTTGGAGTTTACTTTCCAAAGGATGAAACAACAGTTTGAAAAGACTTCGACGATAGCAAAGAACATACCTAAAGGATCACAATAACTTTAAAACTACTTCCCCTCTGATAGAATATGCCCAGTCTCCAAAAGATAGAGGAATAATCCAGAAGATGTGTGACTGCCGCTTTTCTGTCAGTACAGCAATCTAAGTAAGCATCTGCTTCCTGCAAGGCTGGGTGATGCCAAGGGATCACATGAAGAAGTCGGAGTTTTTCCCCCTGTTTTGGTAGATCATACACACTCTCCTATTGTGTCTCATCAAAGAGCTGATGAGGGGGGAGTGGAATGCACTGAAAGAGCAAACAGGCACTGGAGCCACTGACAAAAAATTAAAGCAAAATAGTAAATCTATGGAAATAGTCTGCTTGTGGAATGGACTACTTCATGTCAAATTCAGATCTGAGGCAGACAGAGTTCTTCTGGAGCAGCACCTAGAGGTAGCGGTGACCTGATTCACCATCAGTTTATGGGAAGCTGTGCATTAACTTCAGAGGATTCTGATCGGACGGGAAAGCATCCGAAGTCTCAGGGCGACCCTGGTGTATCTCCCTCTCACTTAGAGTATTTGTATCACATACTCTCCTCCTCCAGCTCTAAGGCACTAGACTTGATGCTGCTTGGTATGTTTAGGTTTCTAACACCAGAATTAATTTATAAGAACAGATGAGTATTTGTGACCACACATCTGGTAGTAAACTTGTTTTGAGGGTCAGTGTCTTGTGGAGTAGTCACAAAGCCAAGAAGATAATACTATTAATTTTCAGGCTCTGGTTTAAGCCATAAATTACTGATGCTTTATTTTACTTCCTACCTTAAATATACTTGAAAATTTGTCACGACTCCTCCTAAGTAACCACCTGCAGTGACTAATTTTTCAAGGAAAATTTCTTTTGCATTGTTGGTGCAGTAACCTTATAGTACTGATGGCCTTATACAGGAGCAGTCTTTTGTTTTAATGACTTCAAAAATCTGTTAAGATCCTTTACCCAAGACTTTTATGAGCAAGTAGCTCTCTGCTCTGGGAATGTCATCTCCATTACTAACTGAAAAAAGTAATGCTTATGTGTCCCACACTAACACTGAAACATAATCAAATAAGGAATACTGGTTAGATATTAGACACTGAGCACAGTAAGAGAGACACACTGAATCTTCAGTAATTGTCAGAAGAACATAGCTTATTGAAAACAGATCCTGTTTCACAGGAACACAAAATTCTGGTTTATAATTTAGCACTAAAGAGGAAGAGGAAACGCAGCCTAAGGTACGTTCCACTGATAAGGCACCCTACGTTCTTACAGCTTGTAAAGGCATTACACTGAAAGAAACACATTTTGTATGCTCATGCAGTACCTTCAACCATACAAACATACGATCAACTGCCATTCATGTTGCATTATCGGTATCCTACTTACCAGTGCCTAAAAGGTGACTGTACGTTAGATTGAAAAAAACTCCCTTAATTTGTGATTTTCTAGTTGTGCATCCCGACTTATCAAGTGGGGGCAACTTGTACCCCACCCATTACAAGACTCCTCTGCAATGTATTTGCCCAGATCAGTGCACTCAAACTCCTACAGAAATTATCCAACAGCGTGAGCTGGCTTGGAAAAAAAAGTCTGCCTTGCTGTGAAAGATGACATTACCCCACCAGAACTATCACCCTCATGGCTTTCTTTTTTTTTTTATTTACTTTTTAATGGAAGCAAAAACCCCTGTCATCTCACCTACTCCTCTTTTAATAAGGAATGACTGCCGTGACTACCCCCATCTAGAACCACCATTCACTGCCAGCACCTCTGCTCTCCTCGTGTGCTTAGAGAACAACTGATTAGCACTTTGCATAATTAACCTGATTAGCACTGTGCATAATCAAACTGATTAGCACTTTGCATAATTAAAAAGAAATAATAATAATAACAATAATAAGCAGTAGGTAATAGCAAAAGCTGCTAGTCCCAATGCCTGTTCGTTAGCTCTAGGATTAGTTTAGTGCGGCATATTTTATTTCTTAAAACTATTTTTTTAAAGATGCACAAGCTCCTGAGAAATACAAATTAAAAACTTCTCATTTAATTCAAGATCACTAGTGAAAATATTGGTTGTTCCACTCTTACAGCTTAGGATTTCTTGTGCCTCCCTCTGCTGCAGCTGAAGACATTTAACAGGACGACACCTGACCAGAAGGACCACTGGTCTGATTCCCACATCTGTCCACAGTACTGCTTTTGGATTCATTATCACAGGATACAGAAGCCTCACAACCTTTAATGCATATATCCTCGCAATGTACTTCAAGGGTAGGAAAGCTGTGTTATCGTTATTGTCAAGATGGGCAAGGTAGCAAGATGCATATCCTCAAAAGTACGTAGGCACTGAATTCTCTCCTGCCCTGAACAATTACTCCAGACCACAGGAAGCCGGGAGAGGAACATGGAATTAATCAGATTCCTGCCCCTAAGCCTGCATCACTCTTCCCCCACTTGAGCGTCATTCTTGTCTGCATGTATGTTTTGCATCCTGCTCAAGAATGTGAGAGAGAAGGTACTTCCTTTGGCTACTAGCCTGTCCCATCTCCAGTGTAAACCTCCCAATTATAGGGTTTCAGGATTAACAGCCACCTCCCAAAATCTGAAGAACCTGTGTAGCTACACCTAGCTAGATTGCAAACTGTGTGAAAATATCAATGTTAAATGTCTGCATCACTAGTGACTCAGTTCTCCGAGGACATTCAACGCCAGGCAGCCTGGAAGAGCAGTGCCTCAAGTGAGTGGGTACACCACTAACATTTTCTGTTTACTAATGTGGCCTCATCCCTCCTAGTCACCACTGTACCCTGTATTTCTCCTCACTTTATTAACCTCATCTCTCTCTAGCATCCTCATATTATAGCTCAGATTTTCCTTGCATTCCCCACAGAACAATCTTCACCTTACATCTTCTATTATACCTTCAGGAGCACCTGAAATATTCACTGCCAACCCTCCACCATCTCCCTTGCAATGATCCTGCCTACATTTCCCACTGGGTAGCAGACACACATTATGGCTTCTCTGCTGACTGCTCAGCCGGTGTGGTTGGGACACTGGGCAACTGGGGAGTCAGTTCGTCCTGAGTGACCGGTCTGCCTGCCCTGCAGCTGTGCAGACAGAAATTGCTGCCTCCGGACTGCATGCGGCCCAGATGCAGCACACTGCATGGACCTGTCCTAGAACAATGACAAAAATATTCCCACTGTGCTAGAGTTTCTCTCATAAATGCTCCCTCATAAAATAAGCCAATAAGAAACTGTGGGGGGGAAAGAGCAATAAAAGAGAATCTTATCGTAATTAACTGGAAATGTACTACCCACGCACAGAGGCCTCTCCATCACCCCAAGCAAAAGAACCCATACGAACAGCAAAGGGTGAAATGAGTGACTAGCTCTGCACAAGTTGTTTAGTTTCAGAAGAAAACTGTTGCTGTAGAGATTTTTTCAAGTCCAAATGTTCCTGGGGAAGGTAGTTCCAGTAATTCTGGGAAGGAAGCCAATCCCTTGGCTTTATATGTAAATATTTAAACAACATTATTTTTATATACATATATTTTATACACATATACATATATGTCTTTAGACTTCCAGACTTGCAAAACTGCAACGGAAAAAATATGCCAGTCGATGTACAGCTATCGGCTCACCTGCCTGAACCATGATAACTGACCGTCAGAAACAAAATACAACAATGACTTCAAAATAATTGAGGCATATCATCTATGTATACTAATCCACCCAAACAGAAGAGCTGAAAGAGCGGGACTACAGATTCTAAAGTAGAGAGATTAAAGTCTTAAATTTTATCTCCTTAGAAGTGGCAAGAACATAAGGTTCATCAATTTTAAATCTTTCAGAGCCTAGACGGATGCCGAGTGCTCCATCCACAGGTGTGGAATCTCCAGCTTTGGACGACACAAAGCTTCGCATTCCTAGCATCTTAGCGCTCCGACACCTGACAGTAAAGCTGTGACTTCACCGTGTTTAGAAAGGTCACTGCTGCTTCAGGCTTAAATCAGGTACATACCTCAAAAGGGATTACTTGGTAGAAAATGCAAGCAAAAGAATGGAAACATATCTGGCACTGAGATTTAGTGAATAAATAAAATAGGAAAGAAAAAAAAGCTTTAAAATTGTTGAGGAGGGGGTTAATAAAATGGAGGAAGATGATTTAGTGAGCAGAAGGTATCTAGTCAGAGCGTATGATGAATAAATCAATCCATGAAAATAAAATTTACCACATGGATTCCCACTGTATATACTCAGTAAGCAAAAAACACACCCTAATACAAGGTACGTGTGTGTAAATTCATAGCTATATGATTTAAAGAAATCAAATATTTATGAATACAATATTTACATGTCTGTTCAAGTATGTACATATAGCACAGCCACTGTGAGTTTTAAGAAAAGATCACAGAAGTGTACGTACATATACATAAAAAAACGTGCAGAAAAAAGGACCAAGAGTAGGGCAAGTCTTTTAGAAAATATTTTAATGGCTTTATAAAAAGCCCTCACCCAAAGTTTGAGGGGGTTTTGCAATCTTACATTTTTCTATTGCAAAATACACCTGCTTTCTTTTATTTCTTTTCCCCCCCCCAAACTAAATATTTCTTCCATCTAATGACTCTCTTTATTAGACAGCATCTAATTTGCATACATTTACATACAATTTAACTGCTAGCTTGTGAGAACAAAGAAATGGCTCTGTATTGTACTGAAGGACAATACTCAGAAAAGGAAGGTATAAAAACCAGCTAGCTCGGTGCCTGTGTATTCTCTTTGTTTCAAAAATACCAGGATTTTTAAACACACCACTTAAAGGGTGAAAAAGATTATTTCATCAAACAATGAAAAAAGATACAGTGCAGCTCCCTTTTAACACATTCTCTCTCTGGCCTGGTTAATGGGATTTAAGGGTCCAAGATTTCTTTGCTTTCTTCTGTTTCCTTTATTAGAACTGATGGATTTAATTCTGTCACATATTTTACTTCATATTTTATTCCTATAACAATCTATGCTGAAGTTCAGCTCCAATGCTAATTCAATACTATCTTCCTTTCCTTGCAGTCAGCCTGGAATACAACTGAATGATCTTTGACGGGCATGAAGTACTCTGCCCTCAATGCCCAGTGCTAATGCATTTTAGAGAGAGTCTGCCAGAATTTTACTTTGTGGCAACAAGTCCAGAGATAATGAAAACTTACCATGTAGCTGACTGGGAATCAACAGGAAGGGAAGCAGGGCTGAGCTCCGCTTGTGAGAACAGGGAGGGACCGTGGTCAGAGTAAACGCAGGATGTAAAGGATGTGTCAAGCCCTCTAGTTCCCTAAAAGAAGAGAAGAAAATGATCTTTAAGATCTCACACAAAGCAAAAACCTTTAGAAACAGTTCGCAAAAACTCCAATACAGGCCCTACCAAAAGCATGATACAGCAGCAAAGGGGTTTTCTCCAAAGGCTTTGCAGTGGGAGTACCAATTGCAGAGGACAGCTGCAAATCTAATCCATGTGGACTTGACATAAAAATCTCGCAGGGAAAAAAAGCATGATTTCAGGCTGCATGCTGCACACCTCCATGTCCCCTCAAACGTGTGAAACCCAGTGAAGCAGAACGGTCTGCCATTTGTTACTGCCTGCATAGCGTTGCTGCTAGCTTCACTTCCAAACTCTCCCACTCCCAGCATCATACTCAATGACTTGTGCTCAGTGGGGCAGACCAAGTAATGCCTATTTTTGAAAAAGTAAAGTACCAACATTCAGTGGCTCAGGAATGGGGGAAAGAAGGCCCAAACACTCTAGCAGCATGTTATAAGGGCCTGTCCTACAGAAACATAACATGTGAAACCTTTTCTAGTGTAAGCAGACCTATTGCAACCTAATAGAACAAGAGTATACATAGTAAAAATCATTAGGCCAAGTTAGCTTGTGTACAAAGCAGGTATAGTATTCAGGATCCAGCAGTGACCTGCTCCATTCAGTTTGCCCCAGCCAGCCACGTGGCATGTGGTACACTGGCTTCATATGATCAGCAGAAGGCCAAGGGTTAATTTGATGGGCATTCACACACCAGCATGTATGGCACAGTAACACTGGGACAGAAGATACAGGAGCCACATCAGAAGCTGTACATGGAAGAAAATTGCGCTGATACTGCCCTGACATGCCTCACTGGCACTCAAAATACATTATAGATTATTTTCAGACACAAATTTTAATTTAAAGCTGGCTGAAATGTTAATGAAGTTTTGGCTCTTTTTCAAAGGGGAAAATTCCCTACTGCTTACAAAAATTTTTTTTCCCCCACCTGATTTGCTTCTAATGACATATAGCAACCAAACCTCATAAAAGAAATTAATCAAGCCTTCATATCATTTTTGCTTTTCAAAGATGGAAAGGTTGAGGTGTGTGATCTTCAGAGTTTCTGACGCATACCAAAACACAGGTTTTAGCAAACAGTGGAAAAAGTAAATTCCAAAGCCAAAGTTCCTTTAACTATCACATTCTATGCTCACAGCTCTGTCTTGCTGAAACTATGGGTTATTATTTTCAGAACCTTAAGAGCGTGGCTGCACTATGATGTAAGCTGATTTTAATTGGAGCTGCCACAGTCCCACCCTTCCCTCACCTCTTTTCTCTCCTGGCCACATGTCCCTGAGCCCATCCTTGAGCCAGGACTGGATAACTGGTTTTATTCAGCTGAATGAAAAACCTCTTTTCCACATGTTCTCAGCCAAATCAACCCCCAGTCGCAGCTCAACATCAAGGCATGAAACTCGGGGGTTAGAGCTAAGGAGGCAGAACTGTACAAATGAAGGGACAGCAACAAAGCGGCCTCAATGTCGATCACTTTAAGCTGCTGCGGACCTACGTCTTGAGATGTTTAGGGCTGCTTTGGTATATGACATGGAAGAAAGGCTCCTATCACATAGCTGGAAGCCAAACTAATCATGGTGTTGTGGTTTAACCCGGCAGGCAGCTAAACACCACACAGCTGTTCACTCACTCCCCCCCAGTGGGATGGTGGAGAGAATTGGAGGGAGGGCGGGGGGAAAGTAAAACTTGTGGGTTGAGATAAAGACGATTTAACAGGACAGAAAAGAAAGGGAAAATAATAATAATGATAAAAGAATGTACAAAATAAGTGATGCACAATGCAATTGCTCATGACCCGCTGACCGATGCCCAGCCAGTTCCTGAGCAGCGGACCCCCAGCCAGCTTTTCCCCTAGTTTATATACTGAGCATGACATCATATGGTGTGGGATATCCCTCTGGTCAGTTGGGGTCAGCTGTCCCAGCTGTGTCCCCTCCCAACTTCTTGTGCACCTCCAGCCTACTCGCTGGTGGGGTGGTGCAAGAAGCAGAAAAGGCCTTGATTCTGTGTAAGCACTGCTCAGCAGTAACTAAAACATCAGTGTGTTATCAACATTATTCTCATACTAAATCCAAAACACAGCACTGTACCAGCTACTAGGAATAAA
>NW_008794088.1:38364-106105 GCF_000699145.1 Aptenodytes forsteri
GATTTTCCTGCCAGTGCACCATGGTGGTGGCGATCGGCATCCATTGCTTCTTCGACCTTCAGCAACCCCAAAACAGACGGATCCTTCGAGAGATGCAGCAAAGTAGACAGCTGTTTAATTTCCTCCGTCTCCAAGGCTGCTATACCAAAAGCCCACCAGTACCTTTTTGGGTCCCTGAAATACCCTCTCCTGGGGTAGTCTATGCCAAGGATGCACAGAGCCTCTGGGCCAGTCACAATGGGGTGCTTTTGCCACTCATTCCCGGTTAGGCTCACTTCAGCCTCCAATACAGTTAGTTGTTGAGATCCCCCTGTCACTCCAGAAATACAGCCAATTCCCGAGCAGCGGACCCTCAGCCAGCTTTTCCCCTAGTTTATATACTGAGCATGACAATATATAACTCTATCCCAGCTGAAACCAGGACATATGGCTTTATAGGTAAAAAAGCCACCACCTCACATGCTAACCTAAAATAAACTGGCAGGCTATGCAGATCATACAGAACAGATGCAGTCTGCTTCTGATGAAAAATAGCTTGAGATAATGGTGCACTGCTACAATCTGCACCAGGGGCAATTTCCAAGTGGCAGGTTGAATTAGCCTCAAGTGACATGCATTACAGTAATGCTTCCCTGAGGCAATAAGGCAAGGTCCCACATTCAAAAGGAAAGAATTGAGCTTTCTTGCCAAAGGCAAACGATAAAAGCTCATGATTAAGAACCACTGTTACCAGGACATCCAGAAGCTCCTGAAAAAAAAAAAAGTCTTTCAAGGACTTCAGAAAATACATTTGGAAATAAAGAGCAGGAATTTTCTTTTACATCTCTACAGTTACAGTACTAAGCATCTCTTCTGCTAATTTCCTGGAGCACAAGCATTAATTCCGTCCTGACTGGAAACTAAGCTTTCTAACCATCAGCACTTCTAAAGTCACTCTGCCCAAACAGTTGTACAGGAGGTTGTGGGATGTGTATCTGGATTTCAGCTGAATACGGAAGACACTGCAGTCCAAATCTCTTCCTTTAGCTTGCCTGCTCTAGGGCTAACAAAATTGGAACATTTTAAACCCTACATGAGAAAGATCCTATGGCAGTAAGGAATCACCCAACACCATTATCTACAATTTCTTCAGGAGAAGGAGTCACTAAGGAACAGCTTCACTAGCCAGTTAGCATCCATAGATGATTCATCACCTTTGAAATTACAGTAACTGAGAGAACTAAAAAAGTCAGTGTGGACACCTGGTCTTCATCCGTTTTCATCACCTCAACAACCAATACCAACCTTTTCAGTATTGCAGTCAGAACTTTTATACCCAAGTTACAACCAGACCTCAAGGGCAGAATACCAAATCAGACATAAGAATTGGTGGCTTTTTTCCTTTAACAATAATGAAATAATGCTTTCATACACAGCATTACATACCAGCATACATGATTCTGAAGCAATGGCATCCACACAACTACTTGTTTTCATGCCAGTCTTACAAACACTCTAAAGATGCTACAGTTATTCTATGAACCATGGTTGTTACATAAATCTATACACGTTCAAGTTATGTGACCCCTATACAATAGGCTTGGCTGGTTTCCCCAACAGGAGACTCCCATTCTCCTTCAACTGCCTTTATCAATACAACCCACTCGTTCATATATTCTTGCTGTAGTGCCACTGGATACTTTTCTCTGCAAAATAACTGTCTGTTGGAAAACATGCATACATAGGTACCTACATGCTAACATATATATATACATACACATATAAAATACTCTGGCAAATACCTGTTATTAATATCTAATTACGACAGTATCATTGGCTCATCATCACAATTATTTGATTAAATTAATTTTATTCTTTCCAGGTTACAACAGGTGCCTACATCAGTTTTGATGGTCTTTAAAATTCTTAGATTCTCCTCATTGTTTTAAATTATGCCAGTATTTGAATACTTTCTATTCAAGTGCTCTTGATTGGTTTAAAAGTGTATCACCAAAACACCAGCCTCAAATTTTATCTTCATTTAAAAAATTCTTCTTGGAGCTAAAAGTAGGTTAAACAAATTGTTTATCAGATTTTTCCCTTTCTTTTCTTCTGTTGTTATATACTCGGTTGAAACTGAGATATGAAAATGTAAAAGTTGGTGTAAGCAGAAGAGTAATTCAGTGGAAAGTAGCTCCTCTTGCACCTAATTACATTTTGACATTTATGAAGTTCCACTTTTTGTACATAGCTGTCTCATTACATTTTGTATTAGACATTATGGGTGGGATTATCCAAAGGAACAAGGGTGTGATTCTCTATCCACACAAATCATGGTGAAGTTGTTCAAGTTGAATCTGCCAGCAGCACATTCAGGCCAGCTTCAAATGCTTTTGAAAATCCTCCTCCTTTCCAACCTGCTCAGAAAGCGGGCAGAAACAAATAAAATTCCACCACCTTGTGTCTGGGAAGCAACATCTACAAGTTGCAGCTTGTGCAGTTCTGTCAAGTCAAAGACGCTGAGAATTCCCTTTTAAATACAAACAATGTTTCTGAAGCTAGTAAATTCTTTCAAAAATTCACTTTGATTTGATAAATTATATTAAATACAATTTGCCTCAGCAGCATTTTAAAGCACAACAGCTAGAGCACGAGTAGGTCATTTTACACACAAAAGTAAAGTCTACCCAGTTGTGTATACAGCCTAGATTATGTATGCAGGCCCACACTCCCCGAGATAACAAAATTACCCGGCTTGCACTCCAAGCCAGTCAGAAACTGTGTAGTTGCAGATAGCAAAGTCAAGCCCAAGCCAATCAGTCCTGCTAAGCAGCTGCTATCTCAGTTGCTTATTAGTTCACCAGTACACTAGCCACAACCAAAGGCTTCAGATGGGCTTACAGTACGCACAGAACAAAATTGTCTCTGCTTTCAAAATACCACAGAAATGCAACCATGAATGAATACTATCAAAGGGTGGAGGTAGGAGAGAAATCTATTTTCTAAATTTTCTCAAAACATTTTTTTAACACTGAAGAGAAAATCCTTAATCTTGAATGCCGTATAATAACAGAATCATGCTGTTTGTTGGCAGAATGCTAAGTTTCATTTTCAGCAGAAAAAAAAACCTGTATAATAATTTTTCCTGATTTAGATGGGTTTTAGGTCAACCTTAGCTACATACAAATGAATGTTTTGTTCAAATTACAGGGTAATTTTAATTAGGACACCCAGTTAGACATCCTGTTGTTCTATTTAATGGACTTTCTCAATTATGAGAAGAAACACCTCCCCACCCGCCCGTGACTTAAAGTAAAAATTATGCTGAATAAATACACAAAGATAAAAATTATTTATTCTGCATTAGAACTTTTTATTTCTGTTAATCTTTATTTGGCAACTTCTGTATCAAAAAGGCAGAGTTCAGAATTCCACACCCATTAAACACCTGTTTAAAAACCACTTGAAGCACTGGAACCAGCCAAATATGTCCCAATTAAGCAGAAACATTGGCACTGCTGTCCCAAGTAAGGAACACCCATTGCCATTTGCTGTCATTACGTTAAACAGGTTTCTTGGGACATAGCTGAATTCCTGATTATGTGCATTGCAAATGGAGGGAGAACACCAGAACAATAAAATTTAATTCAGCACAGCCTTCTGTCCAGTTGTCAAGCACGGAATTTTGGGAAAAGCAAAAACTGAAGCTTCGGGAAGTGGCCGGGAGTTATGTGCACCACACAAGACAAGTTACGCTTCTTTCAAGAAATTGCCTGGCTGACCTAACGGAAAGAACTGGGCTGGGATTTCTTCTTGAAAATGCTCTGAGATTAAGAGTTGATTCCCTTTTTCTTAGCATCTCCTCCTCTGTACTTTGTATTAGTTTGATTCCCTTACACAGTTTTATTTATTAGTTATAAACACGATACAGTATCTTTTATCATCACTTCAGTGTTAAATTGGTCACCAATTTCTTGATTTCATACGTTTATGAATTCAGTGATGACATGAAAAGCCCAGAAAATAAAATCTTTGTTCATAGATCAGACACAGTACTGCAAGTTTTCCAAATATTTTTGCCAATTTATTTAAAGGCTTTTCTAGAGAGACCAACTGCATGGCAAACAGAAGAATCTCATCTCTATTATTCATTTAACCTTTTGGCCTCTGTCAAGGATGTGGACATGCTTGCCAATAAGTGGCAAGTCAAGTGGTCTTTTTCCAAATACCCAACAATGCGTTTCAGGGTGGTGCCACTAGAAAGCCACTAGACAGAATCAGAGCAGAGTGGTAATGATTAAAAAGTATGTCTGAAATGGTTCTAATGTCCATGCTTAATCCTCTATAATCCCACTTCATTATCAATTTATTAACTTACTTTGTTGTCCTTTCTGTCACCCTCCTGTGTTAGTCTCTAATATATCTTAGTTTGGAAAGTGCTCTACTCCATGTGCACAAAAAGCTAGCGTACTTCACATAAAATTGATCAGTTAACTGTATCCAAGTAAAAGATGTACAGAGTCTCTAAACTGATACCTTAAAATTAAACATATAAAAAGGATGGTTCAGCACTATAAACACTACTTAATTCACAACTCATATAGCCAGGATGTTAGCAGACTGAAAAGAACATCTATATATTTTTCTCTTCACTTATGCCACATAGAATTCTTAAGAACATAAATCCTGCTGGTTTTCTACTACCTCTTGTACTTAGTGTAGAATTCACAATTATTTAGCGCCTACATTTCTAAAGTAAACTTTAGTACAAGAAAAAAGCATTCTAGGAATAAAAGATGTCAGCTAGCAGTTGCTGCTGACCTAAAACTATATTTATTTTCAAGACAACCATAAGAGTGGCAGATGCTTTCTTGTTCAGGCTGGCTACAAATGGCACCAAGAAATCCTAAGATAGACACTTGCATACTTATTCTTTGCTTGTTCCCCTCCCTCCCCCCAATAACAAGTATTTTTGCATAAAACCAACACTTTCTGATTTGCTATTGCTCTTTATTTAGATATCCATGGGTGCTATATTCACTGTGGTCTCAAGAACCGTTCTCCTTCCGTATTCCTACTGATCTCAACAAGAATGCTGGGTACCCAAAACATCTGAAAAAGACAAATATTCCATATTTATCCTCCATTATTTAATTCATAACAAGTGTTGCGGCTTATAGCGAAAACGCTTTACAACAATATCCCTAAATTTGAGAGCTGCAGTCCTTAGCCATTCTTAATTTAAGCCTTAGTAACTTCCCCTCTTAGAATTGGTGGCTGACATTTTATTCAGTAGATGATATCTGTAGCTGCAGCACTTCCAGACTACAAAGAGCTGCAAATGCTGTCATTACAAGTGAATGTTTTTATTGGTAGACGTTTTGAGAGACTAACCAGAAAGGAGTAGGAAAGCAGGAGCATGGGTGGAAAGAAAACAAAACAAGTCCACAAACAAACAAAACACTACAAATCACAACAGGATGAGAAAAATCAAGTGGTGACATCACCTTACTGGATTAGTAAAAACAATTCTGACTTGATTGGAATTCCAGTTTTCATCTTCCTTTTTATTTCCATTAGACAACTATAAAAACATTTAGCTGTATCACTTTCACAGACACCCTGATAAACTACCTTGTATTACTTGTATTAAGCACACTTAATACAAGTTAAAGGTAAAAATAGTAGTCTTCTGTAAAAGCAAATAAAGGGAAGCATCTGCCCTACACGGCACTCCTTTAAAAAGCAGAAACAATTAATTCTATACATTTCAACAGGCATTTCACTTCCACTGAATCGAAAGTGTATTTTGGACCCTAGAGAAGTTGCCTTCAACAACACCCTTCAAATGCCTGAGCCCAACAAAATGCAGAGAGCTGCAGACCGGCACGTTGGCTGGAGAAGCGATGGAATATTCCACGGGAGGAGAGACTTTGCTTACATCACAAATATCTACAGGCAAATCACATAATCTTTTTATTTGCGATATAAATAAGAGATATAGGTTAAAAGGAGAGAAAGAAACAGCTTCAGAATTGCCTGGAACACTTTGTGGAACTGACTTTTAATTGCCTACAACAGCAGTTTTTAAAGCTTTTGCAGGAGGCAAGTAAGTCCCTGTACATCAGCTGAGGACAAGGCCCTCTCAGCCCTAGGAATATGTGATAACACCCAACAAATGAAGGGAAAGAGAAAAAAAGAGAGGCACTGGAATAGGCTAATACAGGAATTTCTGCAATACAGAAGCCTACCCAAATATTTAAAGCCAAAGAAAAAAAACAAGATATCATAATTACTCTCGTGTCAGGATCCCACAGATGAGCGGCATCTTTCAAGACAAAGCTGAAAACTGTGGTTTGGGAAACAGAAACTACAGTAGCAAAAGAAAAGAGCAAGAAGTGAGGTGTGGGACAAACACTGAAGATGAAAACGGCTGGAATTAAGAATCTAGATAGAGCCTTTGCCTTTGGGGCAGGGAGGGACAAAAAAGGGAGGCACATAAACTTTACGCACAAAGTAAGGTGAAATCAGTGGAGGGATATATTAAAAAAGAAGTTTCAATATGCTTGTAATATCACATTGAAAAAGCACACCACTGTGTGTTCTTACTGTATCTGGCCAAGTGCCTTGTGTTTCATTTGAACTTTGATTACGATAAATCACATGATACAGGGAGGCAACCAAGTGATTCTCAGTCCCTCCTGAAATCTTACCTATTAAAACTTAGACTGTAGTAGCAATACAGTAACCAAAATCTATGTACACAACACCAGAGGAAGGGATCAGAAGTATTGAACGGAACATCCCAGGATTGCTTGGTCATTTGTTAGACATGAACAGTAACTTTGCCGTGCCAGCAGTTAGACTGTTAGAGCAGTAGACAAATTTGGTGCACGCATCAGATACAGCAAACCATGGGCTGCCCAGTTTTCTATGGAGGGCACAGACGCTCCACACACCTGAGCACAATTAAGTCTTACTGCTTATGAAGAAGAGAGTCAGTATTGGCAGTGCACTGGCTTGAAGGGGAGGAAGTTGGAAGAGAAGCGTAAACCTGTTTCTGCTCACTACCAATAACATTATTGCAGGCACCAGTAATGAGGTGGCTAGACTAGAAGGGGAAAGGGATAAAAGATCTGGAGTGCTTTATCAGCTCCAAGACCAATGCTGGTTTTGGCACTATTTTCACTCTAGTGAGTTACAAACAAAAAAACCCCCAACCAAGCAGGTGCTAGCAATCTGAAAGACCACATGCCAGCTACAGCTGCTTCAAACCAATTCAATTACATCTGCCCGAATAGTCCCAGGACATTGAATCCACTGAAGGGAACCACAGCTTGAAGGGAGGCCCAGTACTTTGGGATTTTAACATTCCATTAAATTAAGGAGGAAGTCCCCCAACTAAAATTGGGAGAGGATACTTAGGCAGGGTCTGAAGCACGTGATCACACTCAGCCCAGGATAAGATGGAAGCTGGGAGACAGTATACGCATGACACCGGGATGCACAGTAAAAGCCCTTTGGAAGTAACGCCTCAAAAATTTCCTGAAGCAGCCTGACAGCACTGCCTTGTTTCCCAATACACTGGGTGCAGTACATTCGCTTGAACGTGCTCTTGGGATTGGGACTTCACTCCAAACCTTGTTTGTACAAAAAGGGGCCAAGCAGCTGGGAAATTCTGGAGTGTAGTGTGTCCTCATTAGCTCCCATCTGCCATCAGAACTCAGCTCATGGCAAGTTTGGCTAAGTCCTGGTGTTCTCAGGTCCAAATCTGGGTCAGTTTTAATTACACTATACAGAATTCAGTGTGCAGTTTTTAAATCCTTATTATACAGCGCAGAAGAACGGGCAGCTCTCCAACTAATCAATTTTTTAAAAGTACATATATAAAAATTTTAAACCAGGCTAGACAGACAGTGGGTGGAAGAGGAAAAAAAAAAAAGTATAAGCGAGTACAGGGGTTAGTTAAGAGAACTGTTAGCAAAAGTGGGTCACCAGCAAGTTCTGCTTTAAAACTTCAAAGGAAGGGGAAAAAGAAAAAAACCTCTTCATTTTTTAAGACAGTGAAACTGATGTGCAAGATGTATACAATTCATACTGCTTTTAGCATCAGCATAGGTTACACACACCACCACTGCAGCCAGATTGCTATGAAGGGAAAGATGAATTGTCTTGTGGTTTCACTGAACAGACACTTGCTGGCTGACCTATTCCCATATCTTTTAACAGTCTTATTGCCTGGCTTGGGAAAGTCTTTTTCCCTATAAACAAAAGTGAAGATTGTAGCCTTTACCCCACAGGTATAGAAAAGGTGTGTGGTTAGAAGTACAGTTCAATGGGATTCTTGAAGGTGATAATGATCTGCAGGATGTTAGTCTAAATCCTTACCCAATTAATGTTTTTTGGGCTACTGTAACTGCTACTTATTTTCCCTTTTTCTATGCCCTCAAATAGCCATCAGCCAGGTCAGGACTTGAAAAGAGTTTTGCTTGCCAGGTTGCTGGCAAACAAAATGATAGGAGGCACAGAGAACTGCATGTTTTTTCACTGAACAGACACTTGGGATAGGATAGCATGCCAAATCTTATCTATGTAAATTGGGCTAAAATCTACTCTCAAAGTCAACAACCAGAATCTGCCCTGTTTAGAATCTTTGTCAGATGCAAGGGAGCAAGTGGAAGTCTTCAGTGACAGCTACCGACATAAAGGTAGCTCAGAAATGGAGGATGATCAAGGAGCAGTGTAAATAGCTATGAAGTGATAGATGCTTGTTAGAAGAGCATAATATTCTGCCGTACCCTACACAAAAACTACACCTTCAAAGATTTCCAAGTTTGCTTTAACCATTTCCATGAAAAATTTCCATTAAAAAAAGATTTCCCCTTGTGCACCTTATTAGTATTATCATAGCTTTCATTTTAGAGCTACAGCATAGCAGAAACATGACACAATCCTGCACTCTCCCTTCACTTGGTAGCTACTCCGTATATCTCCAGCTGCTAGGTGAACCTAGCACATCCTGACACAGTAAGAAATACACTACTGACTACTTCAGGATCAACAAAAGCTACAAGGCTGGAGTAACCAGCTAATGCTTTTTCTTTGAAAGGAAGCTTTTTCTTTAATGTAACCCCCCTCCCTCACACACCACCTCTAATACATGAAAATCCATACATCAAACATACATTACACAACAACCCAAGCAGAAATCAAAGAAATAAAACCTACCACAAGAGCATTACAATCTTAGGTACCACCAGCTTCTCCATTGTGGTACTAGTTCTCAAACACCGGAGGGCTTTTTGCCTATACCACCTGACTGGTCTCAAGCTCTAACTATCCCCACCTGGGCCCACTTGTATTAATTAGGACAATTAGCCTCACCGTCTCTGGCATAACTGTCAGTTTAGTTGAGCTGACACCAAAAAGAATTTGGATTAAAAAAAGCAAGCTGAAGCCACAAGCAGACTGGGCAAGGTAATCTCCAATTACTGAAGAAGAAAATTACCCCATTGAAATCTGTTTTCTAAGGGTCTGGTTCCTTAGCAGAACTTCTCACTGTGAAGTTTCCGTGCAGATCAGTAACAGAACAACAAGGTGCAGGAGAGCAGTAACAGCAAACGCCAGTAAATTTAGCCCAGACGTTATCAATGTATCATTCTTGTAACAGAAACTTCAGTGCCCAGATGAGTCTTTGGACTATGCTCTCTTTTAAAGCACTGTTAGTACAGTTAGGCATGTTTGATGAGCTTTCGAAGACGTGACTCGCCAGTGACTAGGCAGAATGGACAACCTGTAACTTGCACACAATGAAGAGTGGAGTAGTAACGCTATCTAGTGCTGCACATGCTCTGGAACATGGACAAGGAAGTTCAACGGTGAAACAGGGTGGCTGTTCGGGAAGCCCGGGAAGGGAGGACTGTGCAGTTCAGAAGGAAAGTGCAGCTTCTTGTTGATTATTCAGTTTTATATCATCTATCAATGTAGCTTTATTAAATAATTTTGCATACCTCTTTCTTTGGCCTCTCTGCTTTTCCTCTTCCTCCATTTGACATGTATTATAACAAACCATTCCAAAAGGTAGAAGTCAAAGATGGCTAGCATTGTATCCAAGAGCTAAGGTGGACTTTTACTAGGCTCTGAGTAACCTTGAGGACCACAAGTATGACAACAGGTGTCACTCACTACCTGCTGCAATGGTGGAACTCCAGAGTAGAAGGAACGCTAGCTTCTGAAGTGTCTTTACATTCCACTGTCTAGACGTGTGGAAGCTGCAGTGTGGAAAACAAGCCCCCTCCCTCCCCCTGCCCCAAAAAAAGACGGGAGACTCCAGGGTGAAAGGACAGACTCTGCCCATGCTCATGTCCCTAGAGACAGACGTCTTTTTCTTTCCTCTCCTCCTTCTGAAATGGTGTTCGGATGTGACCCAAGTGAAAGTCACTAAAACTCTTCAGGTTCTTCAGCTGATAACGCAGCCACTTCAGAGTTGTCTATTGTCATACTAATTTGTTCAAGGTGCATCTGGTAGCCCTGAATTCTGACCAGGGAGCCTATGGGAAAGGCGACTGGCTCATATTTCTGAATAATCCATGCTGTTCTTGCATAACAAGGCTCCCACAGAAGCACATCTTCCTTCTACAATTCTATTCATGGGGAAATGGTGAAAGATCTGGCATGGCATATGAATGCAGATACACTCTACAGTAATAAAGCAAGTATGCCATTCTGAGATAGGGGACATTTTATTTTGGAGACTGTCAGCACCTGGGGATGTTAAAAACATGAGAGTAATTTACAGAATGAATTAAACCATGGGGGTCCCAAGTTAGAAATTAAAGAGAGACTCTTGTCAAACATATCTCCACTAAAATTTGATGCTACTGTATTCATCTTACTGTACCTACATGTAGCAACTCACATAACCCTCTTAGTGGGGTCTGTCCTTTCAACTACATGAGCTGGAATACTTGAGACAACAGTATGATTTAGAAACAGAATGCATCTCTCAATTTTATTGTCCTTGGTTGCAAGAGTTTAAGTCATACCCTTAACATTTGAATGCCATTTTTCTATTGCACTTTATTTGTGAGTGTGTGTTTTTGGTGCTATACAGTCTACATAAAATGAATCAGTACATAAAAATGCAACACCTATTATCATGTGTTTTGTAAACATCCAGCCCATGGCTTGTGTGTGTTGTGCAGCACAGTTGTTATTACCAGCTAACAACATGTTCTAAACTAACAGAAGTCGTCCTACAGATGACATTTTTGTGAGTTTTAATAACACTGGAGCAGAGTTAAGAGGAATTTGTCAAATTTCTGTGTTCCCTGTACCTGCAGAGGAGGAGGAAACCTGCAATTCTCTCACTGCAATGAGGAGATGGTATCAAGAACAGCACTAAACAAGGCCAACCAAAGGGATCGCAAGTACTTTCCTAAAGAATAATACCCTATGTATACTGTTCTCAAACAAAACTAAGAGTCCTGACTAAAGTGATGTCAACTTGCAAGTTGTGTGGTCCAGTTTCCAGCCTGCATGACAGAAGACAGCAAAAAAGCACAGAGACTTACACAGAGAGCTCAGTTTATTCCCTTCTATTATTTGATAGCCAAACTAATGTCAGATAATGAATTCAGAAGGCCCTGCATGGTGAGATAGAGTATAACCCAAGTTTAAGACAGAAAAGGAAGTGACAACAGATAAACACAGGACGACAATGAAGAGAAAGTTTACAATATACTGCTTTTATATAGCAATACGAGATACAAACACCAACTATCCCCATTTTCTAGATGAGGAAACAAAAAGCCCTGGTCTAGACCACAAAATAAGTCAAGGGACTCATGCTGAATATACAAGATTATGTCATACTCTGGTTTCTATTCATTTTATCACATTTACCCTCAGTACCTGACAACGAGTGCTTTCTTTTATTCAGCTTAAGAAATCAACAACAATAGATAAGCACTGGAGCATGTATCTGGAGCATGGTTCAGCTGAAAATCTGCCATGTCCACATCACGTCCCATTGCAGACCATACAGACAGCTGCACAGGCTCAGCAGCATGTCCCTGACACTAGCCAGGGCAGTTACTTACTGAATCTGTGGGCAGGGCAAATCAGGAGTCTTGTTGCCCGCCATTAAACCTTTCCAGTTGCTGGCAAGCCACTGGCTAGGGATCTCCTGAGCAAGTAGTTATATTCATATCTTTGTGTTAAACAGCCCTTGATGGACTTTCTTTCGTGAGTGTATCATCTAATTTGCTCAGTAGGCAGGTTTCCTTCTGCTTTTTCTTCATTTTGGATTAATGACTTCTACTGTCAATATTTGCTCTGTGTGCCTAAAGAACATTTTCTGGAGCTGCAGAAAAGAGATCTCTGATACAAATACAAGGAAGAGATTTGGTCTATAGATCACTCCTCATGGGCTAAACCAGTGTAGAGTGTAAACAGATCTTAAGACAATGGCAGATCTGTTCCTGTCTCATGATGATTTCAACAGATCATAACAATGCTATAGCTTTGCAGTTTGTTTAAATAGATTTAGAACATACTAACTCCCTTTTAGAAGAGCCAAGAGATGCTTAATCTGTGCCAAGAGGCACAGAGTAGATATGAAGGTGAAATGGTCTGAATTTGCCAGTCAGACTTGCAGTATGACTGCATCTGCTGCTTGGATGCTGCCTAAATAGGCCAAGATCGAGGCTGCAAAGATTGATTTAATTCTGATCCCTCAACGTAAACAAGACCCAGAAATCAAACCTCATAATAAAATTTAAAATTATCCCATGAAGTCATCTTATATTTCCACACTGCAATGCACATATCGTGTGCATGTGTGTGCATGCACACATACACACACATTCAGACTCAAATCCATGTTATCCCCTGCATTTGTATGTTGCACCATTGCAAATATACTCTGAAAGAACATAATGGCTAGCGGAAAGCAGCAGCCACTGGTGCAGAGAACCTATGCTACTGTTCCCCTTTTCTAACCAGAGAACACTGATTTACATCCACTTGCCTCACCTCCCTGCCCCTCTACCAATGAGGAACTCACCTTACATCTCTATAATGCTTTCCTTGGCCAAGTCTGCAACCCCAGGCAACCCAGCCTCGATTGTAGGCAGCAAAGGCAGAGAGCTCAGCTCAGAGTTTGCCATGCTCAGTGCATGTCACGTAACAGAAGCAACCTGCTAACGAGCTGCTATGTGCTCTCTCAAAGTCACAGCTGCCAGCAACAATTGAGCAAGTGCAGCCTAGCTTTTCAGGATTCCTGCCTGTTGCCCAGGAACCACACAAAGCACTGGAGATTTTAAACAGGTGCAAACAGTGCTTTTCTCCCATGCCTTGTCCTCCAGCACATCAGACTGCACAGCCTCTGCAATGGCAACACCAGTAGAACCAGAAAGCAGCAAATGAACTTTAAAAATGCTATCAGAGTTCCTACTGATAAAGCGACACTTTTATGACATGAGAGAAATGGCTTGTACCTTGCACTATAAGCAGATGCAGAAAAGCTTGGTCAGGCTTGCCTTTGTGAAGACCCGCTTTTTCAGAAATATGCAACTGTATTATAATTCTGGGTTACACATTTTTCTAAATTTGTCAGTATTTCTCACCTGGAAAATATTTTGTTAATGTAAGAGGTAGTGTTTCAGAACACGCAATGATTCAGAATGCGTAATGAGCACCAAAAATAAATGAAAAGGGTGCATTTTAAAGCTTACTTTTAAAATAATTCTATAGCTGTATAGGAATTTTTAATGCTCAAAACCACCTGTCAAATAAGTGTATTTACGGGCATAATATAAATCACACAATTATCTAATTTTGTGTCTATATAGAAATTATATATGTACCATGTGTTTACAGCCCATTGCTTAACATTCTAATCTTGTACGTACACAGCTCAGTGCATAGGTGGTACTGTAGGTAGAAAGAAAAGGTATTTCCTGAATTGAAAATCTGTGAGGCAATTTTTAACAGGCTCATTAGAAAAGACTGCAATAACTCCAGAATGGTTTGTTTTGTCAATATTGCCTACACTGTGTTAAGGTCATCAGTACGAGTTTGTTATTAGCCAGGTTCCTATGTTGGTAATCAGGCAAATTCCTGTTAAATTCAGGCAGAATCTTGCCTGAATTGGAAGGGAGCAGGAACTGGTTAAGGCCATTAACCAGATGGCCATTAACATCTGGTGCTCTGATGTTACGATCAACTACTAGTCTGGCGTCTACCTGCTACTTGCAAGCCTACTTACAAGAGCAGGCACAGGTCAAGCCTTGAGCAAGGTTCTTTCACTGTTCGTTCAGAAATGTTACAACGCTGACATGCATGCTAAGGGCTTCTGCCTAAAATGAAACTGCTCAGATAGATAGGTTTTACCTTCCCTTTTGGATTCAGCTTTCCATTTGGAGGGGAGGCTGAAAAGGCTAAAGGGTTCTCTTGTACAGACGCCAACAAAAACAAAGGTAAACTTAGAATTTTCATTAACTGTAAATTACAAGAGCAAACAGAAATAAGGATTGATGTGAGCAACAGGGAATGCTAAAGCTTCACCAAATGTAATGTGTAATGCCTCAACCCAAACATATTTTGGGATGACTGCCAAGAAGATGGGTATAAATGTGGGAGGCTTAGTAGAGTACAGTTTGAGCTAAAATGTGTAAAGTTTTCACTTGTGCTAAGGAAACATTCGTAGCTAGGTAAAAACAAGGCCTTATGAAAAATCCAATTCTGCATCTAATCTAAATTTCCCTGAGCAAAGCAACTGCTCTCTTCCTAAACTGATCCTCGAGATAGCTGGTGGTAGCATGTAATTATTGTGGATAGTATTGCCATGGATTAGGCACTAGTTGAATATTGTAAAGTCTAGAGGTGTTTTATCCAGCATTAAGTGGTTTGATGTTCTCATCTAAACCTGAAACGGAGTTCGTCATTATAATGCTTTTGTCATTTGGTGGTCCAATGACACCTGTACAACTACGAAGCAGAAATGTCGGTTCTGTCTAACAAGCTTTCATGTGCTATCTTACCTTACACTGTTATCCCTTAGATCTTTTGACCCAGCATCTCCTAGTAGTGAAGGATGCAGCACCCCAAACCATCAGAGCTTCTCCAGCGAAGAATAATTACAGTGTCCTGTATGTTGTTGGGGCTGTAGTGGAAAGGGCATTAAATAGCCCAAATAATCTCTCTTCGCTGCTAAAAATCCCCCAGCAGAGAAAGGCCAACATGATTGAGGTTTGGTTTATCTACTGTCAGAGCTGTGCCTCAACAGTAAGAGTATGAGGTGCTCGACTAGAAGACTAGTTCATGAACTAGGACTTAAGTTTACTTTCCATCAGATAAACCATGGACAATTCTAGTAAAGGCAAGAGGCTAGAGAGTAAAAGGCTATAAAATCTATAGAAATGTTCAACACAGGGTCATTTCTCACCCTTTTTAAGCTACTTTCTTCTTGAGTTGATAGACCAATTCTTTCAGCAAAAAACGTCAAGGGCAGTAAAGCTTCTTACCTATTTTTTCTGCATAGACTTCAGAAAGCATACACAGTAATGAAGCTCCAAGAAGCCATTTTACTGGCTACCACTTCAGCTTTATTCATGTGATTGGTTCCAAGATCTTGAGACAGTAACACAAGTTACTTCATGTTTCTCTAAGTGCAGAGTACACCCTTCCCTCTCTGTGCCTGAGACGATACAGCATCTGCAGCTGACAGATGCAGATAAGCTTTTGATTCCCCTTAATGCACCTCCAGTTCTACAGATGTGGAAGTATGAAGTGCCTATTGACAACACAAGTACAGGAATCATATTGACAATACCCAACGTATCCCATTACTTGGCAAATAAACATGACCCTCTGGTAAAGAGATGGTGACAACAGAAACTTATCCCATCTAAAAGAGAATTAAAATCTCAAAAGACACTGCCTATTCATTCCATTGCTCAACATGTAGATCTATTCAGCTAGGAGGACCAAAGGTGACAAGTAATCCTAGCAATATATACACATAATGCCACTTGTCACCAGAAGTAACAATATGGCCTCCATTGGTAGGAGAGACTGTGTCTTTCCTTTCACTGGAGAACGTCTCCCTTAAGGCTAACATTGGCATGAGAATGGTGGGAACATTTAGGAAAGACTCTAAGGTAAATGCAGCTCAGATTTATCTCCACAGTTGCCAGTGACTAAGTGGCAGGCAAAGACATTTCTTAGGTTGTCCAAGAACAGAAAAAACACAGTGTGCAATGGAGTTTAATGACAACAGTGATTCAAAAGACTCTCTTTAAACTCTAAGTAAGGGTCCTAGACATTGTGGAACAGGCCAGGACTCACTATTTTGGCAACAATCTTAGGGTGAAGTTACCCTCTCTGTAAATTGAAACTTTCCTTCAAATTACATCCAGGCTGTGCACCTCAGCAAGGCTTAGAGGAGTCTGAAAGAAAAATGTATCCTTTTCTGCAGTGGCTTCTGTAAAATAAGAAACTGGATTAACCATAGCCTTCACTGGTGCCAGCCAGACCACAAAGTGTACCATCAACACTCCGCTGTAAGGTAAAAGCTGTTGTAATTTTAAAAGAATATCAATTAAACATCCTGCCCCAGAAGTACTATAACCCGACTTCAGATTTCTTATAAACTATGTCTTCTTGCACTCCTAAATAATACCAGAATAAGAAGCATCAGATTACTTTCTAGGAGATATTTACAAGGTTCTGGGACATTCTAAGCAGATATAAGCAAATAGTATTATTCTGAATAGCACTACAAGCTGCCCTCCATCCACAGCACCATGCAGGCTGTCATTTTTGTAGTTAGGATGCATTTTGCAGCAAGACTTAACTGTTCTTTCAAGTGCACTGTACTGCTAGTTGTTGTCACAATTATTTATAACCAGGGACATCCATCTCCTACTAACCTTCTGTTCTGGTCCAATATACAGGAAACAGTATTTGGAGGGTTGAAGTACATTTATAAGAATTTCAACTCAATATTTCTTAGCCAGATTCTGCCCTCTATTTTTGACTGCAATCCCAGGCAAGTCAAAGATGGTATTCAGTCTTCCTCTCTATTGCGTGGTGTGTGTGTATAAAAACTTAATTTTTATAAAAGGTCAGGATGGCAAATAAAGATGTTCAGCTAAAGAAGTTCTTTTTCAAGAGACTTGTAAACATGAGACCACTAGTTTGGTTTCTTATTTAAACTGTATCATAAAAGTACTGTAGCATTCTTTAACACAGAGAAGCAGTAGAACAGTGCATGAACACTCAATGCCAAGAAATAATCTATCCCTAGCTTAGCAGTGAATTATCCTACAACCTTGAGAAAGTTACTTAACTGTTCTGTGTTTCAGTTTCCCCATCTATCAAATGGGGATAATGATACTCTGTAAAACCACTCTAAGGTTCTTTAAAAAATATATTATCATTTGGAAACTTGTAAAGTGCACTGGAATTTCTAAAAAAACCCACCGAGAATATAGGAGTAAGTATTGCTTTAAACGTTTGTTGCAATATTTTAATACAAGTCATACCTTTCTTATAAGTACTTTACAATATTCTCAAGTGTTTATATGTACTATTTAAGTGAATCAACTACAGTTCTCATACCTCTAGCATACCAGATTTGAAGATACTACATGCCTTAAGTTTAAACTTGCAACTGTTGGTTGAGACATGAATCTTTTCATGGACCTCAGTAAGAGATGGACTGGGTCCTGTATTCTTTCCTAAGACAGGCAACAGTCCTCCAGTGGAGGTATCACTGCATTGTTTGAAACACAGAATAATTAGGAAACTAAAAGAAAAAGAGATTAACATTGTGTCCTGCCTCCCCGACATTCTTTTCAGCACCTACATGATACAGACGCCACAGAAGACTTGGTCTTACTTTGAAGTGCAGGAAAATATAACATGGTAAGAGACTGAGTGTCATTCAAAGCATCCTTTGAAACTTCTTAAAAACTGCAGCTGAGCTTTGTATCTGGAGATGTTTTAATGATTAGTTTATTTTTCTGTACTTTTAGAGCACAGAAGAGCAAATTCATTACATGTTTAAAACTCAACATACTTTGCAGGCTTTAGATATTCAAATACTTCTACTTCTGAAAGTTTATCCTGCTTAAATATGTACTTGTAGGGTGTAATCCAAAAGTGGCTAGACATATATATTGTAGGTCAAATTCCAAGTCATCAATCAGCTCGTTACGTTTTTTAAGGCAGGTATTTTAGTGCAGAAGAGAGCTGTTTCCTCAACTTCATATTACAAGAATGGATCACAGAGTTTCTCAAATAATCAACACTACAGATGGACCAAGCGTGGGAACTGCCAGGCCCAAAAGATTATTTTCTCTAGACGTTATTAACAATCAAAAGATATCAGAACTGGGGATGGCTCACAAGTTTAGAGACAGCACTCATTATAAACCAAATGCTACAATAGTTATATTACTGAAGGAGAAAAAAGTTGGGGAGATTCTACAGCCATTTCATCTTTAATAAGCATTTAATCCACTAACTTTGTAATACAGAGAACAGAATTTCTCTCCATCAAGTTATTCAATCATATTTATAGCAGATAAAAATTTACAAGCATTAAGTTAGCTACAGTCACCTTATCTCCAAGTAAAAAATTACCTACGTATTTGAATACGAAGGCAGCAAACTGGATTTTCTTATTCTTATCAAGATTAATGTAATACTTGAATGCAAATAGGACAGCTAGATAAGAGTTACAATAGCAACGTGTGAAATTCCACCCATTTTTAGGTATGATTAAGAAAGCAACACCAGAAATAGAAGCAAAAGGGAAAAAATAAGGTCATCCAAATTAAAATTATGTTAAAAAAAAATGTATGGCCCTGAATCTGTGGTAGACCTGTGGGGAGAGATCGCCAACTAGAAGAAGGGGAGTGAGGTGGGATGCCCTCAGATGTTTAAGAGCACAGAGTGTGGAAGAGAGTGCCAGAGCAGGAATGTGCCCGCGCAGGTCGTGTTAAAGCTTCATATGTCTCCAGCTCAAGTGAATGTGCAGAGAGACAACCACTTCAAGCAGAACTTTTTACTGATTAAGTCAGTACCATAAATCTCAATATGTTCCCTGCCATATTGGCAGCCTGTCCCCTTTTTCCTTTTAACTGTGGGCCAGATCCTCAGCTGGTATAAGTTGGCATCGCATTTTGTTGCCTTCAGTGGAGCTACGCCAATTGATGCCATCTGAGCATCTGATATTATATTTCTGTAGCAGTTAAAAAATGATACAGTAGCATTAATTACTACATAGCCATGTCGCATAACCTCATAGCAGGGGTGGAAAGACTTCTCATTTGTAGTCACCAGTCAACATTGAAAGTGGAAGGGTCAATTGGCATTCCAAGCTCAGTTTGATGGCTGTAAAGATACTAGTATCTATTTTCATTTGATTCCACAAGTCAGTGGTAGTCATTCCAAACACAGGAGACACCATTTCTCATTTTCCTATATGATTTAAATACTTAAAATTTGTTAACTCAAAGACATGTAGTAGATACGCTCTGTCCTTAAAGCTATTGCATCAAAAATGCAGTGGATTTGACATGGAGCAGAACAGGCAAACTGGGGCAGACAAAAATTCATTTAACTGAGAAGCCCAAGTCCCACTGCCAGCAGTGGATGCTAAGGGAAAGAGGGTATGTACACACTCATCTCTAAGCATTCTGCTACAGACCTACAGCTCGTCGGAGATGCAAACTGAAAAATCCTTGAGGTTATAGCTGCAAGTCAAAATATACCCGTACTTTTATTCGTAACTGTTAGGAAGAGCTTTACAGTGATAGCTATGTAGCATCATTCTCCACTGCAGGATGCAGAGGAATCAGAAAATGGAAGGCAGTCATCTTTCCAAGGTCCAGAGGGACAGCGGTGGCAGAACTCAGAACATTATCCTAGTCTTTCTGTATTCATGTTCTTGCCTTCTGCTTGGCTTTTGTTGTTGTGAGGGTTTTTTTCTGATAGGCCACCCTGCCCTGTAGAGCTAACTAGCTATATTTCAATAGCCAGTTGGAATAGGGGCTTTGGATTTCTGACACCACACTGAGAACCTTGCCTCAGACACAGACATTCTCTGGTTTATGATCTTCTTATAGAGAGGGTAGTCATTTTTTGGTTCGGCAAAGGGAGAAATGGAGCACAGGACTCATTATGGACGACTGCACATTGGTTTGGACTATCTCTTACAATGACCTGACAGTCATAGTTTATACTCTTTATGTAAAAAGCCTGTATGTTCCATTTCACTGCAGAGGGAAATAATATTAACAGGAAAATCCCAACACCCAAGTAAAACTCTTCTCCAGTGAAACAACATTTCCTACTTTCTACCCAACACAAAAAAGTGTAGGTTGGGACTCCAAAGAACAAGGGTGGGCTCAGACACTCAGCCATCCAGCAGAAGTAATGATCACTTGCATCAACTTTTTAGATGCAGCAAAATGTTCATTAACTCAAGTAGGTTACTGAGGGATACTGTCTGTGTGTTTGAGGGAGGAGTAAATGGGGAGTTATTCTGTGGCACTGAATCTATCTTGGCCTGCCTCCATTTGCATTCCCTGCCCTTCCCAGTATTTCCTCTCATATATAATTATCTCCTCAGCTCCCAAGTTATTTTGTTTTAAGCACTTCATACCCCCTGGACACTCAGCACTGAGATCTTACTGAACATTAAACAAGCAGATTCCCATCTTTGTCTTTAAATGGGTAAAATAAAAGTAGTAACCTATCAGACAAAAAAATACTTACTCTCCACCTACTCATTAGAATTTGCATGTTATAGCAGCATGCATACTCCTAACAAGCTTCCAAATGGGGGATGGGAAGTAAGCAGACTCATTCGAGAAGTAAATGTAAAATAAATGGCCTTATGTTGGCCGAAGCATATGTCTCAAAATGCAGATAGTTTGCTGTGGATATAATGTAACTACCTGATAACAAGCAAAGGCCAAAACATGGGAAGATAAACCCTGGCTTGACTGACTTCAACAGACGTTTTGCTTGCCTAAGGACAGACCATGAAATTCAGGGATTCAGCCACAAAAGAGCAGAGCTACTGAGAAACACGAAACAAAGAAAGAATGAAAACAGTGAGAGAATGAAACTTCAGAGAAGACAACAGATGGGGGAAGGATAAGAGTAAACAGGAAAACGTACGGGGATGAATAGGAAACAGGAGAAGCAATGGACACATATTGATTTGTTACAGCTTTTACAGGATTGACTGCAAGTTTCTCTGCTCAATACATAGTAGTATTTAACATGCCAAAAGATGAGTAACCGAATCTACTCATATTAACCAGGAAAAGCTGTCCTGTTTTGGGAGAGTTTCTGTAAGTGCCTCTCTTCATCCACACCAAAATGGCAGTCTCCAACTTCCTCCCACACTCTTCTTCTACCCATATTCATAGCTCGACTCCCCCTCTAGCTCTCATCAAAACAGTTTGCTGATGAGATGGAACCATTTTTTTCCATTGCTAGTAATGGAAAAAGCAGCAACAACCTGCCTCTCTCTCAGGCCTCAGCTCAGCAAGGAATTTGTATCAGGAGACTGCTGAATTGACCCACTGATGAGCAAAATTTGCAACCAAGAAGTAAGGACTCACATTAACGCCAAATTTCCTTGATGCTGTCTGTTTATATACCAGGAAGATGCCAGGATGCTGGTGCAGTGCACTCAGATTCTTTTCAAAAAATCCCGCTGTGATGAAATGCCTTCACAGCCTCGCACGTTTGCTATTTGGTTCTGATACTACAAATGGAGGAAAATGATGGAAGATCTGCTACTGTCATTCCAGAGAGCATTCCACTGGGAACAACTTCAGATGAAGACAAGAAATTACGGATTTCCTCTCAGAGCGGAGTGTATCTGAATGTGGCAGATAAGATCCACACTGCAAAAAGGTTTGAAACCCGTTATATACCCAGTAGAAAATGTAAGAGAGTTTTAACAGACACATTCTGCCTAACTCAAATAAAATTAAACCAGTTGATTAAGAATATGTCTTAAATTCACATGAAGAGTATCATCCATCTTTAAAAGCCTGGCCTCCCATTTTTGTCTATTATACTTGGCAGAAATATGTCCACATTCAGTCATTTTGTTTTAAGTCAGTCTTCGGATCCGGCTGTTCTGCTATTGATGAAAATTAAAACTTTAATCTTCAAATACTTCATTTAACTATTATTTAAGAAATATTATTGCTTAAATGAGATGCTCACTTCACAAAAAAAATGCTCATAAAAATATCTGCCTTATTTTTTTTAAAAAATGGATTTCCTCTGTCCAAACTTTATAACAATCCATAAATGTGTTTAGTCATCCTTACCACAGGGGAAGAATGTAAGTAGGGAATTTCTGCCTGACAGAAACCCTGCAAGTGACAAAGCTTCTAATTTTGACTTCAATGGAAATTTTGCCTCAGTATGGATTCACAGGATTTGGCCTATGCTTTGCAGAGACGACTGGGATTCAAGTATATTATTACACAGATAATCATTTTGCTAGAATCTCAAGTGCACTCTTGGAAGAACTGGAGGGAATGAATTTGACAAGAGATCAAAGAGATCAATTATTATTGTGTCCAGCGGACATAAAGTGTCCAGTGGACACCAGCTGGATGGGCAAAAGATGGGAATTAATCCAGTTTAGTTTTAGGGTGCTAACATACAAAGTAGAATAATTTCTTTCCTCCCCAAAAGCACAGTTGGCATTTATATTCCCATTTCTTATGTAATGGAATTTTCCTAATATTTATTATTTATCAAAAATACATGTTTTCAGTGTTTCTCTAGAAAGCTGATATACCCCATTTCAATTTCTAATTAGAAAAAGCATGCAGCTGTTACTAACAGGCCAAATGCTGAAATGCTTGCCCAGGATTTAGACTGTCCACTGTTATAGATGCAGTGTGACTAAGACTCCCCATGACATCTAGCTGATAGGTCTGGGGAAATCTGGCCAGGCACCTTGATAATAAACAGAAATATACAGGCTATGCAGCCTCATAACTTCCATGTCTCAAGTCTGTTTCTCCATTTCCTCTCCATTGACACCTCTTTCCCCCCTTTGAAAAGATGTGGAAGGGAACCAGGAAAAAAGCAACAGCACGTAACAGAGTTGTTCTAAATCTCCCTGAAGAAGCAGACAGAACAAATGGCTCCTCAAAGTGAATCCCAGCTCCATACTGCAGTCCTGCAGTCCTAAACACAAGAAGGGATGCAGATATTCTTTATGCTGGAACAACCTAGCCTCTAAACTTGTATTTGCTCCAGTAAATTGCTCTTCCTTTAACCTGTGATTTTGCTAGGTAGTAATAATTTTGCACTGTTGCTCAGAAGACATCTCTTTGCTTTGCTAACTATCTGTTACGATGTGTATGTCGTTGCAGAATTTGGCCATGTATATCTTGAAAGTAATTTGCAGATCTGAAACTCAATTCTGATATATTTCTTCAAATCCTATGCTGTCAAAACTCAGTGAAACTGTGAAAAGGATATGAAGATAACATCTATAAACACTGCAGCTGGGTACACAAAAAGCTGCAGAGGAAGAATAAGGGTAACCAGAGCAGGAAAATACTGTTAACTACTTAGCATTGTTTCTTGAAGCATAATACCTGTACCTGGAAACTACACATTCCTACCTGTACATCACATCAATATTACAGTGGCAAATCTCTCTAGAAGGAAAGAGAAACCAAAAAGTGAAATGAAACAAACAAACAAAAGGTACTCACTAGGTAGTATGTGCAGACGTTCAACTAGCAACTTCACTTTTCCCACTCCTCCTTTCAGCAACACCCTATACTATGAGCATTACAAATATTAGATGTCTTCTCTTGTGTGCCCAGTGATAAAGTTTATAAAAAGTTAAAGGATAATATTCAGTAGAAGCCAATAATAATTTTGTGTTAAAATATCCACATAATAATAATACCACTGTGATGGTAAATTTCCACCTTGGGCGCTAAATACCAGTCTACTCAAGCTTCTCCTATTCCTGTGGCTTAGGCAATGCTCTGCTCAGGAAGCTCAGGATAAGTCTGTCCTCCCGTTATTCTGGCGTGAGCTAGCTCAGCAGAAGAGACTTTTATTCTGATATGACTCAACCAAAAAGTACTCCGGACAGATATACAAGGAAAACAGAAAATACCCCACAAACAAGCAATCATATCATTATTATGTATTCAAATGTAAAGTGTTTACAGGATTAAGCAGTAACAGCACTGACATGATAACACATAGCATGGCCTCATCCTGCAAGCCTCTCTCATCTGAATAATCCTAACTAAGTGTGTGCAGTCCCTTGCAGGGATTGTAAAGTGCAGAAAACTATGAAATTTGGGAGGAAACAGATCAAAAAGCTGAAGCACACAGCAGCGATGTGACTCACTTAAAAATCTACAGAAAACAAATAGAAATTAATGAATAAAACTGTTTCTGACTTTTGATCTTGTCTGTGGGACACAAGATCTCTCCCACGAGAATAAATATACCAAAGCAAGAGCAACCCCTCCCTTGACATTTTATTATATTTCTATAATTGTCTCAATATACCAGATCAATTGCATTTGAAAATACAGCTATTAAACCATAACTAGACCATCTTTGGAGCCTTTGTTTGTCAACTGCATCAAACAACAATTCTTCGCAGACAAGAAATCAGACTATTTTTACAATAATTGCAAGTCATTTCTAGGAGAAAGAGGTAGCAACAATACCCAAGGAAATAAAATAACACACTTTTGTGCTTTCCCATCAAACCCGATAGTGGTATGGGTTTAAATCAGTCAGAGGCAGCTACGCATGAGAGATTGCACTCTGCAGGCTCTATCAGTCAGAAGTCAAGGATACACGTCCATGATTTATCATACTTTTCATGGTAATTAGCTAGAGTGCCATTTTGCTTCCAGTAGCATCACTCAACTTTCTTTTTTTAATTTGGTCTTTTTTTCTGCAAATGAATTTACATATTTCTCAGTCTCTCATCCCCTACTATGTTTTATTTATGAATATAGGCCTTCCTGATGGTAACTTTAATGTGAAGAAGGTAGTAATTAGTGTACCTATCTGCTAAGTTAATCCCTTTCCCACAATGTCGGCAGAGAAGTTTAAGGTAAGTAACAGTTTACAGTCAATATTAGGTTTAATTATGCTTAATGAGGGTAACTGTCTCTGTTTACTAACTGCACCTAGGTGTGTAGCTCCTATATGAGTTTTTCTCCCAGCCTCATTCTGCACTGTTAATAGTGCCACTGTGTGTGGTACGTGTGGTGCTTTCATCTGTAAAACTGCTCCAGGAGAGCCAAGCAAGTGAGGCACCTGTTTCAACACAGGTTCAGAGGGAGCAGAACGGCCTTAAAACAATGACACCTTTGTGTAAGGAGAAAGTTTTACTGTCTGGTATTTGCAGTGCATTAGAGAAAAGAGGAAAAAAAACTCAAAAAAACAGATGATCCCCAAGCCCCTCCTCTTAAAAAAAAAAAATTAAAAATAAAATAAAACATTTGTTCCCAGTTTGCAGGGTTCATCCCCAAGAATGTCTCCTGTAGGAGTTACTACGTTCTTTTAGTTCATCGAAAGCTGTGTTAACAATTAATACCCTGAAGTTAAACAAAACAATGAAGACTTCTTGTCTTACTCATATTTCATGAGTAGGTATCTTCCAGAACTCAAAAGATTCTAGAGGCAACTGAAGATGTCACCAACGTTGCCTTATAACTCTATACTAGTAAAAGGTCAAAAGCAAAACCTCAGATCCAAAACCAGTTCCACTTCAACTGCTCTGTTTTCAGCCTCTGTGTAATGTTGTTACTTCAGTCTGCATCTTCCTAAAAGGAAGATCTAGATTTGAGTTTACTTCATTACTTTTTGCCATAACATTTTCCTTTGTGATTTCATGTGTTATCCCCTTGGGAAATTCATGCGATGGGAAATTTTTTTTATACATATTTATAAGTACTATGAAAAATGTACCTTCCTAAATCTTTGACTCCCTAGGATGCATGGATTTAAGGGGTTTTGTGTGTGTGCACAAGGGACTAAGTTTGCAGAAGTGCCGAAAAACAAAGCTGTTTGATTTCCAATGAGAAATGGAAGTGGAACACACACTGAAATTGTTCTGTAAAAGGAGAGGTTAGTTCATTTGATTTTTCCAAAGCAGTAAGAATTGAGTTCTGCATTTCGTTCGTATCAGAGAAATGTGAAGTTTGCTCAGACATAGCTTAGGGGCTTTATTTTTTCGTTTTCTTTTTTGGCCTAGTGAGCACTCTGCATGAGTCCACATGTTCCCTCCTTACTTTTGCCATTGGCAAGACTTCAAGAAAAAAATCTCTGGTTAGAAAATTGTTCAAAAAAGGGGAAAAACCTTCAGCTAAATCATGCTTTTTGTTTTTAAAAAACACCCAAGTATTTGATTGTCAAAGTATCAGTTACTAAAGTAAGATTTTATTTAAAGGCTAAGCTCTGTAATTCTGGAAGCTATATCCCAATCAACATGCTTTGGCTCTACAGGTTTCAAAATCTAAGCTCAAGTCTCTTTGTAGGAATAATACATATAAGCTTTAACAATGTGCCAAACTAACCCTAACACCCATGTTACTGGTTGTTAGGGAAAAGGCTTCTAAAAGAGAAGTGAGATTTCGTAACTGATGTCTTTCCCTCTCAAAACCGTGTTCCAAAAAATGTGATCTACACACGTAAATACAAGTTTAACCACTATGTAAAACTGCTAATAGCTATATAACAAGAAAGAAAAGATACCTGCTTTCAAAGCGACAGTATATTCTTCCTTTTGCCATTTAAGACATCAATATTCAGATAAACATGGACTCCATTATGAGATGAAAATTACTTACATGCACATATATTCTTCAGAAAATTGGCAAGGTTTTGTATCCAAGAAGGGAGCAGAAGTAGGAGAGGTCACTTAACTGCTTGAATACAAAATCCAGCAGCTAGCTTAATTTAATGACTTAAAATACTACAGAATGACTCTAAGGATCTGGAAAATTTAAACAACTCATGATTTCAAGGATACATTATGGAAAATATAACTGGAGAATGAAAACAGCACTTAATACAACTGGCCAACGCCAGGAGAGTGCGTATTTAAGTTACTTCTCACCTGCTGCTGCCTTTCAGTTAGTGCCATACAAAGCTTGGGTAACTGAACATTAACCTATTTTACTAAAGCACAGTCCTACAGTCAGAGACAACAGGATTACCTGCAGGCCACTGATGTTCAGTGTACATACACGTGTAACTGTCTCCTCAAAAATCCACAGGCAGATCTCCAAACCACAGGAAGCAGATCTCCCTGACAGGAAGATGGATGTGGGCATTACTATGAAAATCTGTGCAGCTCCTCTCCCCAGACACCTGGTTGGAAAAAAAAACTCATGCTTTTCTGAAGACCCTGGGAAGAAGGTGGGCTTGCTTACTTGGATCAGCCTGGACAATAACTAGGTTTTTCCCATTACAGTGCTGCCTCTACACATCTCTCTGCTCAGATTCACCAATTATAACGAAGAATCTTGGGAGGATAAAGATTTTTAAAACTAATTGCAAAATAACCAAAGAAAAGCTATTTTTCAAACGTCCAGAGTTTGCTTCAGTAAAAATCAGTTTTTTTCCCCAAGATCTAGGGAGGTTCAGTCACCCCTGAATGAATTGAATCTCTGCTGCAGTATAGCGTCTCAGCAAAGAGAAAGATACTCTCCCTTGATGACCTCTGAAGTAACGATGAGAGTCTCCAGTCTTGGTGGAGGAGATTACCTGAGAAACATACGGTCTGGTGGCCTCCAGAATCTCAAGGAGGCTTAAAACTTATATTGAAATGGCTCATTTCATGTTTATAGCCCAACCAAGCAGGTGGGACTGGAACATTGTGTTTTAGCCACATACCAATCAAACTGTTAGAACGTAACTTACAAGAGAACACTTAGACACAGATACTGAGATCTTGGGGCAATCCCATCTCATAAAGAACTTCTAAATGTGCCTATAAACATTACTGGAAAGATATTTTAATTCAGAGGAAGGAAAAAGTTTTGGATCAAAGTTCTGCAAATGAACCTAATTCAGATTATTAAAAAATTAAAGGAAAATTCCTTATGTAATTAAAATGCTCTATGAGTGATTGAGTAGCAACGTTTCTTGCTTCTTTATTGTTTTCTTCAATATTGATTTCTTGCCAGAAAAAATTCAAGTTTTCAGCTGCCTGTCTCTCAGAAGACCCTCTGCCTACTTCCATGAATTCTCTCTGCCATCCTTAAGATATGCCTTCTGAAGGCAAAGAGACTTGTATAATCCCCAAAGTCTTATTAATATCAGTAAGAATGATACAGGTTTGATTCAAAACAACCAGAGGGAATGGCTAAAATGGCCTCAAAGCTGTTTTTCAGACTCAGAATGGTCTGCCTCATCTACCTGGCACTAAAATGTGCTGCTGCCATGTAAATGGTCCAGCTCACACTGCTGCTGACTTCTTGCTGTCTCTCATTTTGTTGTCCGCTATTTTATTTGCTGATACAGGAGGAAGATGGGGTTGGCCTTTTAATAACCTGCATTGACGATAACACTGAGTTATGCAGTAATGCTGCTCTGCTAATCATACTATTGCATAACCTAAGGTTGGTTTTGACCAGAAGGTTTACAACATGAATGAGGCACACGGAAGGTGTTCAGCAGCATCACCACAATGTCACCATACAAATGTCTGATTCAGTTCTAACAGGAAAATAGACGTTCAACGATAGAAAGAGGGTACAGGGAGAGAAAGCGGGAGATACTGAGACAAAGAGGGAGAGGGGGAGAGAGAAAAGGAGAGAAATAAAGGGAGGGAAAGAATGAGGAAGGGAGGGAGAGAGAGAAGGGGAAAAGGATTTCAGAGTACTACTCAGTGAAAGATACATCTATGGAGCTTCGTGGGACACAGTAATGTTTTGAACAGAAAATCTTGTACCACCAGATGGAGGATTTAACCCTCCCTTTTACAATTAGTCCCTTGTCAACCCAAGTTCTACTTGTATGGAAAACCAGGGAAGCCAAGTGCCTACTGGGTTTAAAAAAGACAACAGAACAGAAATCTGACCAGGAGGAGGAGCAAAAAAATTCACTGTCCTGAGCTATCCATTGAAGAAAATTAACTTTCACAAAACAAACACCAGAGATTTAAAGATCAGTACTTTAATCTGTCTGGCCACCTGAATATTGACATCTGGACAGCAAAATTGCTTTTTATTCTTTCCAATGAAGGTAAACTGACTCACTGGCACAGAAGAGAGACTTTAATACCAAATTTTGTTCCATGTGGCAAAAATGCCAAGTGTAACCTGCACCACATCTTCCAGATATTACAAGATGATCTGCACTTAAGATGAAGAAGAAAATCAGAATGACTGAAAGGAAAGTTTCTTCTTGGCTTCCACCCTAGCAATCAATACAGCTACATACATCTGAGCAAGAACCATGATGGTTAAATACCACCTTCTGAATCTCAAAAGACTTCACTGACATCTATTCCTTGCCCATATTTTTTCACTTCCAGTGGACAGGGACATTGCCTTTTTCACAGAGGAGGTGTCAGACCATGGCCCCTGGCGAATCAACATGAATCACTGGCCACATGATTCAAACGTGTGCTCTAAGAAACAGAATTTTAGCATCCTGAAACTCCACTCTTAAAGCGCTGAATGAGGAAGCCTGTTGTGCCAGTGTGTTGATTAAAGAGACCAGCATTTTCACATTCATTTTCAAAAATGGTAAAGGAGGGAGAGTAAAACATTACCTCTCCCACTTTTACCTTTTATATAGACAAATGGGCGCACTGGCCTTGCATTGTTAGTTTTACTAGAATATCTGCTGAACAACACAATGCATATGCATGCAGGTAAACATAAACACACACGCGTGCGCAATACTGAACTTTGTGTTGGCAGCCAGACTGCAGTAACCCATGTCCCCTGGGCAGCAATCAGCTATGAAGCAACAGGAAAAAGTTAGTGTAACGATTAACTAGCCCGGTGGGCTATTATTCATGACAAGTAGAGCAGCAGCAGTGCAGGCTGTGATGCTGGTCACCTCTCCCTCTGGAATGCTGCTGGGTGCCTGGAATCAAACTCAGCACAGAAAAACCAGCAAATGTAATGTCAACATAAGAAAGAAGCTGAATTCCCCCTCTTGGAGTTTGCATGTAAGGAAGACATGCAGGAGCAGAGATTTTCTGTTAAGCTTGATGTTGAAAGAATATGACAGATTCCAATATCACCATTTATCAAACAGGCATGCATAGGTTTTGGTAAGATTAATAAGGTTATTGGTATCAGCTATAGGCAATTATTCCCTATACAGCACCAAGCAACAACTCTAATGGCAGCTGGCAAGTATCAATGTTGATAGCTGCAGCCATGGTCTTAGTACTGAAGCAGACAGTTAAAGTGCATCCATTTAGGTGAAAGACTAAACCATGAGTATCCCTATAGCCAATCAGGGAAAAAATCAGTGTCATCATGGCTGTTCCCCTTCCTTTGGTGCTTTTACCCTGCAGTCCCCAGCAAGCTCCAGAAATTCTTTCAAAATTCTTTCAAGTCTTTCAAATTCTTTTAAAGCAATGCATTAAAGCTGAACATACTGCAACACCCACTATATTTCTCTCGGTGCTACCTCAGTCAGCATTTTGCAGAGAGGCAATACACTACTGCCTGGACTTCAGCTTGAAAAACCAAATTCCATCTGATTTTTTCTAGCTTTCAATGATTTAACTTCATCAGCCATGGCAGAAATGACAATCAAAGATTCAGTTTTATTTTTTATTTTCCAACAAAAGCATTTGCTGCTTACTTAAGAAGACATTGAAAGAAAGTATTTAGCAAAAAAAAGAAAATTCTTTCTTTCGATAAACTCTCTTTCCTTCTGAAAGGCTTTGCTCTGTGTGGATTATTAATTTACTTCAATTATTTTGAAGTGCCTCTGTTTGAGTGGGTAGGAGTTAAGTATCCACAACGCCAAAGTAGGTTCTAGAATTAGTTTTTGTAAACAAAATGTTCTGCAGTGGCCTAAATCTGCACAAGTAGTAAGTCTTGAGTATTTTGGAAGTCCTTTTCCACAAAGAGTACTTCTGGAGACCCTGAAAGCTATGGGACCCAGGTCCATGAGCATGTATTATGGGACTTACATTGTATGGACAGGTCATATCTCTCTAATCATGAACACATATAAATCCTTTTTCTCATTTTGCAGGAAAACAAAAATGTTGCTCTTATTTAAATGTGGAAAGCAAAATCCCACCTGGAAGAGGCTGGTACCAACTAAAGCAACTGACCAGAAATTTTAATCTGTCAAACAGGAGGATTTATTAGGACACAATGACCCAGTGATATAAGAGAATGCAGAGAGCCAGAACAACATACACAACTAGGCATGTAATCAAAACCAAATAACAATCTTTCAAAATCTCTCTAACCACAGCTCTCTCTCACAGACACACATATACTTATGCACAGATACAGGAATACTTAAGTTGTTACCCTTTGTTAAATGTTTTCAGCCCAGATATCTTTCTGGTTAGTAGGTACATACACTAAAAACAACAAGAAGAAGAAAACAAGCCAAAAAAGCCCTAGGAAAACTTCAGATGGAAGAGTTTGAACATAGTTATGTGCTCACATTCACAGAAAGGAGGAACCAAATCTGGGGAAAATACACAGGCTTATCACTTTATAGGCAGTGGGCACTGGCTTGAACAAAGACTCCAAAAATAAACACATCTAACATTTAAATCCCAAGCTGTTTTCAGTGACACCCTTTCTCCTATGACTGTATGTACACTCAAAAACAAAACCCCAGCAGCTAAACATCCGCAGCCTTGAGGAATTTCAGTTCTCAATCTCAAGAAAAAGCTATCATCCAAACCTGTATCCACAGGCTTCTACTACCACATTCTGATTTAAGGACACAAATGCAATAAAACTAGAACCAAAGAGAGAGAAACCAGTTGAAATGAAGAGTTTGCACTACCCGTTCCTTCACAGATATGGAAGGTGTGATGTAGGCATCTGGAAAACCAGAAGATATCTTACCTGGTAAATCTCATTTCGTAAGTCTCCCCACTTTCAATTTGCATTCCTGTGCGTTGCACATACTTCCATATAAATTTATAGCTCCTCTGCACTGTTGCCCATAGTTACACCCAGTATTTACAGGTAAGCCTGCAACCCTGTTCCTCCATGGAGGGAAAAGAGACAGGAAGGAAAATAGTATGAAGGGAAGTAGGAAAACAATTCTGCACTTACTCATCTGTAGTTGGTGGTTATATCTTAGGAATAGTTGCTTTAAAATACAAGTTGTTGTTGAGGTTTGATTTAAAAATCTCTGTCGGTTTTGACATTCAGGTGAAAGTATTGCTGCTGGCTCCAGAAGAATTTGCGTATCTTATCACTAAATAAAATGTCTGAGGCGTGCACCAATCTGATGAAATTTTAAACAAGAGTCCACACAAGCACACATGCCTTCCTGTTTGATTTCTGTCCTGTTTACTCCTCTATAATAAATTATATGATCATCTCATTCTAGCTGGAGGCTTACCTGTGCATGTAAAAAGGAAAATGATAGCAGCCTATTCGTTTTCACACTTTACAACTGAGAACCTGAACAAAATTGTGGATTTTGGGAACAAGCAGAAAAACTTATTTTGTTACCATCTACCTCCTCTTTAATTGCCACAAAATTGGTGGAAAATCCCATGTATTTATGTATTTTCAAAAATAATTTCCCACACTGAAAATAAATAAATAAATGAAACTACACCTCTTTTACTACAAACACTAATATACATGCTTAACTTTATGTCCTGCAATTAATCTCATCTACTTCAACAGGATTACTCATAATGCTGTGAGTGAAATACATGTGTAAATCCTTGCAGAATCATGGCCCGAATTGCCAACAACATTATATGGCACAATTAAATGCCTAGGCCTAGAGTGGCTCTTCAGAAAGATTAGGAAAAAAAAAACTTTAGGCATAATAAGTAACAAAATCTACTCCGGGGAGTGGCTATGGGAGAAACAGTATTGTCGCCTTCCCTTGGGAAATTCACCTGTCACCAGATCCTTCCAGTAATTCACCTTCTTCCTCTACCAGTTACCACCTTCACTTACCACTTCCCACTCCTTTCTCACTCATCAAATACCATTCTCCCTCTCCACACATCCTGCTGCTGCTGCTGCTGCTATGTGACGAAGGAGCCAGGAGATGCATCTTACTCCTTCTCATTCTTTTGTGCAGTGAAGTAGGATGAGAGCACGGTCTGGCCCTTACATTAACTAGCATAGTAATAAACCACTCACGTGCTAGTTAACAGAGCTGGGTGCACAACTGAAGGATTTCACCAACTTTGCTTCTTAACCATCTGGTTTCTTCTGCAAATACTCACAAATGCTGTATCAGAAGTTACTCTCTGTACATTGTCTAGTTTTTGACTAAAATCCACGGCTTCCACAAACACTTCTGCTTGTAAATTAACTCAGCCAGAAATATTAACTAAAATGCCAGGAAAACAAAATCAATCCCTTAAAAGTTCAAATGACTATTTGTCACAAACATTTCACCTCTACTAATGAACGGCAAAAATGAATGATAGAAAATGCAAAACTGTATTATGTTTAGCAGTTAACATTTTAATAAGGAGGAGATTAGCAATTTTTAATACCTCCAGTGCTTTGTTATATACAGTAGCACAATAACTGAATATTTTAATTGCTAATTATTTAGACCTCATTCAGTTCTCACTCAGGCAAAACTCCCATTGAGGGACTCTTGCCTGAGAAAAGAGCTACAGGATTTGTCTTACTGTAATTTGAAAAAACTTTATATATCATAAAAACTGTCAAGTTATAGTGAGACAAAAATCATTAAATCCTTAGCAATATTAAACCCTACTGAAAGTCCCACTGACTCTTAACGCCAATGTTTTCATATTAAGTAAAACAGATAATTGCGGTTTACCAGTTGTAACTTACCTGTATAATTTATGCCCAGATATGCTGCTGCTCTTAAAGAGGTCTAATAACGTTTTGAGTCTTCTTACCGTATCCCTGCTTTTCTCCTGTGGGAAATCTCAGTTCAAACACGATAGGGAAATAGCATTTCCAAACTATTATGATGCCAACACCTTCAGAAACCCAAAAACTAGCGTTTGGTTTTACCTTTTGACTTCGGACTCCAAAAGGGTTAAGAGCAGCTCTCAACACTTCTTTCTTATGCTGCTGTAAAGAAAAGAAATGCTTATGTTTAGGGATTTGCACACGCAACACCTTGAGTTTTCACAACAGTCAAATAGCTAGGCATTCAGTGGGGGAAGTGGGTGGAATGCTGTATATATATAAACATATAGCTATCTGAAGGAAGACAAAACAAAGTCCTGCACATTCACATTTAGTACATAGGTGATGAACAAATCAACTAAATGTACTAGTATCCGAAATGTCATGTTATACACATCCTTCAGAGAGAAAAGTTACACAACTGAACACCAAATTAATAAGATTCCATGCTTAAAACAAAACAAAACAAAAAAATCTCAGTTTTTCCATTAAGTGTAGTTTCATTCCTGTTAGAGATAAAAGCAAATGGGTGTCACAACCGAAGTTTTGCCACTTATGTTTGCCATTCAATGCATTTGTGGGAAAAGTTACAGGTAAGTACTCTAACAGGTCAAGAGTTTGAAGAGGTTCTTTTATTTTTTTTTTAATGAAAAATTGTGTATAAAGTCTTCGCATCTTTCAACTATAAATGGCTTTAATGACTAAAATGTTCAGAAAACCTCTCTATAGGCTGCATTTTGAAAAAAGAATTAAAAACAGACTTAGTACCTTATACCACTAATTACCAAAATGTTCAGAACTAGCTGCCAAACAGCTGAGGAAGTATTTTGAAGTCTGAAAATAAGACTCGGGCACTTCACTTCCACCAATTCAGAATACGTTTTAGGGACCTGATTGGCGTAATTTCCAACTCCTGTTATGAGAGGTTCACTTAAATTACAATGCCCGAATCCACTCCAGCCAGGCTTCTTGCTTCCTCGCAGGAGCAGCGAGATCCCTTCATTCCCCTCAAGCACTGACCTTTCATCTAAGAACCTGTGTCCAAAGCTAATACCAGCTCGAGTATGGCAGGACAGGGCTAACTAAGCCTACTGGTATTCTTTAATCCTTCGCTGGTGAGGGGTTTTCAAAGCTAGCCACAAAGACATTTTAATCACTGAGATTTTGACCCCTTTTGTCATACTGCAGAACTGATTCAATTGCACTTATTTGCTATAGACCTGTCTCCTCAAAGCTCAGATGATTTTTTTTATCTGGTAACGGACCTGTGATCTGTCACCTGTTAAAAGTAATCTGTTAACAGAAAAGAACTGCTCTGTGGAGCACCCTTGCTTATTTAGAAAGGACACAAAGTGTTGCTTTCTCAAATAAAGAAGATGCAACACCAGCAGGCTTTCAGACACGGCATTTCCAAGCGTGACTTCCCACCAGTTCCTAGCTACTACAGAGACGCTTCTGTTGCTTTCTCAGAGACACGCTTGCAATTTCTTTTCACATCTGCAGCCTTCCTCTTGTTTTCTGGGTGCTTTCCACCTCTGATCATCATGATCAAACGATGCTCCAGCTTCAGCATTTGTGGAAATTTCCCTATGGCGATCCCCTCCAGCCTACGTGGGTCAGTCCTGAGCATACACAGCATAGTCTGTTCGATGGCGGCTTCCACTGTTTTCAGGGAGGAAGGTTTATTTTGCTTGAACTAAGGCTGTGTAGCATGTGCTTCAGCTTTCATAAGGTCTGCAGTTGCCTGAATAGACACACTGGATGGCAGCTGTTAGCACTTTCCAACATTACACAACCACGGTCTGGAATAGTCTGTCAGTTCCGCGCAGACAATGAATGAAGCAAAACAGAAGGCCTAAAATATTGAGTAATGAGGATAGGATTTTGACCTTTAAATGCTGTTAGATGTATTGCACGAGGATATGTTTGATTTAAGCGATACTATTAGGTATGAAACTGTGCTGTTTGCCTAATGTCTAACTCATCTAACGACTGAACCACTCTGTACTTGCTGGCACGCTATGTGCTGCAGCGAGAGATGGCTCTGCTGAGTGAGCCCAGTAAGAGAGGGTGGCACCGGGGAATGTGGAAGAGATGAAAAGAGGGGGGAAAGCATCAGAAAAACTGATCACAAGGTGAAAGAAAATATTTTCTATTTTAAACCCACTGATCAGTCAGACCCGTGGTGCTGCTTAGACATTATCTCCTCAAGCTCTGCAAAGGATTAAATCCAAGTCAAAAGTCTCAGTTTCCCTCCTCTGGTCTACTAGCATCTGAAATTTTGTACAACTACCCATGATGTACACAGCTAACTTTTTGTCAGTTGTGATTCTTGCCAGAAAGTGCTACGCAAGAGTCTGTATAACTGTTATGGTTACTTTTCTTTATTTTCGCAATCATTAATCGATCCTTTCCAAACATCTGAATGCCTGAGTTTAATTAGTGGCAACATTTCTGCCACATAGTGTTTAAAACTATTTTTATATGTGATTTAAATTAATCAACCCTTATACTTGAGATGGTCATTTGTTGGACCAAAACAGCTACTAGAGCATACCTTATCCAAAATTACAGGCCATTCATTCTGTTTTCAATTCCAACGTCCATGTTTACATTTAATTGTTTCACTTGGATCAACAGCTTATTGGTGATTCAAATTATATCATATCAAGTAATACCCTCTAAATCTGATGCATTCACATGACATCAATGATGTGAGAAACTATGCACGCAACTCAGCAAACCGCTTTTGGTCCACTTGAAAGTTAAACCCCACATACTAAGCACAGGCGAATACTTCACAGCATAGGATCACAATAGGCTTACTGACCTCAAAGTCACAAAATATATCACAATACTCAGAGAGGCTTGAAGTAGATCATGGTAATTTCCTAGAAAAATGTGCTTTCAAGGATGAAGCAAATTAGGTACACCTACTAACTCTGCTTTTTAAAATATCTAACCAGAACGAGATCTACCACAAAAATATGAAATACAGAAAAGGACAATTTAAACACTGCTGAATTTAAAATGCGTCTTCTGCTGTGCCAGTTGCTTGTACAGTAACAACAGCATACTGTACTGCTGTTCAAATGCAAACAAGAAAGAACTATACATACTTGTTAATTTCCTTATGTTAATGCCTTATAAACTGCATGGCCTTTTGACATTCGCTACTAATGAAAAAAATCCTATTCAGTGAGCTATCATCAGATTAAGTGAGACCAAGATAAATACATTCCATTCAAGAATATGTAAAGAACGTGTCAATTTTATTTACATTTTCTTTCAAGGTTATGGAGCTTTCGCCGAGGGGGGAGAAAATATTATAGGATGATAACTGTGAGGATCTTCTCTTTTTAAGACTCTATATTCAAAGAACAAAATGCAAAGAATAAGATAAATTATATTAGCATCACTCCAGTTCAATTCCTTCCAAACAGTCATCATACATACAAACTAAACTCTGGTAGCAAGTGGATGAAAGCAATCACTACTGATTAATGCTAAGAATATAGGAGCCAAAAGAGTTTCAGACAATGATACACTGTGAGACTACGAGTAAATCTCTTGGTCTCTTTTGAGATTCAGTCAACCTGGCACGAACACTGGGTAAAGTATGTCCTTAGCAAAATGGACAATGCATCACAGCAATGCTCTTTTTTAAAAAAGAGACTTGTGTGTGAATTTAATGCGTATGGAAAAGTCTAATCTGGCAGGCTTAGAGCTTGAAATCCTCTCATTTCCAGGACAGTACTTCTAGCAGCAGAACAGATTGACTCACACAGGCTCACCACTACCCCTCAGCCTTGAACTGAGGGACCATGTTGAGTGGTCAGGTTTTGTGGCTGGTTCAACCTCTTTCACCGGACTTACAACCACAGACCAATTACTATTGACTGTAGTAATGTTTTTTGTGATATGGACTTCTGTCCACTGAGAACTAGAGTTGAGATCTCTTTAACTTGTTTCAAGAGTCAAGCTTGTCTGTCTGGGGGAAAAAAAAGGAATAAATCAAATGACGAGCATTAAACTCCATGATAAAGACAGATACTGGATAATTTCTGAAGACAACTGCCCAAAGCAGACCACTGACCTGGCCTGCAGGTATAAGATAATGAACTGGATATGAATTGGCTTTTTTGCAGGAAAGGAAGCTTCGTACACGTATGGAAAAATTTTAAAGAAACAACAGTGTTACAGTTTACACATGAAAAAGTCTTTCAGAAAACAATTTAAGTTCCCTATGCACTTCTAAATTCTATTTGAAAAAGACTATCTGCCCATATTTATCTCCATGGAAGACTTGGATTAACTGCCTAGGCCCAGGACAAAATGACCTTTGAAGGCAACAGTCACGTGATGGAGAAAGAGGAACATCTGTAACACTTAACCTCCTTAGGTTAGCAGGTTAACCTCCTCTTTACTTTATGTACCATAACTTTACTTAAACAGAAATCATCACCTGGAACATGAGAAGCAAATGGCATTTTTAGTGTTAGAGGTACTAGCAACTAGCCTATGTATTTCTTCAGAAGGAAATACCAATGCAGACGGTGAATTAAAACACGCCATGGTAACAGATGAAGACTTCAACTGTCAACAAAATCAGGCTATTAATTCTCACATAAACAGTCTTTTTAAATCTTTGATTTTTAATATACAATCCAAAGATCACTCTCACATTTCGGCAGCTTTTGTCTTTTAATGCCAATCATTTCAACTGACTTTTCTCACTACCCTGTGCTTTCTCTCCCCTTTGGAAAAGGTGAGTGAAAATATCAAATGATATCTTACTCTGCCAAGGCCAAAGGAGCCGTTCAAACATTCAAAAAAATTAGGCAATGACTTTGCTTAAGGCAGGGAGGGAATGTGATTAGCAGTGGGGTGGATCACTGCCTGGCAGGTGAGGGGAAAAAACCCAAACCTGAACCCAAACCTCTTCTCATTCTCTGTTTCAATCTATGCTTAGGTCTAGACTATGTAAACAGCAACCAAAAATTACTGGATGGAGAACACAGATTTATTTTGCTGCTCATCACGTTCTTTTCTCAAGTGACAGATACTGAGATTCAAGGGGAACCTGGGAAACTACTGGCCTGTTCATTACCACCGACAGCAAAGATGCCCTGACTGATCCACTTGGACTAAACTATCACCTGCCACAGGATGCAATCTCACAATGGACAGATCTAAATGTGTCTGGAAGAGCAGCTCACGCTGCTGTTGGCCTCTCTGTACCTCCTCAAACGACAAAGAAGATTTCAGATTTTATAGCCGTCAGCTTACAACCTTTTACCAGGTTGTAACTCACTCACATGACAAGAAAACAGATATACGATGTGTCTGTTACCCTATTTTTTCCTTCAAATTTCTGTTCTATTTCTGAAACAGAACAAGGCTGAAACTTTCCTTTGACTGAGATGAACCAAATGTCACCTCGTAACAAAGACAGACTCCTCTATCCCTGGTCACTGGCATCACAAAGTAGGAATCAAAGATGCTGCTTTTGTCCAAAAAATCATTATCACCTTTAAAATTTAATTCCCTCAAAGCACTAGAGACTAGTCTGGGGGAACGCAGAAGGGAAGCAAGAGATGACAATTCTCCATTCTCTCCAGAGACTATGCATCCCTACAGATTTTGCTTCCTGTGCAATGCTTAACTCCTTGATGCCTTTTCTCTCATGATCTCTTCCTTGGCAGAAACTTCTCTAAATTTAAAAATCAGAACACGAGCCAAGTAAATAAAAATAAATAAATAAAGCTCAATGTCTATAAAAAGTATACCAACTAACCTGCTTAATTATTAACAGGTAAACACAACAAATTCTGAATTATTTACTTAATCTTTTTCAGCTACAAACCTCAGACTTATAGAGCATGAAATACATGCTTTATTTTAGGACACAAAACAGATATTTTAGAAGGCTGTGGACTTTTTTTTTTTGGAGGTGGGGTTGTTTTGAAGAATACACACTTCTTATTAACCCCAAAATACCTTCCTCTCACTGAACCCGGGTGGAATTTTAAATACAGAAATAAAAGTTTTAGTATAAAGATCCTGTATTCATTTGTTCGCTAGTGAATGAGCTGGCTCGCTCTGACTTGCAGCTGAGCGAAAACTAGATTCCTGTGAGGCATATGCACCCTCTCCCGTTTCTGTACATCTGCTAGGATTCAGAGGGAGAACCTGGTGAAGACAGAAATTCTACAATGAAGGATAAAATAATCCCAGGTAAAATCCCATTTTCTTTATTGAATAAAGCTACCCTGCTGAAGTAAACCTTGTCTGTGCCGCAAATAAAAAAAAAGGTCAACACCACCGGTCCCTGATGACCTGACAAGGTGCTGTTCTAGGCCTGACCTCCACTGAGTCCACCTTTATGTTCTCCCTCCGTCTGACATATCGTTCTGCCTAACCCAGTGCTGATCTGACACAGCCTTCCCTGGTGATATGCTGAAAACAAGGGAAGTTCCAAGTTCCTTGCTGGATAAAACAGTGACATTTCTGTACCTGCTGAAGTTAGCACATACCCTTTGAAGTCTCCAGCATTCAGTAGTGTTAAACAATGCCATCTCCTCCTCAGTAACCTCAGGCCATCATACAGTCATTACCATCCAGGAAAAAAGCTACATCATCACCATCATCACAGAAGAAACGTGGTTGTGAATATCAGACAATTTTTCTTAACTAGCTTTTCTTCTTTGGAAATGATTCTATAATACTGCTTTTGAAGCCCTAGATTAATAAAGACATACGCATACATGCTGAAGGTGCGCATGTGAGACATGCCACTAAAAATCTATTCTAAAGTTTCACACACAAGCAGAAGCCTTACAAGAGCGTTACAACGATATTTAACAAGGTATTCACATACTATTCCCTCATCATTTCTACAAACCTGTACAAATGTGACATCTGATAACATATTTATTAATCTACTCTTAATTGCTATAATGGTTCAACATAATTTGGGTTTTTTCCTGGTTTTAGTTCTTAACAATTTTGTCAATATTTACATACTATACTTTTTTTTGCCTACCGAAGCCTTCCAAAGGTGCAATTCAGGGGATGAGACAGTTAACCACAGAGCTAGCTTAGCCTCTAATTTAGGTGGCCTACTTATGTTAGCAACATTTTATTAGCACGTTATGCTGTATATTTCATATTTAGTACACTGTGTGAAAATGGCTTACTGTGTACTACTCACAGAAATGACTTACAAATTCCGTTTGACACATAGAGAACAGTGTATAAGTAATACATGTATTTCTAAGTATACATAACGCTACAGAAAATAAGGATAAACAGAAGACGTAGAGAAAACACTAAAATGTATCTGATGATGGAGATAAAGCCTTGCTTATAAATACTTTGGTAGACCAAAGACACAGAATTAGGGATATATGCACAATGCCCATTCCTCCTTTAACTTTCGATTTCAAATCTTCCTCTGGAAGCCTCAGCAGACATCCAGCTGAAGGAAAAGATGACTTTCTTAATTGCTGAAGTCTCACAGTGGAGAGAACTGCAACAAAGCACACAGCAAATCCCCCCAAAACCTTTCGTATTTTACCAGACCCAAAAGACAAAGTAGGATCTTTCTTTGAGTTTAGGAGTGCTTTCAGGACATTTTTGATGAGGCAGGTAAGTTAGCTATGTCCTCATGAATTATGCAGCCTTTCCAGTCTGTTCTTACACAATGCTAGCTGGAAGCCCCAGGGAAGGATGCCCCGTGCATATGAGCAGCAGGTGGTACCAAAGGAGAATCGCTCGGCCAAATGAGATCCAAGTGTTCCTGGAAGAGCTGGAGAGCAGCTTTGAGCAGGGATCCGTTATCTAGCTATAGCTATAGCCATTTTGGTTGTACTGACGTTCAGAAATTACCGCTGGAAAGGAGATTTTTACTTTCGCCCTTAGTTATGAGGAAAACTATACTGTTTTTCATGCTCCTCATATTTACAAAGTGAATCAAAGCTACACCAGCAGGCATCTGTAAATCAAAACATGATAATAGATAAGGGAAAATCCTTCAGCCTCACCTGAACTAGGCCTACATAAAAAGACCCGTAAGCAGTCCTGGTGCAATTCTTACTGCCTTGGAAGGGGCAGAAAAAGGGATTTAGCCTATTTGCTTCAGCCAGATCCTTCCTAACTTTCAAATTATTTGAGCCGCTTTAGATACAGGTGGCTTGTTTTACCACATACCCTTGAAACAAGTAGGTAGAGTAACTACAAGCAAATCATTCACATTTATCAGAAATATGTTTTCCTGAGATTGTCTGACAGGTGGATATATCAGCATGAAGGAAGGATGATAACCTTCCAGGACAAGTTGTCTCCAGTTGCCTCTGAAGCCTGTGGTACCCCAGTTAAGAAGGAAAAGTCAATCAAAAGGCAAGGAATCTTGTTTGTAATCAATATGTTTTAGCTTTTTATATTTCTTCTGCTATGTAATTTGTCAATATATCTATAAATCCTTTTACAATGAGGTAGCTAAGACAGATGCTAAGACTTTAGTAAATACCGAACTTGTTTTCTGCAAAACTATATGATCACAGCAAAAGCATTTTTTTCTACTGGTGAGGCATTTTCAGTATTATTACAAAGGACCCTTACTGTTTATTACAATCCCTGACAAAATATCAGTTCCAAAGCTTTTCTCAGTATCTTCAGCTGATGTTTTGTCAAGTGACATTCAAAACCATTTTTATTTTGAAAAACAAAAACAAAACAAAACTGAGCCTATTTCACATACTTTTTATTCTCGTACTTTACCGAATTTTTCAAAATTATTCCAATACATGTACAACACTTACATGGCATACCCTAAAGTGCCTCACAATAGAGAAATTCAGTTCACATTTCCTCTAGGAAAAAACCCACAAAACAAAACAATCTACAAAACCTCTTAGAAAATGTATCTTTCCCCAGTTATATTCAGTGGAGGACATTAAAAATTCAATATTTGCCACTTTGCAGTGACTTCTGGACACAAAACAGTTCCTTCATGCCGCAATAGTTTCCTCTAGTCTAAACATAAGGGGAACTAGAAGAAAAGTACACACTTGAAACAGTACTAAATATGACACCCACAATACAGCTCCCATCCTGACATCACTTTTTCCCTTATTTTTTCCTATCATTTCTATCATTCATTACAGATACAGTATTTATTTTTTATAGCAATTACTATGTAAAAATCGGTACATAGAAACCAAGTTAGAAGAATGGGTCTCATTAAAAATTTATATTATTACAAAAATAACTATTATATTAAACAAAATGAAGACTGAGATATTCAGATCAGTAGGACATTTTTAGTTCTAACATTAATCCTGCTTTAAGGACATGAGGACAATTGATTTAGTAAAAACCTTAGCTGAGATACATCGATAAATAGTATTTGGATTAAAACCATGTTGGGAGCTATATTGCAAGCTAGTAGATATCTCCTTTACAAGAGTGCCTCATATTTTATAGAACAAATACAAAGTTTGTACAGATTAAGATCTGAAGGAAACAATCCAAAAGGGACTCTACAATTTTAGCTGAAAATTCACCAGCAAAAGTGAATGGATAGTTGTGGATCAAACTAACCTTTTCTGTAATCTTACCAAAATCAATGAGATTCAGGGATGAATTTAACACACTGCTTATTACACAGTAGAGTTTTTCAATTAAGAACACTTTAGTACAAATACTTTATGTAGTAAAATCTGTTTCTTGAGGTGATACCCCTCAAAACATGTGATCCACTTGATATTATTATTCTAATATGACCTACGTATGTAACTTTTATCTATATTTTCCTCAAACTTGCACAAAATTACCTCCACTTTTCTTCCATTTCAATGGATTATCCAGGGTTTTGCCCTCTTATGTTAAGTGGGACTAAACAAAGTTTCTGAAATATATCATATAATACAAAACTATGTTTTCAAGTAATAAATTATTTATATTGCAGTAGAGTTTAGAGATTGCAGCGAGATCTATGTATTAGGCACTGCAGTGACACAGACTGGGAGACAGTCATCACTAGAAAAAACTTTTCGGACGTGCCAGCCAAAGAGTGAAAGAGCAGGAACTACTTTTTCAGAGGAGTTGGGGGACACAGATTGGAATTACTCAGGAAATCTGTGACAGCGTACAGTGCTGAACTTTTATATCAAGTTACACTCCACTGCTTTAACAACAAAGCCTTCCTTCCTATCTATTAATTAATATAAAGCCCGCTCCAAAAAAGCCAGTATTACATCTGCCCCATTAACTTAGCAATTCCAAACATCATGCTACTTTGCATTTGCGTAACTCTAACATCAAGAATCTCAAAGCACTGTAAAGCAAAAACAAATAGAACTACATTATCCTCACTTTGCAAGTAGTAAAATAAAAACATAGAGGCATTAAGGGTAAAGTCAAGTCATCTCACCTAACTTTGGCCATCTAAAAGACACTGTTGCCTAGGCTGTTCCTTTCACCACTGGAGCAAGGTGAGCATCTTGAGAGGGTGATTCCTTCTCTTCTCAGATAGGTGGCTAAGTCAATCACCAGAGGAGGCCCTGCCTTTCTTCTGCCTATTCCTTCCATCTAGCCTAGATGCCTAGGCTAAATGCCTCATGTTTAGATGAGTGAGCTATATATCCCTATCCTATCACAAAGTAGATCTCTCTTCAGTGTTCCCTTGGTATCCTTCCTAAGAGGCAAACCAGTGATTGGCCAAGGTCTGTATGTGCTGACTAGTCAGCACACAGGCACAGAAAGTTCGGTGTGCACTGCTAGACCTATTAGTGTACTGACAAACGAGACAAACAGAACTCATTGCTTCTTAGCGTCCAAGTAGTCTAACAGTTGACCACCATTTCCTGAGCTACCGGCAGGCCAAACAAACGACCATAAGTTGCTAGGTCTAACTGAGATTTGTGCCGCTCTTAGCCCAGAGTGGAAGCCCAGCAGGAATACTCAAGGTGCTGTCACAATATAAGTAATGGTTATAAATAAAACTCACATCAAAATGAGATTTCTTCCAAGAAAGGTGATAAAAGTCTGCTATCAGACTTTGATCACAAGTCCTACTATTCAGAAAAGGAAATACCTCTGAATCACAATGAAAATGAGTCTGTCTGTGGCTGAAATAACTTTTAAAAAACAGAAATGCTTCTATCGTTTTCCCTGTCAACCCAGAGATCAGATTTGGGGGTCCAAAAATGCTTGACTTTTCTATGCATATTTGCACACATCAGAAAAATCTGGCATGATACTACATGATAGGATCTTGAAGCTCTGAAGTAACTGTGAAGTGGTATTTCAAATAGCTCTTCCAAAATGAAAACTGGTTAACACAAAATTAAGGCGGTGCCTCTTCCAACATTAAGACAGACAACAGGAATGAAAGATACATTGTCTTGTCTCTCCCACAAAAGTATGACTTAGACTAACAGCTTCCATTCTATGCATAGAAAGTTAAGTAATGTATTTCAGTGTTTTTACCAAATAAAACCTGGGAAGGAGTTCTCTAAAGAAATCACAAGATACCAATGGAGCCGCATGAAAAAATACCAGCACTTTCACTCAATCACTTTCCAAGTCCTAAAGGGAATGAGAAAGCTGCAGTACCTCAAGAATCAGATTTTGCAAATTCAGACTTCTCTTTCTTCAGTTACTGGCAAAAAGCATGCATTAGGTACATGTAAAAGCCCTAAAGTCTTGCTTTAAAACAAAGCACTGCTGTGTAGCGAATAAGCCTAAATCGTACATGCTTATCACAAGCCCAGCAGTTAGCACTGAGCCAACAGCTAGAAACAGCGCTACCACGCTCATGCTTCTCAGTTTCAGCAAGTCACTCTGTTTAAAATGAAAGTAATACGCTAACAGTTCCCCGACCAGTATTTGTATCACTATTATAAATGGTTATCTGTTATCAGCAGAGAAGAATCGATACTTAACGCAGTAGCTAAACACCAGCTCTCACTGTTTCACGGCTGAGGGGAGAGAAGGGAGAGGGATGCTAAGGAGCAGGACTCCGACCGCAGATCCTGCCACCAGGAAGCACAGCAGCAGCAAGCACCCGACCGGCTCATTTATCAAAAAGCAGAAGGATCTTCCAGGGCCAAAGTAGTGGGATGGCCTTTCCTAGGAATAAATTTGCATTGCAGATCTTACCACCTTCTTCCATACATGCACAACTTATTCATTTGACCTGCCCGTTCCAAAGAGAGCTATGCTCAACAAACAAGACCTATCAAAAAACCACAGTGGCCTTGACTCTTTCTCCAGGTAAGAGGATGAGAAAACAAATGGAAAAGCTCTCAGTTAACTCAGTGATGAGTATATCCATATGCTAATAATGCTAACGCTAATAATTCCTACTGCAGGTACTAACCCGTCAATAACACTTTTGGACAACTTTTTTAAGGGCATGAAAGTAATCTTAATACTTTGCCAGAGCAATATCTTCACATCCATCTACTACCGTTAAGTTAACTTTCCAAGCCCGGGCAACCGACATTACGCACAGGAATTAGACTGATTTGTTAATGTTTATTTTTATGGGGAGGAAAAAGAATATCTTAACTCTGAACTTTCTACTTTTGTTAATGATTAAAAAGTTATTTAAATATTAACTTTATTAAATTAATAATTTATATGACACTCCTAAAATTTACTTACAACACATACTAGCCAAATCTGTTTGTTGTTTTGGGGGCAGGTAGATGGAGTGGGTGAAGTATTCAGACAAAACAAAACAGTTTCCAATAGAAGGATATAGACCATGTTCTATTTATCTGAGAATAACATCTATTATTTAGTGTGGAGCAAATATGTTCAGAGGCTAAATGGTCTCTTTCAAATGACAGAGGGATTTTTTTTTTCCTCTTTTTGTTTAGTACAACATACCCCTGATACACCCAAATAGCTCTATTTAAAAGGCAATCTTTATTAGGTAATTTTTAAAATGGGAATTACAATATGTACTAGCAAAAATTGCTTGGCTGTTTACTTACTGATTCTTTACAGAGGCTAATTATTTTACCAATGGACAAGATGAAATCTGTTATAAAAAATGGGACTTAGATGTTAAATCCCATTTATAGCAGAGAGTTATTTTGTTTCTAGGTCTGGTCACCTAAAAAAAAGGGACAATAAATTGAAGACTGTATCATACTTCAACAATAAGAATGGGTGCCCCAAACTTTCCATCAGAATCTCACTGGCTCTCCTACTTTACAAGTGAGAAAAACCTATCTGAAAAACGAGTTGGGGTGAGATAAAGAGCAGAAGAAAATAAAAGGCTTCCTAACTTCCAGTCTTGTGCTTAGATGATTACGTTACTGTTTCTGACCCAGAGACATTACATCTTCTCATTTTTTAAAGAAAAAAATCCTGCATTTTTAACGTCTCTCTTGCACACCCACCTGTGAATCCATATTTGTATAATCCACTATCATGACTAAAATAATCTAATAAATAGGTATCATGGCCATTCAAATCTGAAAGTGAGTGTAAAATTTCAGTCCTTACAATATTGAGTTTATCTGTGTAAGCCCCTTAAAATATTGGGTATTTCTGTTTAGCAGAGTCCCTCCAATGCATACACTTACATAGCCCTCCCTGTGATACCACAGGCAGCGCTTTCCAGTTACAAAGTCAAGAGTTAACAGCAGGATGCTGTTGAGAAAAAAGCTTAACTTATGAACATGTTCAGATTGCCATTGCCCAAAAATCTGAGTAATGTTCCAGATATGTTATGTTAATCTGTTACACAAGATTGTCTGTAATGTGAATATTTTTTTAAGGAGTACTGAGGGTGGTGTTGGGGGTTGGATGAAGGCAGGTGGCCAAAGTTATTACTGAATTGAAGAGGATTATTTTAATTATTATTGGACTATTAACCCTCTGCATGGTCCTATTTAGCCAGTTTCATTGTGTTTACGAGTAATATGATTTATAACCATTGTACTTGAAATTACTGTTGATCACCGAACATTTGGGAATAAAAATAGATATGATTAGATGTGCAAAGCTCATTTGAATGCAGTTTTATGCACGGACTGGGTTTCCATCCACTAAAAAATAGCCCTTAATAATAAGATATCAAGGAAAACGCAGTGAGAAATTATATTTTATGTATAATATGTGATCTGTGTATTCTAGATACACCTCATAATGAACGTGCCCAAATACTGAACACGAACTGAAGAACAAACCTTTTGTGTTGATGCAAAATTTGAGTGGCAGGAAAAAAACATAACAGAAGATAAGGGGTTTCATTCACAATGCAATGTAAATTAAAAAACCATGGATACAAAAGAGTAGAAACAAGCAAGGTAATATAACAAACTTACATTTCACCCTCCACCATTACAAGGATCAAAACAGGAGCATACATCTTCATTCTAGTCAGATGGCCACTATAATAATAAATTGTAGTAGCTCATACGAGAAATAAAAATACCAAGGACTCAGTTCTGTTTTAAATTGAAACAAAGCAAACCATAACAAAAAAGAAACAAAACAAACCATAAAGTAAATCGTACATGCTTATCACAAGCCCAGCAGTTAGCACTGAGCCAACAGCTAGAAACAGCGCTACCACGCTCATGCTTCTCAGTTTCAGCAAGTCACTCTGTTTAAAATGAAAGTAATACACTAACAGTTCCCCGACCAGTATTTGTATCACTATTATAAATGGTTATCTGTTATCAGCAGAGAAGAATCGATACTTAACGCAGTAGCTAAACACCAGCTCTCACTGTTTCACGGCTGAGGGGAGAGAAGGGAGAGGGATGCTAAGGAGCAGGACTCCGACCGCAGATCCTGCCACCAGGAAGCACAGCAGCAGCAAGCACCCGACCGGCTCATTTATCAAAAAGCAGAAGGATCTTCCAGGGCCAAAGTAGTGGGATGGCCTTTCCTAGGAATAAATTTGCATTGCAGATCTTACCACCTTCTTCCATACATGCACAACTTATTCATTTGACCTGCCCGTTCCAAAGAGAGCTATGCTCAACAAACAAGACCTATCAAAAAACCACAGTGGCCTTGACTCTTTCTCCAGGTAAGAGGATGAGAAAACAAATGGAAAAGCTCTCAGTTAACTCAGTGATGAGTATATCCATATGCTAATAATGCTAACGCTAATAATTCCTACTGCAGGTACTAACCCGTCAATAACACTTTTGGACAACTTTTTTAAGGGCATGAAAGTAATCTTAATACTTTGCCAGAGCAATATCTTCACATCCATCTACTACCGTTAAGTTAACTTTCCAAGCCCGGGCAACCGACATTACGCACAGGAATTAGACTGATTTGTTAATGTTTATTTTTATGGGGAGGAAAAAGAATATCTTAACTCTGAACTTTCTACTTTTGTTAATGATTAAAAAGTTATTTAAATATTAACTTTATTAAATTAATAATTTATATGACACTCCTAAAATTTACTTACAACACATACTAGCCAAATCTGTTTGTTGTTTTGGGGGCAGGTAGATGGAGTGGGTGAAGTATTCAGACAAAACAAAACAGTTTCCAATAGAAGGATATAGACCATGTTCTATTTATCTGAGAATAACATCTATTATTTAGTGTGGAGCAAATATGTTCAGAGGCTAAATGGTCTCTTTCAAAGGACAGAGGGATTATTTTTTTCCTCTTTTTGTTTAGTACAACATACCCCTGATACACCCAAATAGCTCTATTTAAAAGGCAATCTTTATTAGGTAATTTTTAAAATGGGAATTACAATATGTACTAGCAAAAATTGCTTGGCTGTTTACTTTCTGATTCTTTACAGAGGCTAATTATTTTACCAATGGACAAGATGAAATCTGTTATAAAAAATGGGACTTAGATGTTAAATCCCATTTATAGCAGAGAGTTATTTTGTTTCTAGGTCTGGTCACTTAAAAAAAAGGGACAATAAATTGAAGACTGTATCATACTTCAACAATAAGAATGGGTGCCCCAAACTTTCCATCAGAATCTCACTGGCTCTCCTACTTTACAAGTGAGAAAAACCTATCTGAAAAACGAGTTGGGGTGAGATAAAGAGCAGAAGAAAATAAAAGGCTTCCTAACTTCCAGTCTTGTGCTTAGATGATTACGTTACTGTTTCTGACCCAGAGACATTACATCTTCTCATTTTTTAAAGAAAAAAATCCTGCATTTTTAACGTCTCTCTTGCACACCCACCTGTGAATCCATATTTGTATAATCCACTATCATGACTAAAATAATCTAATAAATAGGTATCATGGCCATTCAAATCTGAAAGTGAGTGTAAAATTTCAGTCCTTACAATATTGAGTTTATCTGTGTAAGCCCCTTAAAATATTGGGTATTTCTGTTTAGCAGAGTCCCTCCAATGCATACACTTACATAGCCCTCCCTGTGATACCACAGGCAGCGCTTTCCAGTTACAAAGTCAAGAGTTAACAGCAGGATGCTGTTGAGAAAAAAGCTTAACTTATGAACATGTTCAGATTGCCATTGCCCAAAAATCTGAGTAATGTTCCAGATATGTTATGTTAATCTGTTACACAAGATTGTCTGTAATGTGAATATTTTTTTAAGGAGTACTGAGGGTGGTGTTGGGGGTTGGATGAAGGCAGGTGGCCAAAGTTATTACTGAATTGAAGAGGATTATTTTAATTATTATTGGACTATTAACCCTCTGCATGGTCCTATTTAGCCAGTTTCATTGTGTTTACGAGTAATATGATTTATAACCATTGTACTTGAAATTACTGTTGATCACCGAACATTTGGGAATAAAAATAGATATGATTAGATGTGCAAAGCTCATTTGAATGCAGTTTTATGCACGGACTGGGTTTCCATCCACTAAAAAATAGCCCTTAATAATAAGATATCAAGGAAAACGCAGTGAGAAATTATATTTTATGTATAATATGTGATCTGTGTATTCTAGATACACCTCATAATGAACGTGCCCAAATACTGAACACGAACTGAAGAACAAACCTTTTGTGTTGATGCAAAATTTGAGTGGCAGGAAAAAAACATAACAGAAGATAAGGGGTTTCATTCACAATGCAATGTAAATTAAAAAACCATGGATACAAAAGAGTAGAAACAAGCAAGGTAATATAACAAACTTACATTTCACCCTCCACCATTACAAGGATCAAAACAGGAGCATACATCTTCATTCTAGTCAGATGGCCACTATAATAATAAATTGTAGTAGCTCATACGAGAAATAAAAATACCAAGGACTCAGTTCTGTTTTAAATTGAAACAAAGCAAACCATAACAAAAAAGAAACAAAACAAACCATAAAGTCTATGGGGTGGGGTTTTTTTTTTTCCCAAACAAGGGGCAAAATATACATGGAAGCAAGGTATATCTCGATTTATGCAATCGCTTTGCCTTTAACTTCACTGGGAACAGCATGAAGCTCAGAGACTTCCCTTACCAAGGCTATTTTCACTCTAAATAGGTCTTGACAGTGCTGTAGCTGCGGAGCCAAAAAAAATGAGGCCAAATTTTATGTGGTCATGCTAGCGTGGTGGAAAAGCTTTTGTGAGGATTTGATGTTGTAACTGCATTTGTACATCTGGCCCCTCACAGACCTTCAAAGACTTAGACATCTATAGATACTTACACAGATTATTAAATGGCCTGTTAGTAGAAGAGGTGGATTCAGGACACTGCCACATTTGAATTCGGTATCTGCAACTGGACTCCGACATTTCATTTGGATACTTAAAGCATTAATGTTATTGTATCCTGTGGATCTGTATTAACAAGCTTGATGTAACAGATGGGAGCTTTTTCAAAAAAATGTAAACAGCTGATCTGAGAGCCAGCACTTTCTATAGACAGACCTTACGGTGAAATATAGATACACCTATCTACTGTTTATTCCAAACGCATCATGGCACTGTAAGTAGACCACTTTAAACAGTGAAGAAATACAGTAAACATAAGAAGAACACCCCTCAAGAATTTCTCTTCCCACTTTCACCAATTTTAAATAGAACATTCTCTCTCAAATTCTCTGCTTCTGACCTATCAAAAAAAAAAAAAAAGAATCAAGGAAAATATTACCCTATATAATCCAGGGCAGATAATTTGAACCAAATCTCACTGAGTCTTCTTGCAGGGCTTCTCATTGTGCATTCTCAACATCACCACATTTCTGAATTTTGCTAATTTAAATATTATGCTCGTTTTAATATTATCTATTACACTAGACCTTACTGATTGTCTGTAATGTGAGCAGTTTCCTAAACACATACTTAGAAACCTGCTCCTTAATAAAAATAAACAAACTACTCCATAAATAAGAGAAGCACATGAAAGCAGTGGGGTTTTTCTGGAAATGGGGTTTTAACTATTCTTCTTGGATTACCCTCTTTGGTCTCGAGTTGCATGCTCGTTCTTGCACGTATATTTTAAGGGCATGTTAATAATATAAATGGTTACAAATACAGGACCATCTAGTGCATTTTTCACATTGCATATTTGCTTTAGCACAATTGAAATTAATAACAATAGCCACATCTGACTGCGGTTGCTTCTTGTATGATTTCTGTGATGCAGTAATAAAAGACACTGGAAGTTCAGTGCTCTGGAACGATAACTCTAATTATTGTAATGTTTACTACAGGAAATTACCTACTGGACAACCCAGCCCAGAATCCTTAGCAGGAAATGGGACGGAGATCCATTTGTGGAGAGAAACAGCCAGCCTAGTGCATCATTAGCAGCAGTGCTTGAGAACTGTTCCGTTACGTGGGGTGAAAGATGGAAAACTGCAGCTTCTACATGAATGCAATATGTCACAGATTCCCAGAACCGCATCTGAACACGGGTTGGGTTTTTTTCCTCTTGGAAAATAAGAAAACCAAACTGCTTAAGGCAGCGCTCCCAAGTAGTTGATAGTATTATCTTAATAACTTGGTTAAGTAAGTAAACAACAAGAAAAAAAGATCCCTGTTCACAACAGGCAGTGAAAGCAGAGCAGAGCCACAGGATGGGAACTGCCTAAAAGTAGCACTGAATCTCTGTGGTCAGAGTCCCACTTGCATGCTTTTATTCAGATGCTCTTCTCTTCTCCTTCTATGAGTCCATAACACACTTTTATAATACGGCTAGTATGCATCAGAGAAGAAATATCCACATTTATTAGGCTTATAACAGTGTAAACACCATTAGAAGTGGTTCTGGTATGACAACCCTTATTTTGCACTTTTCCGTTTCTAACTTCCTTCATCAATTCTCGCTCTCATCCACTTAGCACTTCCATTTATTGTCTCAGGGCCAGATTTTCAGTACTTTCTGTTCATCTCCAGCTCTCTCTGCAGCTTTGTATGACAACCAAACTGACTCCCCTGCTGTCACTTGGGATACTTTTAACATTAACTGGGCAAAGTCCACATTCTGTTACTTCAAATATTTCTTGAGTATCTATTCAACTCTGTGCTTTATAGATCTCCAGACTTTAGTTTACATTCTTTAAGATTTGATTTTTGCCCCAAGTCCAGTATTTTTGTAATATAACCTTTATATAAAACAAATGTTCCAGTACATGCAGAAGATTAAAGGAATGAAGGAGGTACTCAGCTGTCCTTTAATTTTACATGTGTTTAATGTTATCTTGGAGAAACGTACCCATTTTCATTTTGAATCTAATCTACAAGCTATGTTGGATGACTGTGCAAAGAGCCAGCATGCTAGCTGTTTAAAGAAACAAAAGGGAGCCAGGAACAAGCACGGGATGTTCAGTGGCACAACCCACTGGATAATGGATAATGTTTGCTTACTCTTCAATACTCGGTACCTTTGACTTTATTTATCATATCCAGAGGATTAAAATCGAGAGGCAATCAGGCTGGTGGTTTTTGTTTGGCCTCTTACACACAGAAAGCAGCTAGACATTTCTGATCTGGGTTCAGCTACCAAACTCTTCTTCTAGTTGTGGGAGTGGAGATGAAAGCAGACTGTTTCAATTAGGCTGGCTATAGAGATGATCTGGAGCTGTGAATTAATTGATTTGAAGACCAAGAGGGACAGCTCCTGCATAATAGAGGCCGTGGAATCTCACTCTGTAATTACAGTTAAGTTCAGCTCCAAATCCAACAGAAATCAAAGGTGACCGTATCAGGCCCATCTCTAATCAAAAGTGGCTCTTTCCCTCACCACTAAGTGCAAACCGTTCCACGTTTCTTTCTGTTTCAGAAAGCCATTTAGGTTTAAAATGAACCTATGTGAAAGATCTTTATTCCTGCATGGACAGGAACAAATTTTCCACTGCTGCATGAAAAGACTAGAACAATTAAAGTATTGGGAAGGGAAGTGGTGGGGCGGAGGAAAGCTCTGCCTTTTTGGCAGTACTCGCAGAACATTAGTTAGGGTAGGTGGAGTCCTGCTGGGTCTAACCAACTGCTCAGATCCCCCATAACAATTCGCTGGCCCCCAGCTTTACACCGTACATCTCAGAACACGGCGAAAAAGCTCATATATACATATATTTTAAAAGACACAAAACTCTTGAGCACACATCCAAAGCAGATCAATTGCCTTTGCAATATTCTCAGAACAAAATGTTCCACCAGCAGATCTGATAAGAAGAGCCAAAAAATGGAAAACACTTGCTACCAATTTATTGCAGTCACCCATAAACTATTACTAGAACATTATGTATTGGGGTTCAAGCCAGAAAGCTATTAAAGCGGACTGCACTAGAGGCTTTCCACTATGCTACTGAAGCATTAATAAGTCCTTAGAGACTTGTGTTTATGTTGAAAGAATCATCTTATAATCAAATTTTCACACACAAAAAATGCAGCTCTTTTTAGAATTACTGTGCGCCTTTGCTCTCTCCCCCACATTGGCTAGTGTCTCCACAAATACCATCATTTTCTGTTTCTGTCTGGCCCAAACCCTGACGTACATACTTTGTGTTCCAAGCTGGACAAATTTCAAGATAAATGGTGCTAATTGACAGTGTTAATGGGCGCAGGATGTACCACATCCTTTCCCCTGTTGTCTCTGCCTAAGTGTCTTCCTCATTCCTTACAGTCATTCTTTGTGCAAGAAGAAGAGTTAAAAGATAATGCTAATAGGGCATCAGTACTTTTTTTTTTTATTAGACACATAAGTAATAAACATCCAGTGGTATTCCATAGGACTGTGTTTCCAGTCCCTATTACAGGAAAACCTCTAATGAATCAAAAACCTCCTTTCCCATTTAAGAGACAACACTGATACCCAGCAAGATGATGATTAACCCAATGATTTAATGCTTTTACCTTAACAATTTTTGTTTTCCTTTGAAAAGGTGTATGCTTTCTTTTCAGTCACTTTCCTCTGATAGCAGAGAGGTGCAAACCATGTAACAGAGCAGGCCAAGTGGAATGATGGCAGTTCCTCTATTCCTGGAAGCTCTTTAAAACAGTAAGTCTTAAGAATTTAAATGAACTAGGCCATCGCTCCAGAAAGAATTCAGATTCTACTTGAATTAAGTACAAAAAACCCCCTAAAATTCCAAGAAGGGAAACCAAGTCCCTTGTATGGATTTATTTGTATTATACTAAGCAACTAGTTTAGTTAAGAGTTGAATTTTGTTAAATCTATTATTATTATTATGACATATATTATTATTATTGTCATCATCATATAACCACTTTGCCTATATCCCCACTCAGAGTCCTAAAGAGTGTAGGCCAGGGGAACAGTAGGGATTCTGGAAAGGACAAGCTTATGATAACGTAAGGCCTTTCCTGATTTGCCTCTTCAATCCCTGGAACACCCTTATGGTTTGAGAGATGACTGGGAAAGCAGTCCTGGCTGCCGACTGACCCGTAGGCTGTTCTCACTGGGTAGGAAAAGTTAAACTTCCTTGCAAAAAGGAGAATCTTCAGCAATAAAATACCACTGTAGTGGCTGTAACTACCAATTTTGCCATTTTGTGAATTTGTTGGACAAATGTCATTACATTTGATCAGACAGTACTGATATACGTGACTTCACGTATATCTGATAGTCTGATTTGAAGAAATGTTAAGAACTTACAGCTCTCACTGATGTCAACGGAAATTGCAGAAACTTAGTCTCTCTCCTTGAATTAGGCCTTTAGTATGCACAGAGAAAAAACAAGGATAGCAGGTCAAATGTATCCCCTAAGTAACTTCACTCGATCCCACCGTGTTTTTTATCTCTTGATTAATGACTGTGGGATATATTGCTTGCTCAGGCAGCACATTTATGTGTGGAGCTTTTCTATTTGCTTGTGTAATTAGTTACATTCCAATCAAACTTACAACAAAAATAATAAGCAATCATTTCTACCTTCTCTAGTGCACAGGACACCAGAGAGTGATTTTGCAGTAGATAAACAGACCACATCTACAACTAAATGTCTCTCTACTGTTTGCCTCTTCACAGCAGGATTCAGGCTCTGCTGTCATCATGAGAGTCAATGAAATCTTCAACTTGAGAGGTCCTTTTTCATTCTTCAAAGAATACAGAGACACGTGCTGGCATAACAACGTGTCAGCGAGATGTTTTAAGCGAGACCCTTAGTATAATACTGAAAAACTCTCACTATGCCAGGAAGAGGAATGAAAATACTTCAGCGGAAAAATCAAGACACCAGAAAGGCTTGGAAGCGCTCAGGTCTCCAGAGGAGATTTCATCTAGAACCTCTGCAGCAGCTGGGTTACTGCACCTTCTGCTCCAGCTCCATCAGTCCATACACTTGCAAAAAAGTTGTCCACTGCTTCATTGAAAGGTTTACATTAAGACAGAAGTCTGGTGACCAGGAGAAATGTCCTAGATGTTTTCTATGCTTAAAAGGCAAGATGTGCCTCGTATGATTTTTCTGTAAAGGGCAACTAAAGTATGCTATTAATAAAAAATAAACGATGTTAACTTATCTTAAATCTTCCTCTCTTCTCCAAAAATACACAACTGAAAAAACCCTACCCCATCAGTACTAATGCACAAGCAAGTCCTCTCCATCTGCCAAATATGTAGGTCATTTCCATGAGTGACAGAGACAAACTGGCCTGATTTTAATTCATTAAATATTCCTGCTAATAGCAAAGTTATTGAGACATCTGTTAAAAGCCTGACCTGTTATAATGGGGGGGATATCTAAAATGACTGAAATTTCTATTTAAATTAATGCTATACTATTTTATTGGGCATTTTAAAGAGGTACTGCTATTAACAAAAACATTATATAAATTAGAAACAGGCCCGCAATAATCCTCCAGATAAAATCTGGTGCTGTCGTCTAATGCTACGGTATGAGCTTTTATTTGTGTGTGCACTATGTGTATCTATTACAATATAGCAGATACGTAAAAAGAAATAAATCTTAGAGTCATAGCAGCCCAGTTTAAAGTTTGGCAGGGAACAGTTGGCAGACATAAGAAAAAAAAAAAGAAGTAAATATGTTTCATGGCCTGTATATAATTGAACATTCTTCAAATTCCTGTAATGGAAATGTCAATACCATGGAAATCCTTGAAACGTGGACACAGTCAGATAAATGTGACTGAAGCCAAACACCTCCACCCAGAATGAATAAAGGCCTCCAGACAAAAAAAAATCTACATAATAATAAACTACCCACTCAATAATACTAACAAAATTAAGTTTTTGCTTTTGGAGTAGTGGTGAGGTGAGCAGAGGGAGGTGGAAGATAGGTGACGAAAGCTGTCAGGAGGACTGCACTGCAGAGGCAAGGTCCGGATGGGATCTCCCCCCGTCAGCACGCAGAGAAAGGCAGCTGAGCACCAGGAAGGACCCTCTGATGCCGTGCACAGGGCTGGGCCCTGGGTCGTAACGAAGACAACAGCTATGCTGTTATTGACTTCAGCGAACAGGACCAATGACTAGCTTTCTTCTCTTTATGTTAGATGATGTACTAGAGGATGCGTCGCACAGGTGGTGAGTACCTCATTCTCAGAGGCTGGATGCTGCTTCAGGAGCTCTTCGCTGAATGCTTGTCTTCACACTGGCTCACTCCCAAAAGCCGGCATCAGAAAGGGGAGGCCAGGTTTTCCCAGGCCACAGAGATACGAGCTGGAGTGAGGGGCACAGGTCCCAGGTCTTCATTACAACTCCTAAGAAAACACTCAGCACAGCACCTGAACTGCAAACCAAAGTGAAATCTGAACACGCACCAGCCTGTCTTCTCCTTCTCCCCCATGTCCTGGTTTCCTCACAAGATGCTCTGTGCCCACACAGGTGGAAGTTGTAGGGCTTTCTGCAGTACTGCCCCTGCTACGGATGCCTTGTGGACTGATGAGATACTGAAGTGCATAGCAGAAAGTACATAAACCACCAGGTATAACTGGGTAACAGCTCCTCAAAAAGCTGCCAAAAGCCTTTGAATCACATTACAGGATAAAATACAGCTCTGAAAGTTTACCAGTAGACCACTTACATGTGTATTTTATATTTAATTCAAGATTTCCTTTTTCTGAATCTAAAAAATGCTGGGTAGCAGATCAATGTATTTTCATAAAAAATGCAATCTTGTTTCTGAGGGAGAAAACTCAGAGAGACATCATTATTTAAAAAGTGTGGGTCAGCCAAGATAAACTCAATACCTATGACAAAAAATACTAGCATATGCAGAAAATATAAGCTCTAATATATGCTCCTCCACCATTACAAATATTGTGCACCCCCCCAACGTCCACTTAAGTCATACAACCACCTGATGTACCACCCATGTGAAATCTAGTCTTTTTTTATAAAATTAGCTAGGCAGAGATCTGGGTTTTACTGTTTCTCCTGAGATGCTCTATGAATGTTCAGAGTTTTACAAGCATGTCTTTATTTTTTCCCTCCACAATCTATATTTTACCACTTTTCTTATTGCTTTTTCCCTTTTCTATTGCCGTGTGAGACATCAACATACAATGTAAAATACATAGACCAGGGAGACAAACTGCCTCTACCGAAGGTCTATCAAATGCACAAAACATACAGATTTTTTCTTCAGCATTCAGCTATAAAAGCACTATACACAGCTAAAAACAGTAAGAGAGAAAAGTGATGATTTTAAGCTGCCAGTCTCCCCTTGGCAATAAAATGTTCAGTCTTGACTTTTCCAGTCCCTAAACTCTGAATACTTCTCTGTGCAATTCTAATAACCCCTTAATTGTATTTTTGAATGGATTATAAGCATACCTTAACAAAGCAAAAAAGCAACAAACAGCGCCTAGAGGGGTTTTCTTCTACTTCAGTAAGATCAACTGACATTTTTGTATTATTTCACACCTCTTTCCAAATTCATGTTGTTCTGGTGCAGATAGTGGTTTCGAGGAAAATTCTTAAAATCCCTGCTTAACCAGGATCAAATAAATGTCACTGAAGAACCGTAACTGTGCCTTTCCTTGTAGTCATTACAAAATGGACATTATGAAAAGAAAATGGAGTAGGAGTCAGATCTGAAGTATGTAAATGTCTCATCATTATTCAGTAATACTTTCCTCCCTTTGCACCTCATTCAGGATCTTACTTGACAGACCTTCCTCTTTGACCACCATTGCAAACAAACAAAAAGCACAATCCTATCATGTACTTCAGGGGAAGTAAGGACAGCGGATGCAAGCTGTAGAAACGGAACTTGTGGGTCAAATTCCCTATCGGAGAACTGCACTGCCACCTTCTCAGCCCAAGCACTGCTAAAAAGCAGAATGATACTTAAGAAGTAGATTATAAGAAGTTTTCACTGATGTTAATAAAGAAATGTCTTCCACTTGAAAAAAAAAATTGCATTTGTCTGCAGTTTTTTGTACTTAATATGGTTAAAAGTAACAGAATTGAAAGATACTAGTGGGAGAGACCATTATCCAATTTTCAGTGCATATGCACTTCACAGCTTCTGTAATAAAAAGATTCACTGCTCACCCATGAAGTCAGGAGGTCCCGATCCTGTGAGCAGGTCTGTCTCTTCACACCTTGCACTCACACACAACTCAACTGAAATCATTGCAGTTCTCTATAGAGATTTCCCCTCAAGAAATTTCTGTAAGCTTGAGGGCTTAGTTATTTTCTCTCTTGTTTAGTAGGTCCTTGTAACTTAACATTGGAGGAAACAAAAGTCCTTATTTACTATGATTTTGCTTTTTAAAGAACTTTGACTATGCTCCTCATGAGCAGTATAGTAGAAGCTGGGATTCTTTTTCTTGCTTTAAAATATAGTCATTTTATTACACATTTTTTGCTTTAATACTGAAAGCATTGCTTCAGCATCTTCTAGACCAGAGCAGAATTCTCCCCCTGTTCCAAGAGACTTTACAGTGTCATTTTTTCCCATTCTGGATCAGAAGAGAACCACGTTCTCTTAAGTCTTTCATGGAAAGAATAAGAAAGATAAAACAGACTTTGTCTGAGACATGTGAGGCTCAGGGACAAGACCCTGCTGTCTTATTCAAAAGGAGGACTTGAACATAGTTGTTCCCCATCTCAGGTAAAGTGACTCAACCATAAGGCAACTGACCATTCTAAATGGATTCTCCAAGTTTCTGTTACTTTGACCAGGCTTTTTTTTGAGGAATGCTATAAAACCCAGGAAATCATTAATAAAATCTCGTAAAACCCCTTAAAAACACTGAAACCAAATGCAATCTCCACTAATGTCAATATTACCATATATAATGATTAAATATCAGTTTCTCTGAGGTGACCACTTTCTCTGCAAGTGTATTTGCACACACTTGTTTGCAAGTCCTTTTTCTGGCTATCAAGCTTCACTGGAAAGTTGAGGAAATTTTAAGGGAACTATAATTTGCTTTAAAACAGGAAAGGGACTCTAAGTGGAAGAGAGAGGTCCAAACAGATCTTCAGGTGGCCCAGGAGCCCCCAGGCTTGGCCCAGCTTTCTCTGGCACCTCTGTAAACACAGGGAGATTTAAGCAGAGGGAACACGACAGGAGAGGTGGGGGGACCAGCTGCAACAACAAATTATCACGAGAACTTTTAGGCACCTCAGAAGTATTACAGAGGTTTATACTGGGCCCAATGCTAGTAAAGGTAATTCAGAAGTTCTCACTTCTGCGGTGACAGCTGGAATGAGGCCATGGTACCAACCTCAGCAGCTGCAGACCCAACCCTTCACCGACTTACAACAGCTGCGCAGGTGGGTTTCCACCAGATCCAATTTTTTCCACGTGCATTCATTTCAGAGGGATATAGTGGAGCAAATCAGACATCAAGTCCTCTGATTTAGCCTTCAAACAGTACAGTTGAAATCTCAATTCCTTTTTGGCTTCTTGAAAATAAAAGCCTGGGGATGCAAAGGGAAGGTGGAGAAAATCAAGAGCTTACACTTTACATTCCCATTTTGTCTCACACCTTGGAAGGTGCCTGGGTAATGACTATGAGGGGACTAGGGGCCTCCAGTAATCTGTATCCCGCTGTGACTTTTGCACTCACAGTTGGTGATGTCTTTCTGATTTCCAGTATTTTTGTTTCATAAAAGATAATAAAAAGGTAAGTTTCAGTTTCCCGTTTCCCCTCTCCTTTCACAGCCAAAAGGTGCTTCCAAGAACAGTGCCTGACCGTACCCCTAAATTGCCCTCCAGGTGCCACCCGGGCAGGAAATTACTCTTCCCAATCTCAGTCTGTTCCCTTTTACAGTAAGTTCACTGTGTATTTTTACTCAAGAAGGTATATGCTTGAAAGGGATTCTGTAAAGGTACCAAACAGACCTGTGAAGTTCAAATCTTTGTTGAGATTAGATCTCTTCTGAAGTTCCACTATATGAACAGGTTGTGTTTTAATGTATAAACACAGAAACCTCACTTCAATGCAGACAAGACTTAAGATGTTGTTCTTTTTTTCCTAAGATTGAGAGCATAGTATAGAAGATTTCCTAAGTGGCTGTGATAGATCTCTCCACAATAGCTTGGCACATGTAGTATGTACTAATAGTTTGTCATAAAAGAACGATCAATACTCCAGGGCACCAGCCATAGACTGTGGAGCATCCCGTTCACCCAGAGGCTCTGCACATATGCTGTTACTTTTGGCAAGTGGCAATCTCACCATGCTCCAATTCCTCATCTACGAAATGAAAATAATAGCTTTGCCTCTTTGTCAGCGTTGCACAACTAACCCTGTTAAAGTTCTGTTAGTATATATAAGGGTAAGAGGGATATCGTTCCCTGTTACTGAAGACTGAACAATTATTTTTTAAGCCTAGCTGGTAGGGTGTTCGGTGCTGATGGCCAACAGTGGTTTTGGATGAAATTTATGGCATATTGGACAAAAGCTACAGGATATATGCACAGAAGCTATTTTTCTCATCTCTGCCTCTCTCCCAGACTTTTAGGGAACTGCAGTGAAGAGCATACCATTAGTTTCAGTGCCCCACAAATTGGAGAACTTTGAATATTATGCTATTCATAAAATAAGCATTTAAACAGCTTCTGAAAGTAGAAAAGGCTTTTAGGGAATGGAATGCAAAGAGAAAACACAGGATGCTGGAAGGCAGCATGGAGAAAACCAGATTGAAAAGGTTTAACCTGAAATATTTCTAAATTTATTTTCTTATTTGCATTTTTGAGCCCTAATATTCAAGCTAAACCTTCCAGAAGTTTCAAATAGTACTTTAAGACCTCTGGAATACAGTCTGCCAGCCTGAATCCAAAGCTTTTGTCCTTTTTACCTGTTTTCCAACACCACTACTATCCCATATATAATACCTTAAAAAATCCCCACCTAATCCATCAAGTTGGGTTTAATTTACACAGAAAAAAATTAAATTATATATTTCTCTGGGCATCAGACACTCCTATTTCCAAACTCTAGACCAAAAATACTAAGTTAGACCTTAATGTGGCCTTAATGTAGACTTAAAACTGGCTGGTTTTGGTTAAAAGCGACTACAATGAAATTTAAGAAATAAGAAAAAGTTACACAAAGAAACCACTGGGGGTTGGATTGTGTTGGATTTTTATTCATATTTATTAAACATTTCCCAAGAAAGAAAACATTTTTACCACTGAATGCCTTCCACAGGAACCCACTAAAGAACATTCAACCTAGTCTAAGAAACAGAAACTTGTCAAAGAGAAAAGCAAGCAACTATGTTCACAGGATCAATCAAATTCTCTTTTCCCTTTCAGAGGCAAGACAAAGAGTTGCCCAAATGGATATAAACAGAAGTGATGCGTACAGGCCAGCATAAAACCCTCACATTTTGATTCAGCCTTACCAGGCAGATTCTCAGCAAGCAAAAATTGTCACAGAGAACGGAGGCAGGCTGACAGCAAACATCTGATTATTTGGCCATCTACTTTGTCCTGACTAATGTCGGAAGCGGGGAGTCTGCAGAGGAAAGTAGAGCTTCCATTTGCCCACAAACTCACTAGCACAGTGTACCCTTTATAGCAACCAGAGAAGTCCTCAAGTCTTCATTTAACTTCAGTTGAGAATCCCCAAATGGTAGCAGAGTGCCTCAATAACATCAAAGTGAATGTGGTCACAGGCATCTTTCAAGTCAATGAGATCTGCTGCTGTTCTGCCTTCCTGATGAAAGAACATACCTGCAAACAGTGCATGACAGAGCCAATTCCCAATTCACATGTGACACAGAAAAGAACTAATTACTGTTCCACTTCAACAGGATCTTTAGTGTCATCAACCCAGTCTAGCCCATTCTTAACTGAAACTCCTGAAGACGTCAGGACTGTCTCCCTCTTTTGCACCAGGCAATTGGTTCCTGGTCACACAATGTCTCTACAGAGACATAAAATAGTTTTAAACCTGAGAGCAATCCAAACTCCTAAGCATATGTGGCAAAGACTAGCTCATATCCACATTGCTTAGAGCTAAATGTCTCTACAGCACACTTGTCTTGAACAGAATTACTTGAGAAAGTACAAAGTGGAGCCACAGGGACAGCTAACACATCAACTGCATAGATGATCAGGAGTCAGGTGCTCAAACTCACCTCCTGGCCCTCTTCCATTTAGGAGGACAAATCAGCCACAGTATACAATTTCCAAACTTTGACTGAAGTTACTTTGGCATCTACAACTAATTTTCAAAAGTGACTTTGCGTTTTTCTGATCCTAAGACAAATCAAGCCTCACAAAAAAGCAGAGGGCATTATCTCCTAACTGGATGTTCCACTACTGAAAATGGATTGTAAGAACTTCAGACATGATTGAATCTATTACTGAAATACTGAGCTGACATTTGAAAAAGACAAAATAAATGTGTACAAATGGAGATCAATTCTAGAGTCAAGCTTTTGTGAGAGAAAATTTAAGGAGGTTTAAGGTGTTTTTCATACAGGATAGGCTGATATAAGTGAATAAGAACCAACTGAGAAAACCCTTTCAAATGCAAACATCTACTACCTGGCATATAACTTTGCTCTTCTGGGACTACTGAAAAACCCTCCACTTACTGAAAATGCTAACAGTACTGAGCTTTCTGTCTTAACTGCCCAATATCATGCCATCTTCAATTTATCTGTCACATAGAAACCAGTTTCCAGTAAAGATCACCAAGTACTTCTACAAAAATACTCTATTGAGTACTGCGGTTGTAAAATTCTGAGGGTGCCAGCAAACTCAAAGATTGACAAAGCTGTGTCCCCACTGATCATCACTGCCAAAGCAAGTTGGAAGACAAAGTTCAGCTCCTGTCCGAAATATAACTCCACAGGAAAAAAAATATTAACTAATCACAAGGAGAAGCTTCAAGAGTCTTTTGACCTGGAGTCATAATTCTGTATTCAGTTCTGGTTTTTGTAATGCCTTCTTCCCTCCACAACCCAACTTTCACTTTATTTTTTTTTATCCCTGGAAAATGGAGCTTAAGTATAGTTATCTATTATTCTTGCTGATCAATACCACCTGTGGCAAAAGACCAGAGCGTTACACTGGACAGGTTAGACACTGAAAAGCTTTTAAAATTACCAAGAAATCAAGTGCAACGTACAGTTCTGTTGACTGGTCTGGATTAACTCCCAAAATTGGCTGATAGAAAGATGTGAGAATCTTTCCAAGAAGTTAAAACCTGTAGCTAATAAAAGCAGCTGCAGTATGAAAAATTAGGCTCTTGTCCCTTTAAATCACAGCCCATAGAGGCACTGAAGTAAATCCCTTAATCTCTTTTTAAGTAGCTATTTTATCCCAACTTCCTCTGTGGTTTATACCCTCAAAGCATCTACACCACAACTCAAGAACAGCCTAGGCAAGGAGCTTCAAGTTCCTTTTCTTCAAAAAGCATCTATAATAAAAAAAAAAAGGGGGGGGGACGACACCCAAACCAAGAGAACCACTAACCTGAGTTTGGCCTTTCTGATCTTTCTACCCTTTGTCTAAGACCATGAATCAAAAAGATGGACTCTTAAAACAACCATCACATATTCACCGAGGCATGCCAATGATTAAAACACTGTATGTTGGCATCTTTTACAAGTACATATCAGATCATGAATCTCTTTTTATCCTTGTAACCAATTTACAGATGAGAAAAGCAGAACAGCAATTTTAAGGCCTCAAGTCTGTATCCATGGACAAGATTTCTGCTTTTTTCACCACAGTATTCAGTAGAGCATTGGGCAGATCCAAGGGGATCTGTCAAGATTCAGTGCACAGCAGCCAAATTAACTTGCTCCAGGATTTCTAGCAAGTCAAGGGTGGATTGAGACGCAGATGCAGAAATCTAAATCTCTTAGTTATTTGCTGAAACTGAACAGCCAAAAAAAAAACCTTAGAAAAACTTTCAGAAGAAAGGTTCAGTAATAAGTTTTAAATGATGATGCTGTTTCTTAGGGAAAACCAGAAAAGTGTATTTAAGATGTTGGACATGCCTTCCTCAAACAAGGACAATTCCACAATATCATAAATCTATGCCCGACTCATTGAACAATACAATATTATAAATAGTATAAAAGGTGCTGGATTATGAAGGTGAAAGTATTCGCTTAGACAGTGTTCAATTTAATGGTGACACATAATATTTTTTATACTTTTTTTTTTTTAAACAACATTTTGCATTTTCACAGAACTTTATAAACATTAACTAACCATCATAATCTTCACCAGGGAGGCAAGTATCATTATTTACACATTACAAATGGGAAATTCCAGGCAAAACAGTTGGGTATCGCATTTAAGACCACAGAGGAAGTCCTATCCGTGCCAAGAGGAGTAAAACCTTGCCCCCCGACTCACATTACATCATGCCTCTCAAATTGCATACTATGCTGGTCTCTTCATTTGATAATAAAGGTCAGTCCTATCTTTTAGTTTTTATGAAGAATAATTTGCTGTAGATGTTGGCAGCATTTAACTTGAGATCTGGATGACTCCACTAGCTCAGCAGAGGAAACACCAGTGTGACGTTGAAGGTTACAAACTGAAGTGTAAGATCACCAGATTTTAAGGAACATGCCAGGGAGGCAGATGGTTATATAGTAATGAAAGGAGAGCATTATAAACTAAAACCACATTCTACAATCTCCTTCCTTGTTTAGACATATGCACCCTGACTATTTACTAAACCCATCGCACATCTTTACATTTCATCATCTGCATCAGTGCTGAAATTTTTTGTGTTTGTTTTTGCTTAAGTAAAAATAAACAGAAATCTTCACACCTGGTGCTCACATTTAAAGTCACAACACAGATAAAGAACCACTCATGAACTAGGAAAGGGACACTCGGTAGCTGAATTATGGGTTCCCATAACATTTCATTCCTTTGGTTAATGCATTTCTTTGAACTCCTCTGTCCTAAGTGCACAGGATATATGAGCATATCAACACTTTCATGACAGCCCAAATCACCCACTTTCCATAGCAGTAGATTGACATGTCCCGGAGAGTGTGATTAGGAGGTCGTCAGAGTACACAAAGCACCAGATTAAAGCTCAAAACCAAGACATATTTGCTCCTTTGGTTATAAAAAAAGAAGATCAGCAAAGGAAAAAAAGCCCTGTTGTAATTGGAAAATACGAGGCTTAATATATTGTTGATAACACTTCTGTGCAAGGCTGTTCGGGGGGTTTTTTTTAAGCCAACAGTATGTTATCTTTTGATAGAGAAAATACGCATTTATTATAACGTGGCCTCTACTTAGGTTGATATCAGGTTGACAGGCCAGCACCATTTGTTGCTGCGCCAAACTCTTAAAAAAGAAAGTAAGAAAAAAAAAGAAAAGATAAGCAGAAGGATGAATGCATGTTCCTAACTTTGAGACCTTTTTGATTCTGTCTGTAGATCACTATGCTGACTATGTTACAAAAAAGCTGATAATTCTTTGGATCTCCATATTTCTCTCAACTCTAGCCCACTACGATTCACCTTCTGCTTTTTTAATACAGGAATCTGAGTCTGCCAGTTCACTATCCTCTCTGAGAAAATCCATCAGAAAGAAGGGAAGCAGGCAAGCTATCATCATATCCCAGTGATGTCCAGGAAATGCCAGCCTAGCAGCTGTCACAACAATGGAACTTCAAAGTCACAGCAAAAAAATTAACAATTGCCCTTACTAACACTGTATCATTAATGAAAAAAACTTTATGAGAACCAGAATCAGCTTAAGAAGGAGAAGGAAGAAGAAAAAAAAAAGAAAAGGGAAAAAAAAAAAAGAA
>NW_008794088.1:106197-119473 GCF_000699145.1 Aptenodytes forsteri
AGTGTTTTTTTCCCCTTTTTGAAGGAGAGATCCAAACGCCCACATTCTCCAAAACGTCCTTGATTAAAATCTTCAAGAAAGTTATCATTCATGCCACCTCTAACCTTATGTCTTCTTGCTGAAATTTTTCAAGGAAAAAAGCTTCCATCATGTCCTCAGTGCAAGTACTCAATGATGTACCTTTCTCATGAGCTCTGAAAATCTTAAAACCCCTTGTCTCCTTGAAGGAAGTAAAAGGATGTCTGCTAAACACAAGTGTGTTTTGGATTATTTAAAGATAATCTCTATTCTAAATTGCATCTGACTCACATAACCTCCATACTTTAGAAACCACAATAAAAGTGCCATATATTAGCTATAAATGAATAGGGAGTGAGTCAGTGAATAGTTAAGGGCATTCCATGGAAATGCATGAGCTGCATACTAAGTGTTTAGAAAAATATTCTATTTCATTTTTAGAATTAACAGTATAGGTTACTTGGAACAAAGAAAATACTCTTTTTTTAATTCCCAGATGCAATGTGTTTTGTTTTCCTTATGCATCTTTGTCTACTGTACAAAGAGACCTTTAGTGAAGTGACAGAAACACTGGTGTTTTCAGAAAAAGAATAGTCACAACTTGTACATACTAAAGGATTTCTGTAATTAAGATTTTTTTTAACTCTTTCCCTGGGAATACCTCATTCTTTGGCCTTTTGCAAGGCCATCTTACAATATCAGCTTACAGAAATGACTTTAGGGAAATAGCTTGTTTTTCTCTAGCTACTGAGTTCAAGTGTGCTTAAGTTCAGTGCTTTAAGAATTAAAAAAAAAAAAGTTGATACTTCTACTTGCCGAGGCTCATATTCTCAGCAATGTCCTCTTATTGAATGTATGAAGAAGTTCATTAAATACTAACTGAAGTTTTCCATGCATCATCATGTTCGCAGATCCACACCGGGGAGTCATGCCCCTTACCGCATGCATCCCAGATCCAGTAAGTATGGTATAAATAACTACACAGAAATCCTAAGTAGGGGACATGAGACAAACAGAATTCTTGCAGCAGAAGACTATAGCTATAAAAAGAGTCATAATAGCTCTCATTCTATCAAACCCATAGCTACTGTCTGAAAATCAACTTTTTTTCAAGGTCAAAATCTGACAGAGCTAAAACATTTACTACAGATGAACCTAAGAGAAAGGTTCTCCATTCCAACTTAAAGCCAGAAAAGCTGACTGGACCATAATCCAAGCATAAACTTAAACGTGATGTGGAAACATCTCTGGGATAGGGCCTTAGCAATCCTGGCAGCCATAATTCATTTCCAGAAGAGCCATTAACCACATAGGTGCTGAGCATGCTGGAGGACCCAGCACAAAGCTAGGAAAAAACCCAAACAAACCCCATGGTAAGGAATTGCTCAGTGGACCTAGATGTACTAAAACCAAAGGCATGCAGTATTCTTTCCCACTGCCTCTCCTGACTTGGGCTGCACTACGTGTTTGGATGGAGAATGCAGGTCAAGCTCCAACACAATCATCCAGCCACATCTTAGCTATCCCCTGGAGAGTAGGGGTAGGTAGTCAAGGACCCTGAAAAATAACAGAAGATAACAGTATTGATTAATTATTAATCTCACATTGAACTGTCGGGACTGAAGAGGACAGGCTCTTGCAGCTAGTATTCTGCAGTCATAAATCAAGGTCATGCAGAGCTCTGGGGACAGACTGGTGTTGACCCCAAAGCCTAGGTTGGCAGAATCTCACCTTTTTTCCACCCCTACTCATCTGTCACTACCATGCAAGGAAAGTTCAGGGTTCAAAAGAGTGTCCACCCAACTATACCTTTGGCTCACAGCAATATTTAGCAATCCTCTCTGTTAAATGACAGCTTGGGACAGCAGCTTGTTGAGCTGAGTACCTAAATAAAGAACCCCTGGGCAGGATACTAGTAACAAATCCTAAATCGGCAGCGGTTTTCTATACATGATAAAATAAGGATTTCCTCAAATGAGACAGGTGTGGGAAATGCTAAACCCCTTCCCACTTAATCCCCATAGCAAAAAAAAAAAAAAAAAAAAGTGTCCACCCACACAACCACTGCAAATCTTTTCACCTCTTCTCAGAGGGAGATGTACACTCCCCTGATATCTCTGCCAATAAAACCAGGAGGAGCGAAACTTAATGAGATATAAAAATATAACTGGATTCTTTTTTGTATCATTTGCTGGTTTTATTTTTGGACTGTTTACCCACTGAGGTGACATGATCTGTAGCAACACAGCATAACCCTAAAACCCAGCATCCCTCTCTGCAACACTTGCTCTGGTGCGTCCGGGCTGAAGCTAAACAATGGCTGATGGTGCAGAAGCGGATCATCCACAATCAGAAAATGAAATGCAACAGACAGAGGGATAAAAGAATTCTTATTCTTCAGAGCTTTGCTTGTAGCTGGCCACATGAGCCAGAGAGGCAAGGATGGGAAAGGCTCTTCCCAAGAGTATGACCAGGGCAGACAGCCCAGCATTTTCAATTGGGAAGATAACAGTTCTGGTGAGTCTAAGGAAGACAGTGACTGCTTTCTATCGTGTAACTTTCAGAAGACATTTTCAAGAGCAGAAGGACTAATTAGGTCATGGTGAAACTTCACGTGCTGTCAGCAAAGACTGTAGTGACTCTGCTGAAGTCATCTCTTCTGTAATCAAAACCGGCCCATCTCTTCAGCCTTCCAACATCCTTCCTCTGTGGCCTCTGTCTACCAAACCATCTCTTGTTTTGCCCAGCCAGGTACTTTTACAAAGCAGAACAAGGTGCTTTTATCAAATTAAAGGCCCCAGTCTAGCAAACTAAATGACATTTCAAAACATATCTGGCTTACCTGGTGCAATTTCCCCCTCCGCTTCCAGCACTTTACAGATAATGTAGGATTACCAAAGTTGGGCGTGCTCCCAGCTTTGTATTTGGAGTACTATAAGGAATGGTATTTGTTTTGCTTTCTCCTGTACATACCAGTGAAGTAGGACCTTCTTAAATTGAGCCACTGCAGAACTGAAATATTCCAGTAACCTAATATCACACAAGCTTAAAGGCCTATCCCCAGGTGTGTGCTCAGAGTTGTCCAGTGAATTCAAAGCCACAAATACAAAACCCTTCCATACGTGGATAACCCTTTAATACAGCTATTGCTTCCCAGTGAGCTACGGTACACATGCAACACTGGGTACTGCTCTGAAGTTGGAAGCAAGCACTATTTATACTGCAACAGAGAGCAAGTTTGGTCTTAACAGGAGGGATGCCAGCTTCCCAAGCTGGCATGCATGATGGTTTTGCACACAAGAAATTAAAAATGAGGAACAGAGGGCAGAGGAGGGAGCAAGAACTGTAGTCCTCACTCCTTCTGTCTGTATCTATTACGAGTGCAAAACCAGCTGTAAACAGTAAAGATGTCCCTATTAAGCAAAAATACCATACTGATTAAACAGTGGTCACAACAGTTAAATATTTTTAGACTTAATTTAGTCCACTACAATTCACTAGGATGATAAAGACCTCCTAACTAAACTAAACATACAGTGTAAATCTGCAGCCTTTATCAGAATGAATAAATAGCTGTTGAGGACTCTTTAAGTTGTGGGGAAAAAGTCTATTGAAAAACAGTTTTTAATGTGATTGCACCAACTTACAGAGATGAAAGAAGAGGGTAAAAGGAAAACCTAACATGTCATACCAACCCTTTGCCAGGATATTGTAAAATTCTTCATTACATTTCCTTGAGTCTTCTGCCTATATTCTGCTGGTGACAGCTTGATTCTGCCTACGCTTATCAAATGGATGGGTGCATGTACAACCATATGATGGAAAAGGGCTTCTCCATAAAAACAGCCGCTGAAGGCAGTTTGCTGCCACCAGAACGAACCGTCGGTGCCGCAATTCATTCTGCAGGAGCCCTCAGGAAAGCCCAATTTGGGGCACAGGCTAACCTGGCTGTCCAGCCGGACCACACAGAGCCCAACTGCCTCCGCTGATGCATCACTTGGTCTAGGCAGCTGCTCAGAAATGGATGGCACGAGACGGTGCGCTTTTGTGTGCATGCGTGTGTGTGATCTCTGGGCTATGTGAAACTGTAGGCTTTTTGCCACCTTCTTGCAGAATCCACTCCATGACTCCAGCACATGCAATTCTCAGGAAGTTTTTGTGATTCACACTGAAATTTTTCCTTGCTGAGTTTTACCCCTTTGAACATCTTAAAATAATTCCTTTTTTGTCTTAATATTTTACACCCTTCAAATACTTGTAGATTGTTATCATATGTCTTAGTCATCATTTAGTCCAAACTGTACATATTAAAATCTTGTAATCTTTGCTCATATTTCAATCTCTTCAGCCTCTTAACTTCTGTTGCTCTTCTCTGAATTCTCCACTAATTTCTTGACAACTTTTTGGCAACAGAGTGGCCAGAATAATAGTGTCATGGACACTTTACGGCTGTACAGAGATAAAGAGGGAAACTTGTGCAACACCAAAATGACATTAGCTCTTCCCCAAAAAACAACAAATATGTCTAATCTGTTGTCCAGGATCACTTATTTTCAGTGGCTGCATCATGAAATACTCTGAAATACAAGAACAAATATTCACCTAAAAAGAACAAGTTAAGAGTTTAATATACTCAAAACTGTGTTTAATTAATCTTCATGTCACCTGTGAGAAAGGTAACATGGAACAGTATTTACCTGCAATGCTGGAGAGCAAATTGCTGAAGGGAAGTCTCAAGAGACATGACCCATCAAAGAGAGGCCACACCAAAACAAAGAATCCGAACAGTTTCTTCAACACAAACCAAATTAAGGAGCAAGTTACAATCAAAAAGCTAAGAAGACAAAGCAAGGTTTAAAAAAGGAAATCTTAAAATAAATACAAATTTTCTAAACTCTGGAAAATTCTAACATACAAAATCTCTACAAAATAAGACAAAGCATGGTAGCCTTCTGTGTTGTATATTGGGACAGTAGAAATATTCTTCAGATAAATCTGATCAGGCATGGGACTAAGATGCATATAATCTAACTATTATCTTCCTAAAAGTTAGGTATCCAACTGAAGCCACCATAATCATCTCCAGGGAGCCATTAATCCCAGCCTAAAACTGTAATATATTTAGGATGAATAGCTCTCTAGAGGTATTTCTCCTCCTCTCCACTGATAACAGAGGGAGACTAAATAGCTGTCTTAACTTGAGTCCTCTTAAATGAAAATGCAGTCAAGTAACCTGTATCCAAACATCATTTTAAAATGCTGGTCTCTAAAGGAATTAATGTAAGCAGTTAGATTGTGCAGGCACTTTGAATATGATCTTCTCTAGAATTTTCCAATTATTTGGTATTAAAACCAAAAAGAAAATAAACAAAAGGAAAAACCTACAGGTTCATATTCAGATGTCCTTCCATCTTTCCAAGTACTAAACCAAGGACTACTGAATATCTGCTTGTGTGGAAGATCTCCTTCCAAACAAGTCTGCAAACATTGGTGGCAACATCACAGGTTCAGCAAGACAGAAATCTGTCATTGCCTTAAGATGTAGGGTTCAAATGCTCAGAAATGGCTATTAACTAACTAAGGTCTGGGAAAGAGCACTCAACCTTCACCTGGTTCACAATAGACTGAAACAGCAAATGAGCATGAACAAAGTTAGCCAATAGAGAAGACTCACACAAAGCTGGGACAGAAATTGGACAAAAAGTTTAATTTTAGAGGACAATTATAGGGAACCATATGGTTGCAATGGCACTGATCAGCAAAACTCCCAAAAATGCTACCAAGAAAAGAAAATTATGTACAAGGAAAACTGAGAGAACAGCAAATCTGTTAAGTCATAGCTGACATGAGAGAAGACAAACCCTTGCCACAAGGAACTTGCAAGCTAAGAGGAAGAAATAATTTTTAAAAAGAAGAAAAGAAAGAGGGGGATAAAATTAAAAAGAAATGGAAACCAGAAGTACAGGAAAAGAAATACAGTATATTGATACTATAAACCAATTTTTAAGTCAGTAAATTCAGATTACAATGGAATTAAGTGGCTTTTAAGTGAGGCCAGGACAGTCTCCTGGACATTCCAGTTCAGGGAGGCAACACAGAGAGAAGGCACAACACAGAGGGCATAAGGAATACAAAAATATCTATAGAAACACTTGAAGGACATCAAAGCTCAAAAGTGACTACAATTTTCTAGAAGCAATGCTGAAGGAATCAGTGTTCCTCCCAGTCCTCACAGCAGAGGCAGGGGTCAGGCAAGGACGCAAATGCTAGAGATAACTGCGTCACACATGGATACAGATGGCATCGCTAAGGAGAGATTTTACTTCTTTGACCATGGGAAATGCTATTAAGGACAAGAGGACATTCACCTCATACAAAAGGAGGACGACGTCCAAGCACCAACTTGCTAAGCTACTGGAAGGTCTTTTAACAAGGACTAAAATGGGCAGGTGAAAAAAACCTAACCGCTAAGTATAAACAACCGTAACTTCGTCGGGACCTCCAAGGAGGAGGTGAGCAAGACAAAAAATAGGTTGCTAAAAGGGGAAAGAAAAAAAGGAGGATAAAGTATCTATCAGATAAGCATCTCCTGTGTCCATATAATAATGCAAGAAGTTTGGTGAATAGAAAAATAAACTAGAAATCTTAACACATCATCAGATTGTGACTTAATTAGTATGACAGAAATCTGATGGGCTAACTTGCATGACTGCAATAGAAATATAAAAGGGTATATAACCTTTGCGAGAAGGATACGGAACAGGAAAAAAGGAAAGGAGTGTTGCCTCCTGCAGATGGCACAAGCATGCTCTGAGGTCCAGAATGTATCCAGCATCAAACCTACTGAAAAACTACAGGTAGCGATTAAAGGCAAAAGAAACCAGCTCTGCCATGATGGGGAAAAAAACACAGTTAGTGAAGTAAGCCAACGTATTTGTATGAAAGAGTTGGTGAAGATGGGGATTAATTACGCATATTCTGTGGAGAAAAGAATACAGCAGATCATAGCTTTCCAGCACTTTCATGGAATGCACCTGAGACTTTTTTTTTTTTTTAAATTCAGAAAGTAAAGACCAAAGGGAGGTTTGGGGATTAATTACGCGCATATTCTGGAGAAAAGAATACAGCAGATCATAGCTTTCCAGCACTTTCATGGAATGCACCTGAGACTTTTTTTTTTTAAATTCAGAAAGTAAAGACCAAAGGGATGTTCCTTCTAGGCTGGGCTCTAGCCTGTATGGATGAACAGACTGAGTGGGTGAGAGTGCAAGGCAGACAGTCATGAAGTTCACAATTCTTCAGAAAAGAAAGAGGGAGAAAAGCAAAATAAAACCAATGGACTTCTAGAACGTAGATCTCAATGATCTTGGAGACCTAGAAGGTAAATATCCCTGGGAGACCAAAGGGATGTTCCTTCTAGGCTGGGCTCTAGCCTGTATGGATGAACAGACTGAGTGGGTGAGAGTGCAAGGCAGACAGTCATGAAGTTCACAATTCTTCAGAAAAGAAAGAGGGAGAAAAGCAAAATAAAACCAATGGACTTCTAGAACGTAGATCTCAATGATCTTGGAGACCTAGAAGGTAAATATCCCTGGGAGAGTCTACAGGAAAAAAGAAGTTAAAGAGGCATTACCGTTATTCCAAGAAATTATAATAATATCATAAGCACAAGCTATCTCAATAAAGGGGAAAGGAGAACAGTAGGGTTTTACCATCAGTAAATTATGAGATCTTTACTGCTACCAAGATAGGAAAAAAGCCTGAGGAAAGCAGGATATCAGAATACGTAAGTATAAAAATTGCACAAACATGTAGGGACAAAATCATAATGGGCAAAGCACAAAGTTAACGGTATATCAAGAGTAACAAGAAACCATTCTATTAGTACATTTAGGTATATGAGGGAAAATGTGGATCTGTTAATCAATGGAGAGGAAGATCAACTGACAGATGATGTGAGTAGGCTGAAGTGCTTAACACCTTTTTTTGTACCACCTTTCATTAATAATTTCAAGTGGAGAGACATGGATAATACACTTAATACTCATGAAGAGGGAGGGGCATGGTCTTACTCCAGAAGAAAGAGCAAACAGATTAGAGAGTACTTAGCTAAGTTAGATACTTTTCAAGTCATTTGTGTATGAATTGCATCCCAGTATCCTTAAAGAACTGTCTGAAATAGACTTTGAGACTTTGTAGAAGACAAGAAAAGACTGGAAGAATAAATCTAGTACCTGCCATGAAAAGACAGAGAAAAAAGAAAAAAGAAAGAACAACAAGGGAATTCTAGAGCAGTCAGTTTACGCTTAATTCCCAGAAAAACTCTTGAACAACGAATCAAACTAGCTTGTAAGCACCTAAATATAAAAGATGAGTAGCAATCAACATTGATTTAAGAACAAATCATGCCAAAACAACCTAGTTTCCTTCTACAACAGCATAAGAAGCCTTGTAGAAAGCAAATATCATGTACTTTGACTTTATTTTGGCCTTTGACAATCTTATACAATATTCTTATAAGCAAGCTAGGAACAAACCAAGCATAGTCGTGTTATCACACAGATGCAAAACTATTTGGATAAGGGAATCCATGCAGTAATTATCAAAATACAAGACTACATCAACTGGGTTTCTGCCCTAAGTTTTGTTCTAAATGACTTTTTCATTAATAACCTAGATGATGGAATAGAAAACATGCGTATTGAACTTGCAGACAACATGAACCTGGGACGGCACTGAATAACTTAATAAAATTAAAAATTACCTTGGCAAATAAAATAAATTGTCTAGAGGCACTGGACGAGATTCAACAGGAATATAGGTAAAGTAATGTACCTGGGCAGAAATAATTAATGACACAAATCTAAAATAACCTAGATGATGGAATAGAAAACATGCGTATTGAACTTGCAGACAACATGAACCTGGGACGGCACTGAATAACTTAATAAAATTAAAAATTACCTTGGCAAATAAAATAAATTGTCTAGAGGCACTGGACGAGATTCAACAGGAATATAGGTAAAGTAATGTACCTGGGCAGAAATAATTAATGACACAAATCTAAGACGGGGATAACTGAGCAGGTAGCAGTTTTTCAGAAAAGGACCTAAGGTTATCATGAATTATAAGCTTGATATAAGTTAGCAATATCTTGGTGAAGCAAGGAGTCAATCATCATTTTTGGGTTTGTAAAAACAGACATGCAGCCCCAAGGACTCGGGAAATAATCTTTCAGCTCTACTCAGTTTGGGGAAGTTTCAAGATGTAAACTGTCAAATTATGGGCAGTACTTTTCAAGATGTGCAGCAGCTGAAGAATATCCAGAAAAAAGCATGAATGATCATAAATGCAGATACCATAAACAGTGTGGAAAAACTGCCAAAAATGACTACATATTACCCAGATTTCCAGTACATAAAAGGCTACTGCAAAGGGAATGGGATTAATTGCCAAAGAAGTAATGGAAGTAAACTGTAGCAAGAAAGATTCAGGTTAGGCAAAAGGAAAATCTTTTTAATGGCAAGAATAATGAGGTACTAGAATAGATCGCTTGAAGTGGGACTCACAACTTAACAGTCTGGACAATTACTTGTCAGGAATAACAAAAAATACAGTCTATCCTCTTTTGGACAGGGAAGAAGACTACCCGAGTTCCTTAGGCCTTTTTCTTTTTTGAAGGTTCTAGGATGGCTGAAATCACTGACAAGCATTAAAGGAAATCCCATAAAAGAAAAAAAAAAAACAGTTATGAAGCACTGCAAAATGATCATATATCTTAGGAAGAGAACATTTCAGCCCAGAAAGGGACCATCTTTGTGCTTGGATTTCAGCAAGATACGTGTTTATACAAGTAATCTAGGCCAGAAGTAAGTGACAGTGTCTCTTATGATCCTTCAAGGTAGCCTCATTACACCAGGACTGTCAATTCTTCAGGTTTCAGTATGCATTAGATGCTTTCAAATAAATCCATCAAGCCCAGAGACTAACAGAGAGTCTTTAGAATAGAAGCCAGTACCTGCTAAGCCTTTCAACTGGTCTGATAGCAGCAACAAGTCACAGCAAAGTGGCAGCAGCAAATTTAACAATTTTTTGTCATTTGCTCACTATCAGGGAAAGAAAAAGGAATAAGAGGTAGGAAACACCTTGAAAGAAGAAGAAAAGGTAGAGTGCTGGAAATCAGTTGCACCCAGGGCACAGTATTTAAGCATGATTTTGTTAAAAACACATTTGTCAAGACTGGACTACTGTATTAAGAGAGAAGAAAATCTAATGAGGAGTGGGCCTAAATTATATTTACTTTTAATGTTTACAAGTTTTTCCAAAAGCAAAGAAGTTTCTTATGGTACCAACACATTGGCAATGACATCTCCCAGTTCCGTGATGAACCACCGATGTGCACAGGTGGGGGCATGTCCATACTGTTTCTTCTTTCCCTCCAAAACAGACCCTCACCTTCCCATCCTTCCAACGCAGATTCTACTTCAACCACCTATTTACACAATCCACTGTCCACACCCTTCTGTCGTTGCCCATCCCATGGCACTGGTCCCTGCTTCATTCCCTCCCTGCTTTCCTCACCTCCACAAAACCAGGGTCCAACTCCATCCCCTCACCCCTCTATCCCACCCCCTGCCCACCTTCCCCATGATCCCTTGGGGGAAGCTACTTATTTAGAAACATAAATATGGAATTGGTCGAGTAAGATGAGATAATCAGTTCTTTTAAAGCTTAATTCTTGACAGTTTTAGGCTGTATGTGTTCTGTCTCCAGATCATATGAAAACACCTGAGATCAGTTAGCATACTTGAACAAACCCCCCCTCTTTGAGGCTAGCAGGGGACTATCTCCAATGAAGCTTTCAAAGTTGATTGCTTACTTTCTCTGCTGGCCTGGTAGAGCTAGAACCTACAGATATTATTAAAATCCATCCTTATGCAGAGAGTTTTCACTGTGCAAATCCAATGCTGTTTAGCATGGAGATTCTATCAACTAACTCACAATCAGTTTGTCAATTATGAACTTTATGAATTAATAGCATTTTAACCTTGTTTGTGTACTTAGGAACAAAGTCAAATTAAACAAGTGTAATACGAGTAAGGCTGGCAAATGTACTCTAAAACATTCTTCAGGGCACAATCTCAACACACAATTATGAGCTCCTATTTTCACACTGTGCATAGGACTCTTTAAGAGAAAATGAGTTTCTCCCAAGGTAGCTTGTCATTACTATGCTCCCACTGTATTCTGTTCTGCCATCACAACCAAAAAAAACCAGCCCAAAACCCTCTTCCTCATCTTTGAACTAATCCTACACCAGAGTAGCCAAATGTAAGTAAAGCAGCTAGTTGCCAAGCAGAAACAGAACTTGTGAATACACTTGCTTTTCGTGTAATAATTCTAGAAGTCATTGCAAATACATGGTATCTCTACCTTTGGTATGTTTTATTCCTAAATATTGGAGCTTATGTATGTACAAACTGACTGTAACAGAAAGCTATCTTCAGTATCTGTGGACCCTCCAACAAGTGCACAGGAAAACAGTGGTGTCCACGGAAAGGCAGGGCAACCAGTACTCTGTCAAGAACAGTGCAATAGTTCACATCATGACATTCTCCTCAGAGCAAAGAAGCTATTGAAATTTGTTTTGTTCTGGATCCCCAGTACAGAATGAATTGCTCGGGACAGTTTATCTATCTCTTAAGCCAAGTCTGCATGGGGACATTGAGAAAGTTAAGGCAAATCAACTAAGGTCTGACATCAATATGCACACATTTAATTGTCTTGCAGCTGTGAGTAGATGCTCTAATTCAACAGCAAAGCTCCCTGTAGCTCCTTATTCAGTTAAGCTACATTGGTCTAAGACTAATTTACTCCTGAATTAAAGCAGTCCCCCAAGGATTCAGCACAACTCATTATTGTGTATTGGCTTCATGCATTTAGCCAGTTTGCCTCAGCTCTTCCTGAGTTCCCCAAGCCTTAAGGAGTTTTCAGTCTATAGCTGAAGGGAGCTTGGTTACTTCACCTCTGAAGTTGAGAACATCAAACAATGTTTTCTTCAACATTTTCCATCTAGAACACAGAAAAACTAAAGAGGAAGTCCTCGCATTGCTTAGCTGCTTCCTGCTCCAAGGTGAAAATTCAGTGGTTTTGGAGTTTACCATTACCTTGCTCCTACTCTCTCTTCAACTTTGTGGAAGCCAGTCTTGGGAACTGGCATGTTAACATACAGGAAACAAGCAGAAACAGACAATGAAAAAGATGCAAGAGGATACTAACCCCAAAGTGGGATTGGAACTGTCACATCATCTTCTTTAGAGACTTCAAATCATGTCAAAGCTCTATCTACTGACACTGGTTTTGTTCATCATGATTTGGAAATGGCAATCGTAACACCATGTTCTACTATTTTTCATCGCAACCACTGTTGTGGTACCTCAGCACTTTCTGGAAGTGAATCATATTCCATTAATTCAATACTAATTCAATTCAATACTAATCCAAAACTGGGATTGATATTTCTCAAAAGATTCTAATAAAATTATCTATAGAAAGGATCAATGATTTTTAAAGCAAATGTGTTGCTTCCTTACAGCAAGAGCTCAGACTACCATTTTATTTAAGTCAAAATTTAAAGCACTTCTCAAACTATAAGCACTTAGGAGAAGTAAATGTGTCCTTGTTCCATCCAGGGTCATTAAAACTGACCTGGACACTGGCAGCAGTCAGGAAATACTTTGTTTTGGCCTTACTGCATGGATGTGCAGGTTTCAGTGATGCTTTGCGTGCACTCACAGACACCCTTAAGCACACACACATGCAGACAATATCCCAAGGTACCTCAGAAAATTAAAGTTCCTGTATTAAGTTCATTGATTGAGCTATCTGAATGATAAACTAGAGTTACAGGCCCTACTGCATAGCAGCTGACTGAAAGGAGTGTTTAGAGAAATAAACAAATATACATAATGCCTGATCTTTCCTTTCCCCAAAATAAATTCATTCATTATAAACAAACTGTCATATCATCATCTTTAGAGACTTCAAATCATGTCAAAGCTGCATCTACTGACACTCGTTTTTGTTCAGCACAATTTGGAAATTGCAATCTTATCACTGTGTTAGAATCATAGAATAGTTTGGGTTGGAAGGGACATCTAAAGGTCATCTAGTCCAACCCCCCTGCTATGGGCAGGGACATCTTCAACTAGATCAGCTTGCTCAGAGCCCCGTCCAACCTGACCTGGAATGTTTCCAG
>NW_008794088.1:119653-164816 GCF_000699145.1 Aptenodytes forsteri
AACAACCCCAACTCTCTCAGCCTTTCTCCATAGCAGAGCTGTTCCATCCCCCTGATCATTTTTGTGATCCTCCTCTGGACCTGCTCCAACAGGTCCGTGTCGTTCTTATGCTGAGGGCTCCAGAGCTGGACGCAGTACTCCAGGTGGGGTCTCACCAGAGCAGAGTAGAGGGGCAGAATGCCCTCCCTCGACCTGCTGGCCACGCTTCTTTTGATGCAGCCCAGGATACGGTTGGCCTTCTGGGCTGCGAGCGCACGTTGCTGGCTCATGTCCAGCTTTTCATCCACCAGTTCTACCATCTCATCATAACCACTGTTGTGGTACCTCAGCACCTCCTGGAAGTGAACCATATTCCATGAATTCAAACATAGATCTAACACTTTAAAACACCACTCAAGCCAGGTGCCACCAAAATAAAGAAGTGGGTAGTATGCAACATGTGATGCACTGGAGCATGGACTTTTTAAACTTGCATTTTTTATTCTAGATATTTTTAAAACAGACTATTTAACCTCTCAGTATCAATTAAAAAAAAAAAATCCCAATCCCAAAGTGATTTGTGTAGCACTATCAAGCAAGAACTTTTTAATATTTTGATATAATTTATTACTCAAAATAATAACAATAGTAGGTATGCAAATGAAAGTAAAACCCTCTGGACAATATTTTCACTGATTTGCTGGAGAGAAGGACCCCTAGTGTCCAGCTGGATTTTAGCCAGCCTGGGGTCTGGTGACTACACAGCATCTAGGATGAAAAAACATCTTAGCTTGTAAAATATGTCCTGCAAACACTTTCCCATATCTTGTATTTGGAAACTGACTGATTAAAAGAAAAAATACATGTATACAGTTCTGCTTTCTTAAACTAATTATTTCAAAATATTATCAAGGTATCATGTGATCATCTGGACTCTGAGGATTCATCATTATTGATGAATAGGAATGTGCCTTGGCACAATGGTCTCAGTGGTTGATTATGCATTGCAGACACCTATAGATAAACATCTCTATTTGTAAAAAATGAGCACTGTCTCTGAGAGCCGTTTCTGACGAGGCTTTAAAAGCAGCATCAAAAAAATGTAATGCTAGAAGGATGAGGCTGCCCAGCCCTGTCATATAGTAGCATTGCTTTCTAAGAGGGGGAAAAAAAAAATAATCTGCACCATTCCTTATGATCAGGGTTTTACCCATTTATTTGGCTAATCATTCAAATGGCTAAACAGACCTCTAATTTGAAAATAAAAACCGATTGATGCAATCACAAACAAGTTCTGAAATTGTGATTTATAAAAAAGAGGGAAATCTTTTTCTAAGCCAAAACACACACACACAGTTACCTTTTTCTAATCAGAGCATTCATTTCTCCTCATTATGATCTCACAAGCACATTAAAATCTTATTAACATTAATTACTTCTGAGCGTCTATGCATGAGCAGCGACAGGCTTGCGTGCGCGCGCGCGCGTGTGTGTCTCTGGATCATATCTACATTTATATACCTTGCTGCACTTTGCTTATAAAACATGTGAAAATATTGCTGCTAACACCAATTAGCTAATTTCACACACACAGATAGTAAGCTGCTGTCTCGCTGCACAGCTTATTATAGACCAGCAGACAGATGGACAGACAAACAGACGCAAAAAGCATCACGGCTCCTCCTAAATGCAAGATCTGAAATGCCTGGCACCCCCAGGAGTGCGAGTTTTATCCTCATAAGTCTGAGGGAACAAAATGACACAAATTAAAAAAAAATAATAAAAATAAAAAAAAAAAAAAATAAAAAAAAAAAAAAATAAAAAAAAAAAAAAATAAAAAAAAAAAAAAAATAAAAAAAAAAAAAAATAAAAAAAAAAAAAAATAAAAAAAAAAAAAAAATAAAAAAAAAAAAAAAATAAAAAAAAAAAAAAAATAAAAAAAAAAAAAAATAAAAAAAAAAAAAAAATAAAAAAAAAAAAAAAATAAAAAAAAAAAAAAAATAAAAAAAAAAAAAAAATAAAAAAAAAAAAAAAATAAAAAAAAAAAAAAAGACAGCCAAATATCCCCAAATATCCCATTTTCTACACAGATGGGTTCAATGATGAAGTGATAGAGACAAAGAAAAAACTGGCAGGCAGACAAGCAGCAGGCGCGCAGAGAGATAGACAGAGACAGATAAACAAAGCAACAGAGAAAGAGATGAAAGCGTATTCACGTATGTGAATTTGGGCTAAGCAATATCAACTTTATCCCACCAATAAGGTAAGGAAAGAAATGGCAGAGCCAAGAGTCACAATAGGTCCGACTTCACAAGCAAAATAAAACCCTGACTCTCTACAAAACTGTTTATGGATTCTATTTACGCTGAGCACACTACACGCAGCACTGCTGCTGGTAAGACTCAGCTCCACCACAAACTCCAGAACAAACACAGGCATCTAGACAGTTATTGCTGTCAAACTGCACCTTCCTCTTCTTCTTCACGCTTTGTTTCTATCACATTTAGATCCACCTCTATCCTACTTCTAAATCCCATCCTCCTGAACACTCCTCTCTGCCAGGGGTCAAGATATAACCAACACATCAGCATCGCTCATCATGCCAAAGCCATGTCCCTCCATCGCCAGGGGATTAGCCTCCCAACTGCAAGTCTTTCAGTCCTTTGCAGAACCCAGGTGGACATTTGCTGGTCGTTTTCCTCTCTACCCAAATACCCACCTCTGCTCATCCTCTGCAACTCTGAGAACTAACTGCAACCCTTGACTGGAATTAAAGCTTCCGCTGACATCAGTAGGATACAACGTTTAGAAGCATCAAAATTTGCCTTTCAGCACTACTACCCTTTGTTGCACTTCTGTATTCTTCCACTGATGACATGATCAGGCAAAAGACTATAAGGAGGGAAAGGATTAAAGCTTCAGAAGACAGTTTTCTGGAGAAATTTCCAGATGGCATGAAAGGCTACCTTATTGGGAAAAATTTTGAGATTAACACATCTTCATTTCTCACGGTAACACAAGCGTCTGCATTTTCTGCTCACCCCTCTCAGATCAAGAGAAGGTAAATGTGGCAATAATTGCTGTTTTATCCCCAGCCTTTTTCACCTGAAGATTTCTGAGCGCTTCACAAAATGTTCATTAAGCTTCAAGGCATGCAGAAGTTACTCTCATCGCTCCATTTTACTGCTAGGGAACAGAAGAGCAGAGAGGTGAAGTACCCAGATCAGTAAGAAGGTCTACAGCAGACCCAAAAAGTCCTCTTATTTACATTTCTCACATCTTCTCTTCCTCCACATGCCCTATCTAAGGTCATTATAAACAGTACCTGAATTAAAAAAAAATAAAATTCAGTGTTTGAGGACTGTACTCAGGATGCATGACTTGTTTATCTCACTCATGACCTTCTCCCGATCATGCTCATCTGGAAGGACCTACTCCCATACAAGCCCAGCACAGCTGCTGAGAGAACAGCATGAATGCAGTCAAGCAACTTTGGGACATGTCAGGCGTACTTCAAACATCCAAATTAGTTATGGTGCATTCACAGTAAATCCAGTGATTCCAGGAAGCTTTGGAGCTCCTGGGCATGGACATTATTACAGTTGTATCGCACACAAGCAGTAAGCTTAGTGCACCTTGACTGAATTCTGCCCCACTCAGTTTTACTGTGCACACACAACAGATCCGGTCACACTGCAGAGAAGGAGCCATGGCATATGGCCCCTTCTGCCACAAGGAGCGGGAACATGACCTGCTCAGGCAGAAAATAAGTAAGCAAATTGAACACCACTCCGTTTGCTCAGCTTACTATGCGTCTTTTGTTAAGGTTAAATATACAGGCGTTGAGAGTAAAGATACAGAAAAGTAAAAGCTTTATAAAATAAGCAAAGAGCGATAAAGATTTGAAGCTTTACAGTTTTATGCATATGACAAAGTAGGCTCTTGCCTGCATATTTTTTTAAAAAAACAGAGCATAGGCCTTTAAAGTCTCTCTTGAATCATGCAGAATTACTTCCTTCCTGGCCCTTCCCCGAAGAAGTGCTCTGAGAGGAAGCAAGATTCTCTCTGACGAGGCAAGGAGCCTCACCAATGCTGGTTAACAGCGGTTCAGCCAGAAGTTCAGCTCATTTACCCAGGCTTCCCAGAAAGCTCAGAGAAATCCCTGGTCAGTCATTCTTCCAGATTCCAAGCTCCCCGCTGTGCTCCCACCTCACTGATCTCTAGGCACATTTGAAACTTAGGAAAACAGGAGGGCCAAGGAGAATATCCCCCTAAACACATCCCCCCCCCATCAAAACCAAAGGAAGGGCCAAAAAGACGCGAGTTCAATAAAATGATTAAGAAATAAGTATCCACTAGATTTGCTGACTTAACGCCTACATAGTTGTTGACTCTTTAATCCATCTTTCCCCAAAACCCATATAGATATATAATGGTTCACAGCACTCAGAATGAAAAATGGCGTGTCCTATAAAGCACTCCTTTGGAGTTCTGAAGACTCCATGCGTCCTAATTATAGATAGCAAAAGCTGTACCTCAGTAAATTAAAAAACAAAGCCAGAAGCTCATTTATTTAAGTAAACGCATAACAGTGGAGATGCTTAATGAGAGAAAAAGTTGCCAGTTTTTATTACCATAATAGCATGTAGAGGCAACTGTGTAACAGGGAACCTCTGTAGAACTTCCCTAGGTCCGAGTTTAGCATATGAAGTGGATACAAGTGTCCTAAAAAGTAAGAGGACTCAAATACAATTGACTTGAGGATCTCTCGTAGGACCAATGCTTATCAGCAGAGACAAACAAATCTCAGAGACCATTCAATCTACAGAACAGGTCATTATGTATATGTGAAAGGGGAACAGGGGAAAAATCTCTACTTTAGGGGGTGTGGAGGGGGGAAAGACATTCATTGGCTTTCCTGTACAAAGAAGCTTGACTTGCCTTTCTCAGGTGGGAATTCTCCCAGTAAACCTGGTCTCTTCATCTACTGTATTCATCTACTTCATGAATCTTACTGTATTGTGTCTACCAAAAGCTATAGCAGGCTGAGACAGTATGAGAGTACTGAAGAGGTGCACTTGGCATCCAGACCAGCCTTGTGATCCAAACCCCTTTGTGTCCTTTTGGAGGTTAATAAGATGAGGTTTTACTGACTCCATCCTGGCTTTTATAAGCTTCTCGGGGATTACCGAAATTGGAGATTGCATATGAAAAAGCTGGTTCATCCATTTCCTAGAAGGGACATTCACCCAGTTTGCCCTTCGATCCTTGAAATGTGAGACATGCCTGAGGAGTGTTCTTTGTTACAGTGTCTCACAAAGATATCCAGTGATAGTGAATCCATATGTCTCTGATAAAGGGAAAACCTTATTGGGCATTCCAGCCTTCTCTTTTGTAAACACACTACACTAGATTAATTTGGCTCTCAAAGAAGAAAGTATTAATTGTGCTGGCTAATAAAACTTTCTGTTGCTGTCCTTCCAATCTGGTCTTCTAAACATCAACAGACATTAAACTGGCTCTTGGGAAGTGAAAAGATATTAGAAAGCAGTACAAACCCAAAACTTGTTTGCAAGTTTTCAAGAACTGAGATCTGAATCTCATTCTCAAGTAACAAAAACTTAAATGCAGCTATTCATTGTACAGTTTTCAGGTTGAATGTAGAAACAACTCAGTTCCTCCTACTGTTCATTCTCTGACAGATGCCTCAGCAGCAATACATCTGTGCTCTGCCCAAATTCAGTACTTGCAGCCTCCCGTTATTACTTGCATGTGCTTTGTCTCCGCTGACAGTTTAAACAGACAAGTAACAATCCTCTTTAAATGCTTGCGTCCAAAGAACCCTTAGGGGATATTTTCTCCTTTACATATTGCAGCTCTCATAGAGGTTAATAGCAGTTGCACATACAAGCAGTTATACATACAAGAAGTCCAGAACAACGTTAACTATTTGAAGGTACTTTTGTCTTTACATGTGATAGGGAGCTTCAGTCTTCTTTTGATGGCTATTTCGTGAAGCAAGCAACATCGCTATTTATTTCAGCCAGGTATAATCTCCCCCTATGATTATTATTGTACAAAAAGAGGTGACAGACTGGTCTAGTTTTCGAACATCTACTTCTTGGACAAAGCAAACACTGGAGTTCATTGGGACATATCCAGCTGTGGGAATCCAATCGGGAAAAAAAAATTTGTTGCTTACAAGTCTTTGAAGTTATATTAACTGAGTTAAGACAGTAATTATAAATAATAAGCAAAAAAAACACCAAAACAATTTTTTTTTTTTAATTCTGCTATTAAAAATAAGACTTCATTGACATGTTGGTATGTTAAATGTGTTTGGCCTCAATTTTCAGTTACTGTAGGGTCTGTTTATCTCATTCTGAAAGTAGAAGTAAGACTTTAATGGCAAAGAAGTTGCATATGTGTTACAGTACCACAATGGTGTAAAAAAAGCCTAATGGTCTTTAACATAACCAAGAATCACCTGAGCTTCCTTTGTCCATGGAACATAGTCTTTACTTTTCCAAGTCCCATCTGCATGTACAATACACTGAGGAAAGAAGAAAGGCACCACTTCCTCTTTTTCTCTGTGCCTCGATCGTTCCTGATTAAAAAATGGAAATAATAATGTTGACTCAGCTACTGGAGTTAAGCAAAACTAAATTAACTACTTTCGTTAAACACTATAAGATATTTGAATAAGTTTCTTCAGAAATGCAAAGTGCTATTTATTCATATCAGCAGCTATCTCTGGCTAAACTGTCCTGGGACCTTTTGTGAGCATTTCCTTCTCAGGCTCAACTCAGCTGATAACTGCTTTCTGTTTTGAAGTACGTGTGTCACTCCTTTATCTAAAAAAGCCTAGGAAAGACTTAGACAGAACTGGCACTTCTCTTTTTTGGGTAATGAGAACAAAGCAAAACAAAACAAAACAAAACAAACAAACAAACAAAATCACACGAGGTCTCAGGATTAAACCTTTGCAGATGAGCAACCAAAAAAAAAAAAAAAAAGGGCATCTTTTTGGATGTTAAATTCTTTGCAGGCTTTGCCTGGGCATTATGAGAATAATCACCAATACCTCCTAAAAGCAAGCCTTTTCATCAACTCCATAAGATCAGATTTCAAGGAGAGATCTGGTAAGAACCTTATTAATACACCTATGTATGCTGCCACAAGGGAGACAGTATCTAACACAGCAAAAATGAGGTCAAATTCAGCAGCACTGTCCTAAAGAAAACCATCTCCTGGTCACAAATCACTTGTGGAGTACCATGCATCATCTTTACTGCTTCAGACGTATGCCAGCTGCAGCCAGTAAGCTAGAAATACAAAACTAAATTCAGCTCTCGGTTCAATGTTGATTCTTCCAAATTTCATGGAATTGGTCCACTTTTATACAAACCTAACTTAGGGCAAAATATGACCCATAAACATTTTAGCAGAGACACAGACATTCAGAAATTTCACAGGGAACTTCTTATCCCAAGAGCACAGTCCTCTGACGATGATTATTGTATGACGACTATTCCAGCTCACTGCTCATGAGGGAAAAGGAAAGGGCTGTGACCTCGTCCCATCCCACTCTGGTCCTACTAATACAGAATCCTGCTCCTAAAATTTTCTCCCTCTCCTGCTAGTGGGACCAAGTTAGCCCCTCTTTTTGCATGAAGTTCAGACTTTTTGTCCTAATTTTCTTTGAACAGCTCTGCCCCCTGCCTGTGTCTCAGCTTTTATTTCTTCTAGCTGCTCACATTCTTCCCAAACCTCCCTCCTAAATGTTCCATTTGTATCCTTCTACCACATTGAAGCCAATGTTCCATAGTAACATTACTCAACCAGATTCTAATAACTCTTTAAAACAGCTTACAGTCAACTAAACTGTGTTCCTGCACAACCAGTCTTAACCAGGAAACTCCAGAAAAGTTCATTTTAGCTCACTTCCTTTTTTTCCCCACTTTTTTCACCTGAAAAAGATGTGGAATTAAAATTAAATTAATTTTGGTAGCAGATTAAATTATCACAGGGCTGGATACGGATGTGATCTAGACAAGAGGGCTCTCACCCCACCATAGAGACAGCTTTAACTGAGGTAGCTCAGTTATTAATAGCAGTTTGGTCAAGAAAGCCTAGGGCTGAATGCAGTGAAAATACATGGCTCAAGACATATGCAAAATTCACCTGAGATCCAACATAATTCAGCCTGCATGATCAGGGCAGAACAGTTACTGCCATCTAAACTACCTAAGTAAATGCTAGCTCTCAATCTCCATGAGGTGAAAACTTCCTCAAAAAAAAAAACCCCAAAACAACCACCCCCCCAAAAATACCCCACAACCCAACAAGACCTCAGGTGTCAGTTCTATTCTGACATGCCAGAGAAAGACCGCAAGTATTCAAAAACTTCATTGGGAGGCTAAAGCAAACACATTAGCATAAAGAAGGAGGTTGCAATGTACTTTTAGGGTGGTAATGAGGCACAAATTTGAGAGGGAAAGATAAAATTAGCTAATATAGCTATAACTACTGGTCTCCCAACTGCTCTCAGAAACTGATAAACGTCATTGTCCCTATCTTGAAGACGAGTAACTGAGACATTGAGAAATGAAGTGACTTGTTGAAAGTTACACAGAAAACTAGAAACAAATGACGAAGCCTGCTTCCCTAATCAGTGGGTTATTCTTACCAGTACCTATGTACTTGCATACATCACAGTAGTGACTGCACTGCAATCTGGTTACAACTTCTGATACTGCACCATGGCTTTGTGCTGACAAAAATATTTAAGATCTCTGTACGCAGGTTAAAAAAAAAAATTGTCTAAAAAAGTATTAAGAAAGGCTTTGAATGGGATCCGGTCCCCTGTAAAAAGGGACTCGAAGATTAGCAGAAAGTTAATTCCAGAATCAAGAAATACCCAGCGCTAGGGAAAAATACTGAGCTTTCTCTTGTCCGGCACAAAGTACAGCATAGCCGAATGTACTGCAAAAGCACAACTGGCTTTTAACCTCATTCAGGAGCAGCTGCTTTCACAGCAGTGAAATGTTTCAGGCTGAGCCTGACTGACTTAGTGGATAATGATTTGAAGTTGGTATAGCTCAGAATGAACCAGATCATTTAGGAAATGTCACTATCTTAAAAACACACTTTTTCTATCCAATTGGAGCAAGCTTTGAAGCTTTCAAAACTTGGCCGTGGCTTGGAGAAGAAAATAAAAGCAGCATTTTTATGAAATGCTGGAAGTTACAAAACATGGCTTGGACTTCAAACGGTCCGCGCATGAGCCAGGACAGGCTGGGCCTTTGTCGGGAACTCGTGTCGCTTCTAATCACTTGTATTAGTTTAGCACTAGCAAAAGGTGCCAGATCGGTAGCCCCAGGCGCTGAATTCTCTATTTATCCCCAAAGCAGGTACAGCAGGAGGGCAAGGTATCATAGAGACACCAACCCCTGCTATGATTTCTCACGTCCAGGGACCTGGTGACAGGAGGGTGATGCGGTCTCAGTGCTGTACTGGTCTCCTGATGTCTCTGCCATGACTGCCCACATGGGGGGCAGTTCCCTGCACTATGTTTCAGGAGGATGGGTTCCTAAACTGCAGGGCCTATGAAAGGGAAATAATGGAGAATCATCCTACAATCATCCTCCCAGACTTTGAGAAAGAAGAACCAGGGATTCTTTTCTTTGCATTATATTCTAGCCTTCTCAAAACGAACGAATACTACAGAGAGCGATGAGGCCAGAGAGAGTCAATGTACTGAGTACAAATGAGATTTATGTGTGGCTTGAGTCACTCCAGCCAATTAGCTACCCACCAGGCTGTTTGGTTTATTGTCCCTACTGTATAAAGATTTAATAAGCAGTCACCTAGATGGGAAGCATGAAACTTACAGAAAGGAAACTTTTCACTACTCTACATGGAAAACGAGCCCAGTCCTGCAACAGCTCTGCACAGCTGATTCCCACTGATGTGTCAACGGCTGCAAGATGAGGCTCTTTATCATGATAGTGCACATAGGTGGAAAACCCGGGAAATATAGGACAATCTTTCATTATATAATTACCATGTCAGAAATCTTCCACACATTCCAAATATTCTATGGGATTTAATAAAGCTTTCTTCAGTTTTTTCTCCGATACTCAGTCTTATCCAGTACTTGGACATTTTTCATAGCATGAAAGTACAAAATGCTGGATTTTAAAAACTTATCTACTGGGGAAATGTGCTGTGTAGGGAACATATTAAACAATTCAGTCTATGTTTGGAAAAGAAATACAGATTCATCACAACGAGGAAGGATGTTCAAGAGTATCCTGAAAAAACAGCCGGTATTCAAGCCAAAGGACAGGATGAAGTGGGCACAACAGTATAAAGCTGACAAGCAGATTTAACTGACAGTGACAGAAAGAATTGGAAGCTGCCAAAGCCTAAGCTACACTAGGGCTTCTTCAGATACTACATGCACTAAAATTGAAACTAAAAGCACCAATGAGAACATTTTTTGAAACTCTTTCAGATGGGAAAAATCCTAGAAGCAGCAGCAGCAAAATGGAAAATGCAAACTTTGGGAAATGATAGAAAAAGAAATGCCTATCAAATATAAGTAAGACTGGAAACAAAGCAAAAAAGCCTGAATTACAGGATTGGACATTTCATGACCTTTCTCAGCAGTCATGCCTGGTAGGCTTTAACATACTTCGTCAGAAGACTTCTTTTCCTGTTAATACTGCTCGTTGCGAGAGAGCTCAAAGCCATTCATTTAAACACAATTTTTGTAAGGCAGTGTCCCAGAGGGTGTGGCCCAGTCTCCTGGGAATAGCATTTGTTAGTTTTAGAGAACCAGCAGAGGGAGCACATTAGCAATTAAACATGGTTTTCTTGTGTTTGTGCCTAAACAATGAAATTTTTTGGTTGGGTTTTTTGTTGTTGTTTTGTTTTTATTCTCAGCATTCCTCTCTGTCACTAATGCCTGTGACTCACTTAGCTATCAAATTGCTAGGAGTTTAGGAGCCAAAGCCACGCAGAGTAACAGGCTCCATGTCCACCCCACATAAAACAATACTGGACATAAGCTTTTACCTAGTTGTCTTTCTTCACTCTCTCCCCATATCAGCCTCATCTTACCCGTTCCTGACATCCCGCCCATGAAATCTTGTGTTGCCACACGATGACTGCTCTCAAATTCCTGTACTGTGACCACTAACTTTCTAGCCAGAAAGAAAGGCGTATGGATCTCTAGGGAGGAAAGAGAAATCAATAATTAACTTTCAGTCAGCTGAAAGGACAACTCTGAAGTCCATAAGGCAACCTTCCCAGTCCTACTTTCGTATCCTCAAGGGATTGATCGCATTTCCAGCTATTGATGATTTTAGCAGCAAGATACTAGAAAGCTTTTTTTTTAGCTTGGGGGGGGGGGGGGGGGGGGAAGAATCAGTAATTTCCATACTGTATTTACCTCAGAATCAAATGGCACACTATACTTGCCTGCATTTTTAGCTCTACCACAATCCCAAGATGAATTTACTATGGAAGCGTAACATTAAGAGGTCATCTACAGGTGTAACTTACAGAATGGCACCACTTCTGTCCTGCAAAGGATTTCCCATAGGTGCTCTGGAAAGGGTCGGAAGCATTGCCCATTCAGGTTTCCTTTCCTCTTCGCTGTAGTTACCAACTGTTTTTAATACAGACTTGTATAACCACTGATTTGATACTAGCTCAAATATTCAGGAAGACCATACGGGTTTTGGTTCACCCTTTGTACTGTCATTTACACTTGTGCAAACTGGACATAAAATGTTACTTAGGGGTCTGTGTCCACCCACTTCAGAAAAGCACAAGGAAAGGCATATGACACGAGGCATTGAAGAATAAAGTCCTAAAGGTGCTGCCAGAGTTTGAATTAGGTAGGACTGGTTTCTGTTAGAATACCTATCTTTCATAAAAGATGTCGAGGAACAGTACCTGATAACAACAAGTACAGCACAGACTGCAAATCTGCCCTCCGCGGGGCTGGCGGGGCAGGTCGTCTCTGATGGGAAGAGCCCACTTCTTGGCATGAAAGGATTTCAGCCTTTGTGCTCGCATAGTCCATGGCCTTTCTTCCCATAGTGCCACCTAGTGCCAAATCGGTCTGTGGCTCGCTTTTCTGCAAGGTGAACATCTGCCCCATCAGAAACAGGCTGGGACCCTCCACACTCATTTCACCAAAGCCAAACCCCAGCTGTCAGAGGAACAGTAGTTTTTTCTTTAAAGACAGCTTTATCCCATTAGCCCGATTTCCCACTCCTGTATTTTAACTACTTCAAGATACACAGTCTTCACTGCACGTGATAAGAGCTGAACTTTTTTCTTCTTGCAAACCTCTGGGATGTGTAGCAACCTGTCCCACGGCACCGGCAGCCCTGGCTGCCCCAGGGGCTATGGAAGAAGGAGGTGGCGCACGTCCCTGTGCCTCTGGTGACCATTTTACAAGAGCCGTCCGCAAACAGAACTCCTGCCAGCGCCGGGCGGTCAAAATGCCGTCATAGTACACGATGGCACTGAAGGATTAAGTACAAAAATGTATGAAAACATGAAAGACACAGGCTCAAAATGCCATCATAGTACACGATGGCACTGAAGGATTAAGTACAAAAATGTACGAAAACATGAAGGACATAATAATTCTGAAATGCCAGTTTCCTATTAGAGGAGAATTGGATCAGTGCCGTTAGAACTAAATATTAACTTTTAAGATAAATAATAACGAGGAATATAGGTAACATCATCAAAGCAAAAACCATCCTGGACAAAAGCCTTTGCCTTTATTCACTCCTCACTGCAAGTTTGATAAACCTGTGAAAATCTGCTTAAGTTAAAGCTGTACAGATATTACAAAAGTATCTCAAAATTTGGTGCATGGTTAAACACTACTCTTTACCAGAGAAACCTGGATTATTGGCATAGATAGATTATTAAAAATGCAATTTATTTTTCACAGTTGATAGTTTGTTTACTTTCTGAATTTTCTTGGGCAAACTAATAAAATCAGTGAAGTCCGTTTCACTTTGATTTGCCATTATTTTCCCTCTGCAGCACAGTTTGAACTGCAGACCCTACAGAGGGAACAAGTTATTCTTTAAAAACAACTATTTCCAGTGCATTGTTTCATTAAAAAAATTAAAAACATTTATAAAGGAATTAGATTTTCTAAAAGTTTTTCTTTAAAAAAAAAAAAAATCTAAGTAACTTGAAGTTAAATTTCAGTGTTTAATTTTCCATTAACATTTATGCATCTCTTTCTGTATGGTGAAGAACTACTACTGATCACAGTGTAAAAAAAGTCCTATAAAAAGAGACAGGAGTGAAACCACCTGAAATCTGTAAGGCCACACAGCATACACAGCATACCATCAATTTCTAAACAGAACTCCTATTCAAATCATTCTGCTTAAAACCTCATATGGTCTGCAAAAACGAACAGGGTTTTCTTGAAATCATTTAAATAACAATTTATCTAAGACTGTAATCTCTCTTGTATGGGATTTGTAAGCCATCCCACAGAATTCTCTAGCAGGGGACACTGTTCCCTATTTACATCAAAGTTTTATATTCATAATATTACATTTTTTTAATTTTCTGCAGCTGTTTTCCCTTATGTATAAGCTGGGCCTATGAAGAAAACGTGAAAAATAAGAAAACTGTGAGTAATATTTATAATAATGATATATCCAACTCAGGAAATTGCTACAACTGTCTTTATCAAAATAAACAAGATTGATATTTTTTCCTCCTTTAAAAGAGAAGCAAAATCCTCTACTACTAAATGTAATTTGACTTGGTATTTGTTTGGTATTTGGATTTGACTGTCTTATATCCCATTTTTTGGTTCCCTTTAAAAAAAAAAAAAACTTAAAAAAAACCCAACACAAAAGCATACACACACAAAAAAACCAACAGCATTGCTTTTCGTCTCACAGGAGTGAAAGAGGCATATACACATGCCATTCAGACCAAAATTACTCTAGCTACAGGGCATGGCAAAGCATGAAATAACTGCTCCAGAGCACTTCCTCATGTGGGTGTGTTAGATAACTGTCTGCTCCAACGCTAAAATAAAGCACACTGTGACCCAATCAACACCATGAGCTCTGCTCCGCACAGCTGCCTGGGCTGCGAGCATGGGAACCCAGAGCACCCCACACCGCCCCGGACACACCGCTCCGCCAAACTCGGTCCTACCCCCCTGGCCAACAGGCCTGACGCTCCCTGAGTTCCAGCTACAGCATCATATGCCGGATTTAAGTTTACTTAGGCATACTTTACCCTTTGCTGCTCTATCCAAATTGCAAACTGACTTCGTGCTATTGAAAGGGCTAAGATACTTTTTTGCTAGAATATACTTGGGGTTCAAAGAAAATTAAATCCTCCTAGTGAAAAAGTTTTTAAGATTAAAAAAAGATCTTACTGGGTAATGAAAAATGTTTCTCCTACTCCGACCCTCTTTCTCTGCTTGAATTCTTCTTGCCTGGGGTTTTCATAAAATCAAGAGGTATCTTGCAGTCATTTTAAAAGTTTTTCAAAAATGCTAAGATGAGGCTGAGCTTCTGCTAAATGGACGCGTAAGGATCCTGAGGACAGGTCCATGTGCTTTCCTACAAAAACCTGGGCTGTTGAGGAACGTACACCTGCACTGGTTCAGGAGAAAATGACAGGTGCCTGAAAACCCACCCATCCCACGAGGGGGACAGCTGCTAACGCTCCAGCTGCATCACTCCAGGCTGACCACCATCTAAAGGCATCAGCAACTCCACCTTGAAGACCCCTACATTTTTGGCATAGCTTCAGCATCCCCTCTACAACCAAATCTGAGTTTCAAAGCTTGAGATTCAAACTTTAGGAGGGGAGGAAACTCCTTGCTACAGTTAACAGGTCGTTTGAAACAATAAACACGTTTAAAGTCGATCAACAAAATATTAGTTTAGAAGCTTGAATAGAAAGGAGGAGGAAGAAAAAAAAAAAAAAAAGCAGCAATGAATGTCATTCCCCAGCTAAGAGATGAGCCACCAATTCTTGGCACACTGATATATAAAACGGTGAAAAGTTTCGCTCAGGTTCTGGAAATAAAGCTGCTAATAAAATGGAGCAAGTAGTTTCTGCAGTTGTAGTGCCAGTGAATAGATCTGCTGCTTTGGATTTCAATTAACTTAGTTTGTTCAGCGAGGAGGCACTTCTGTTGAAACTGGGGAGTCGTAAGTTAAAGGACAGCTAAAAAAAAGCCCCAAACAACAGCAAAAAAACCTGTTGGCAGCAAAAGTTCTCTCTGGCTGTAAAATAATGGATTTTTAAGAAACATTTCAAAGGATTTGAAGGTTTTGGAGAATCTCCTAGGCAGTCCCAGGTGGGTTGGGAATATTGCATTACGGACTTCTTTGTGCTAAGAGGAAGGCCTAATGCATGTTTTTAAGAAGTCCGCCTCTTGCTATTAAATAAATAATTTTCTATTAAAAAAGGTGATTGTTATTCTTGAGAGATCTCCACTCATCAGCGTCCATTTTATATAATTACTTAGGATTCTCCAGAACATTTTATGTAACTCACTTCCACTATCTCTTCTCTTTTCTTTTTTCTTTTCTTTTTTTTTTGTTACCAGCAGAGCAGCAGTTTTACTCTCCAACAGAAATGACAGGAGCTCAGATAAAAAGACCATTTCAAATGGATCAGTTTAAGCAGTCTTTAGAACCCATGATAAATCTGGGCTCCAAAAACTCGACAATGCTAAATGGGCTATGAAATGCATCACAAATCCCTCCCCAGAAAAAAAGAAGGAAAAAAAAAGGAAAAAAAAAAAAAAGATTAATTCAGAGAAAAGCTTCAATGTTTGAAATTACAAATAAGCAGCATATTTGTGGAATGAAAAATGGTAAATAAATAGTTACTATTTCTGGACAAAATGGCTCGATAGATTTCATAATTTGCCACCACTGTAAAAAATATCTATTCCCTTCCCCCCTCCCTTCCCCGGCAGTACACACGGAAACACAAGCATAACCATGCATAAAGTGGGAGGGTGGGGGGCAGCCAAGGATACAAACTCCCTCTTAGAAAGTTTGAATTCTTATTAACCCAGTGATGCCTCCATAATGTTACATTAGATCAGCAACATAAAAGTTGGAATATACGTCTCCTTTCTTCCTAGTAAAGGAAACTGGAAAAACACTAATAATGAAAAATAGACGTTAAAAATATTCTGGAGGAAAAAGTACATGTACAATAACCAAAATTAACCCCCTCCGCCCCCACACCAAAACAGACAAACAGCAAAATTGCCGAATAAAAATCCTGTCAGGAGGAGCGGAACCTGCTTTCTCTTTTTTTGCTTTTATTTACTGTATGCCAAGCATGGACTTTAAACTTACAGTGTGCATATATATAGAAAACAAAGAACGAGAGTCACCGTTAACCCTGGTCACCAGCATTACAGTTAAAAGTCATTGGCAAATACTAATAAAACCCCATTTAGCAGTAAATAAGGAGAACATGATATATGGACAGACAGATGGAACTGTATAAACAGAAAAGAAAAAAGCAGAGAGACCCACAAACATACAGAGAGGGCTGTTTTAAAAGAGTGAAAGATACTGATTTACTTGGAACTGGTGTTGGAAAACAAACGTATTTGTTTCCTTCGTGATTAAAAAAAAGTAATTAAAGTGAATCATAAGGGGGCACACCCTTAAATAAGTAGAAGGGGGAAAAACATTTGTAGAGGGTAAGGCCTTCTATAGATGTTCTGAATTTTAAGCTAGCAAATAGGTCTGGCAAACTTACATCTCTAAATTAAAAAGGGGGGGGGGGGGAGGAGGGAATAAAGAAGTGCTGGTGGTTTAAGGAGAGTAGAGGCTTTATTCTTTTATTTTTTTATAAAAGTTGACTGGCCTACCTTGTTCCCCAGTCCTCAGTTTGTCTCCTCATAGTCGCTGTCTCCCTGGAAGTACAGTGTGAGTGGTAATGACTGCCTGCCTCCCTAATGAGTCCATTTTCCTGCTCTTGATGTTGTGTATATACACACACTGCAACCTACCTTACAAACCACAGAGACGGGAAAGGGAGAGCGAGCGAGCGAGAGAGAGCGAGCGAGAGCGAGCGAGCGTGCGAGAGAGAGGGAGAGAGAGAGGGAGAGGGAGAGAAAGGCGCACACAGACAAAGCCCTCCTACCAGACAGCAGACAACCCTCCTTCCCCTATCTAGCAAAATACAACTCGGCTAATGCAGCAACAGGTTCAATACTGCCAGGCTGAGGCAGCGTAGAAAAGGTATACGGGGCTGAGCAGGATGGCTGGCAAATAAACAGTTCAGTGCCGGCTGGCTCCACCTTTCTTATTTATGTTACAGGATGTTGGAATGCATTGTTTCAGACAGTCCATATAATTATCATAAATACATTTTTTGTGCGTATTAGCATGAAGCGCCGAAACGTATCAGCCATTCTGCTCCGTAACCTTATAGCTTTAACACATGCAGGGAAGGTGTAAACATATCTCTTTTGACAGGCAGACTACACAAAGCCCACTGATGATTTTAAAGTCATGAGATCTTTCAAGAAAGACGCTCCTGAAGATAGGTTTCCCCAGACAATAGGGGAGCAGGGAAAATTGATCTTGATGAGGAAGAAGTCTTCGTAAGAGACTGCTCGGTAAACAATTGAACAGAGAGGGCTACTCTCCCCAGCATTCCCTCCCTTCAAAAATATATATTGGGAAGCTTCTACCCCTACAGCTATAATAATGTGGTGTGCTTATGTCTGAACAGGTGCAATGCATATAGTACATGGTGTTACAAGGACAGAAATAAATCTCTCAAGTAAAAAAACATTTTCCCAGTTGCAAACAGGCCAAGGTTATTTAAAATATAGGTCTAATTTGAAGAACGTTCTCCCCACTCCCTATATTTTTTTGCTGGGGGGGCGGGGGGGGTGGCTAGAGGGAAGGCGTGAAGGGGAGGCAGAGATGGGAAAAATCAATACACGTAACCAGTTACAGGATTTTTATTTTTACAATATTCTGTCATATCTGAAGAAGATATATGCTGCGTCTAAAACAATTTTCACTCAGCCCTGCCTCTCATCACATGTAAACTTACGCTGTCACAAAAATTATGTTGATTTTAATGACAACTACAGGCATGTGAAAGTAGCAAGAGCAGGAAAACAAGATTTTGCACCTGTATTTCATCTTTGGACAAAGGTTCTCCAAGAACTTTAACTGGGTCCAAGGAAAAAAAAAAAAAGGTTAAGTGATATTCCCAAGGTTATGCTGTAAATCAGTGGAAAAACAGATGAGAACCCAAATCTCCTGATGCTTAACACAGAATTTGCCTGGAGTAACTCATAGGACACTTAACTTTTAGGTGGCTATCTAAGGCAGTTGTGTAGGCTCCCTCTATTGTCAGTGGAGAGACAGGCACCTCCCAAAACCAATCCATCCCAGCTTTCCCCCCCTCTCTCCACCGAGGAGGGAGCCTACACAACTAGATTAGGCTAGGCAGCTAGCTTGTAGTTGGCTAAAATTAAGTAAAATGAATCTCACTTCTGATCTAAAGCTCTATTACAACATCCTGCTTCCCAAAATACATTTTTATTATCGCAATTATTATTAGGTAATATATGCCTAAATTGTAGTGATCAAAAAGGGATAGCCTGCTGAATAAAAGAGACAGGTAAACTCCCTAGATTCATGGATTTGTACCTTCAGGCTAGCTGGATATTTATGATTCACACAGTCTTTATAATATTAACCAGCCTGGTGACTGGTGAATTTGATTAGTTTTGTTCACTGGTAGCTGCTACACATCTTTGTATTTTGCTTATAAACATTCTGTTTTCATCCAGATGTACAGTAAATACAGAAGGATTAAGTAATTTTTTTCAAAAGGTTCATTTTCATTAGTGTTTTCATCAAAACACAGCCTTTCTTAGCTTAGGGTAAAATATAAAGAGTAAAAAGCTCTATTAGGTGATGTAGTTCAACTCCTTCTGTAATATTTAGGTACATACACACTTGGCATATGTAGAGGCAGCTCTACAAGTTACTCCAAATATATATTGCAAAAATTTAGCCCTATTATACATTTGCTTCTCTGGACCTTATGACCATATTCACCTTATTGAAGGGTATGTAAGGTCAGGAAAGCAGAAGGAGCATTTGGAGTCTTTGCTTCTAACTGTGGTTAGAATATGTGGTTACATACTCGATCTGTCCGCGTATGTACCAACTGACCACTCATGGCCTCAGTTTTTCCATCTGTAAAATGGACTCAACTGTAGTTCCATGAGCAGATGGTACCATAAATATATGAAGTGCTTTGTCTTCCTATCTCAGTGGCATCTCTCAGAGTTTTATGATGGAGAATATTATGGGAAAAAATAGAAATACTTTATCAAGGGGACCTGTATCAAAGCCAGCTGATGAAAATCACAAGATTTTATATACTTCTATTCAGTTCAAATAATACAAATAGTCTCTGAATTTAAAATTTAAAAACTAGATCTACACCAAAATGAGGATATCAGATATAAGAAGTTCTTAGTACTCTGGAACATTTGACCCCAAACTGACATTCATTCCTCAGTCCTACCTACCTTACACATACAAATCTGAAGAGAGATTCAAAATGTACCAAGTTTGGATAAAATACAGTTTTGAATCCTTCAAATTTAACAGACATTCAGGTTGAAATCTGAGTACTAAGTCAGACACTTCAGTTCGAACAATGTTCAGATTTGCCATTGATCCAGATCCAAAGACTGTTAAGTTGGGAGGCATCTAGATCCTTACTTCCTGTAACTTTCTAGAAAAGTCATATATGTATCTGAACGTGGATTACAGGTCAAATTTCCTCATATTTTGAGGAAGCCTGAATCTCCGCAAGAACGCTAGAACTGAGCACGATTCCATCCCATTATGGCAACACCTAGACCAGACCTAAAATGGAACCCAAAACAACTACTTCCAAAGTTGCATGGTGTTTGTGTACATGCAGAACTGTAGAACCAAAACCAGACACTTTCAAACCTTGAGATTGTTTGAAAACAAATATGAAATAGATTCCAACTTAAGCTAGTTTTGGCCCTCAATCAGAAATGAATCCAATTAGCTGTAATTCTCATAGAATCTAAGTATCTGTCTGACCTGACTGATAAACCCCGCAAGATGTGATCTGTATAACTGGTTCCTTGCCTGCGAGTCTTTCTAAATGGATCCAAACCATCAATGGCTTGATTCTCTGTTGTCTTATAAATCATTCAGTCTACCTAAACCATACAAAAGGAGCATAAAAAAATCCTAAGTGATGCAATTGAACGGAGAATCCTGATTTAATAACGTTTTGCCAACATAAAAATGTCTGCCTGCTTGCTTGATTCAAAATGCCCAATGAGAGCCTGCTCACCGTCACACCGTATTCCTGTGGGCCTGCAAGTCCTCCTCCCCATTACGGGAGCAGGTCGATGGCTATGTACTTAGTTCACCTGCAGGAAGAGGAAAGAGGACATGTAACTGTTGACGGCTTTCAGCCCTGTCACAGGACTGGACTTACACCTCCCATGTGACGGTGAGGGCCTGCATGGCAGTCCCATGGCTGGCCTACGCTTGGCGACACAGCGGAACAGGCAAGCAAACTCTTGTCGCGTGCCCAGGAGCGTACATCTCCCATGGCAGAGACACCGAATTTTGGTTAGGCCACACATGGGGTCACCCCACGAGAAAGAGGCTGGAACAGAGGGCTCCCAGCCGTCTTAGTAAAAGGCTGCATTATCCATCCTGAATGCAAGAACAGGCAATGCTGGTCTACCCAGTAGATGATACTCCTGGTTTTCTATAAACTTGTCTTCTCGGTTCAGAGTTAATCTCTAGCAACTGTCATTAGGGAGGCAAAGGAGCCCCAACCCCTCTAGCAAAGCCTTAAAAAGAATGAAAAAATGACTAGCACTGTAAGGCAGGTGGAAAATTCTGGTGCTTGGCGCAGCAGGGGCCCCATCTACAGTTCTCCCAGGGAGCTGCAGAGCCCTAGGAACACCCTGATCTTCAGTAGTAAGGGGGAGATCGGAAAAACCAAACTGTCCACCAGAACTGTGAAAGTCTTTGTTGCAAATGACAAGATTCTGGATGACAGACTAAGAGGAAAGCAAGGTGCTTTGGTGCCAAATAACATATTCTTTACTGCTCTGGTCTCTCCTCTCCTTTTTATGTTGCCAGGCGCACCAACATGCTGAGTTTAGACATACCTTGTTAGCAATCACAAGGAGTCACGGCATCATATAACCATGTCTAAGGCTAAGAGCTACTTTCTTTGGGAAAAAAAAAAAAAAAAATTGGCCTCTTAGCAGTTATCTAAGGGCTGATTTTCAAATTCTAAAGAAATTTAAGTGGGACTGACTCCATGAACTGGTTGAGTATCCTGCCCATCCTTGCAGTGGGTTAACACACTGGTTTTTATGTACTCCACATACCTGCCCTACGTTTCATCAATGCCTTCAGGGAGCTCCGCTTTACTACAATCCCAGGAATTGTTCTTAGAAACCAGGCTGGTTTAACACCATACTGGTGTTAAGAATCCCGGGCAAAATTTCTGTCGCAGTTCTAGTTCAGAGGGTATAGCCAGGACCTAGAAACACTCACAGCAACATGTCTGAACTTGATTGCTTCCACTTAGTCCCCTTCACCACATACACAGATCTCCTAGACGCCCCTGGTATATCACACCATCATGTTGCCAGCCCAACAGGATTGGCGATTCAGATGTCTCTACTGGCGTCCTGCAGTGCCTCTGCAACTTTGTTCAAACGTAATGAGAAAGATGCCAATTAAAGAAGCACAAGAGTCCTATAGCGTGGCAGGCTGATTCAAATTAGATACCTGTATGAAGTGATTAAAAATAGGTTTTCTAAACCTGAAGATAACAGGAGGACAGTATGTTTGATTTACATCAGCAGGGGTCAACAAAAACGTAGAAGAACCACACAAAAGCTCTTTATCCCTGCAGATTTACTGGTGAAGATGCTGAGGACAGAAGGAGAGAAATACAGCGCGCTTCTGGTGTCTTTCAATATGCAAAGAATCTCAATTTTTCTCTGATTTCAGCAGTCATTACTTACTGCCAGACCTCCAAATAAGTAATACTTTCCTTTAATTTAGCAACTTTGATCCATCGTTCCATAGTTCAGTTGCACATACACATTAACAAATCAAATCTCACAACCTCCTTTGGCAAAAAGCTACTGTCATTCCCATTTTACAGACAGTAAAAACTAAATAGAAAGAGTTAATCACTCTGTTGAGAACAGAAGTGAGATTGGGATGTCAGGCTTTCCTGATCAAAAGTTCAGGCTATGCTGCCTCTATGGATCAGGCTCTCAGACAGCCCAATTGATTGGCAAGACTGGGGCGCACTTGCTGAACCAGAACTGGCTTTTCTAATTTTGTTTGTCGGTTGTTTTTTTTTTTAATCCCGGAACATCCTGAATAATAGATCAGATGCAAAGCTGATATGTCTCCAACAGTTTCAATGGATTTGTGAAAATCTGTCTGCAAGTAGTATGTACCAAGTAGCACAAATGCCCACTTTCTTTTAGGATGACATGACCAGCATTTCAGTAAAGTAACACTTTGCACAATGACTGTTCCCTTGCAGCCCTTAGGCCACTTTGCACAAAGGCTGCAAAATGTTATTTCCACTGCATAATAATCCCATGTCAGATACAACAGTACTGCATTACTCTAGTACTGTGTTGGGTAAATATTGCTGCTAAATCAGTAAATTGTGACAGTGAGATCTAGGCAATATAAGAAATTTTGTCCCAACAAAGCCAATCCCTTGCTTTTATACCCATCAACACCGGTGTGTATCAATCACCACCTACAGGGACTGAGAGTCCTCATAAAACAAACTCCAGAAGACCAGTATCATACCAACGTAGCATTTCCCAATTCAAAAACCAAAACCACACAAAAAGTCCTCAGACTCCCACATGCTTTATCCCCATCTCCCCATTACACATACCTGCACACACACTTGGGATGTTCGTGTGTTAGTTTTGTGTCTCAAATGTGTAGATTGTGTTGTAATTATTTACAACCTGCAGTTACGTATGTGGCCTCGGCTATGTATGTGTTCATCCTCTGCACTTACAGAGTGTTGGGATATTACCTTTATTTGCATCAGCAGGCCATTTGTGACCAATTTAGCTGTTGAGCTAACGTGCAAGGCCTTCATCCAAGCTGTGGAGTTACAATGGAAGCAGATCTTGTTACACAGCTTACTGCATTGTATGGTGCACCCTCTATTATATAACTATATGGTTCCCAAAGGTTACCTATAATTCGATTGTAACGTTGCAGTTCAGTCAACATTTAAGGACTAGAAATTTGATGATTTACTTATGGAAATCCACACTGAATCTATCCCAAACTGAACAACAAATTGTAAAAAGTAGTTCTACCATCTGAAAGGAGCTACGCTAACAAACAAGCCAGGATGCACATCCATCACTCTCTTCTACCAGACAACTAGGATGACTATCAAAGATTTCTATTTTTATCCCAGAAAGTTAGGGAGCATGCAGGAGGATTTGACTGCTGTCGTAATAATTGCAGACAGTTATGACATAAACCACAGTGAAAATGCTGAAGCTCTAGATGGCCGTCACTTCACTTTTACCCCTTTAAATAGTAGGGGAGGAAAAAAACCACAACAAACCAAACCAAACTTCTGCAACTCTAGTGACTGTCACATCAGTTGAGATGCACTAGGTTTATCATGAATGAAGATCTGATCTAGATAGGAAAAAAGCGAGAGGCATCACTAGCAGTATTTTGGAAGCTGTTATTTGACCCTCTGGGTGCAACTGAATATTTTCACAAGCTCATGAGCATGAATCCATTCTACCTGGAAAATATTTATGTCAGCATTTTCAAAGATGTTACTCTTTCAAGACGTAATTATCTTCTAGTTTAGAAGATCACATCTGAGAGTATTGCCCCCCAAATGAATAGCCACTTCTGGGAAAATAAAAACAAAAATGCAATTTAAGTGTATCAGATGTACAAAGACAGACATTCCATACTTTAACTTTTATTTAATTGACTATAAATAAAGTGGAGAAAAACTGCCTCTACAGAAAAGAGACAAACAGTATTGAAACTTCAAACATCCAAAAATCTTGAGTAGGCTCTAGAAGTTATGCAACTGTCTTAAAAGCCAGGGATTTTTTTTTTTTTTTAATTTCTATTATGCTCCCAAGTACTTTTTTAAGCTTTTCTATACAATTATAAAAACTAGAAATTTCTTTCTTTATTTTCTTAAAGCTAAGACTATATGACCAACACAAAAAAAAAAAAAAGAAAAGAAAAAATATCACGGCATGTTAAATAATGCTGTAGTACTTGAAAGGAGCAATACTAAGTGCCATTATTCATTTAGTACTTCACCATGAAATCCCTTCGGCTGATATATTTTCCTCAAACATAGGCACTGTGTGAAAGTTCCTATATAAGATCTTTCTCCATGTATTCTAGGCAAGGGGAAACCAATGCATTTACCAGGCAGACTGGAGTTGTAAGTTACTGAAAAGGCTGGACTCTTTCTCAGAGTTGTGTGGCTTGTATCACACTTTTAAGCAGCTCGGCACAAAATTTCACCCTAGGATCCAGGTTCAGATGGCCCAAACTCCTGCTAAGTCCCCATGCTTAGGGGTTCTGGATATATGCCCTTAAAATCCCACAGCCAGCCAATAGAAAATATCAGGCACAGGCACTTGGGCGTGTTTTGGCCAACTCACTGTGACCTGGGAGTATATAAAAGTGCCTGATTCTGTTTTGGGATAAACTAAATATTACAGAGACCGTGGAGCAAAGAAATGGAAATGAGTAAAACATCAAACAAAGGTTTATCCTTGTTAGTCTGTGAAGCCCACTCCAAGAAAGAAACTTAACTGGTGACCTCTGTATCAAACACACAGGAAACACCAGTAAGGATGCAACCATATTACTAGCACTAACACCACCAAAGTTAAGTATGAAAGTTTCACTTTTATAAACCTTGATTATCTGTAGACCACCGCAGGAGGATTATTTTTGTGTGTAGGTGGGCAGGATTGATCATCTTTGAAACTTTTGGTCAAAGATGTTTCTGAAGAATAAAAACCTAGCTGTACTAGATGTAACAAAGAAAAGGAATGTCCTGGTCTGAATATTTTTTTGTTTTATATAAGGTAAGTTCTCTTAGAAAAACTAGGCAAGACTGGTTCCAATTAGTCCTTTAGTTTCAGCCCAAAGGAGAATATTTTTGGATAATGTGAACACAGTTTGCTCAACTGTTTTAAAGGACACATTTAGAGGTGCATTTCTTTTCCTGAAATATTAATTGAAATTCATTTTGTAAGGAAACGATGAAAGAGTTTATTATTTAAAGCCAAAGACATTAAAAGCAAAAAGTTGTATTAACTTAAAATTAAGCCTCAGGTCTTATTTTACACAAGAACAGAGATACAGCCCTTCTTCAATCAGACCTATCAAAAATTGGAAGATCTGGTGAGGTTAGTGGTGGTGTAAGCCTGACAGAAACGAGCTTGGGTATCCTATAGACAAACAACTTTTATTTTGCCTGTATTTGAACAAAAGGGTCTTTCATTACAGAACTAGAACATACAGAACAAGATGACATAATATTTTCAAAATGATATAATGGAAATGAAGTGTACCAACTTCAATGCTACTCTTCAGTCAGGTTTTGTAACGAGCCCGAGTTAGGTATTATTTTACGGTCAAAGGGCTCCTTTTCTATAACTTCCTTTGCAATTATTAGCTGGGACTGTAATATTTGGTATTGCTACCAAGATGGTCTATGATTATGTAACGAGAGATCCCCTTTGTAATATCTGTGCAATTAGGCATAATTAAGTTTGTCAGGGGAACTTTAATTTCCTGATTTTTGAGTAAATAAAGAATCAATGTTAATATTGCACTAATCAGTACTAACTGACATTTAATTTGTTTTGTTTCAAAATCAGAGGTCACATTGTGAAACCATTTGATAGTACGCAATGAAAAAAACCCAACAAAATAAACAGAAGTTGGAATAAAGATAACTTTATATTAACTGGTACTTTGCTGTCCTACTGTTCCATTTGTTGAGTTGTCCTGAAGCCAAAATAATATTGGTAAGAATCAGGATACAAATATGACTTTAAGTACTCTCTGTTGTGGTCTCCGTATGAATCGACATTTGTTTTTACCACACTGTGATAACATCACAGATGTTAGAATCATAAATGCCAGTATACCTTAAAGCTTTCTGTTTCAGAAACAAAGGTACTACCACTACAGCTAAATGAAAGTCTCAACTAGCTTCAGCAGACCATTTGTGGGCCAGGCACCAAGCAAGAGACAAAAATCATGGCTGATAGAAATCCCACATAAATATCAAGCTATACATCATGCATCCATCCAACTGAGCACGTAAAACTGAGTTTCAATCCGGAATTCCTGGGGATTCATATAGTAAAGCTGTAATACACCATAAAAATTCACTGGGGATTATCAGATATGCGCTTACAGGGGGAAATTGGGAGTGCCCTGTTAATGGCTACCTGGTGCAACACATCTATTCTCAGTCACGAGGGCTGGGACCGGCTGTTCAGGCACCACATCCAGCTCATGCATGCATCTAGTGCTGATAATCATTCACAGTTTAAAAATAGGTACGAGAAAGGTAGTCACGGGGTTATAATGAAGAGAGTTTACAGGGCATTACTGCCCCAGACTGCTGTTTCAATCTATACGCTACTCTGGGCTCGAGGTATCAAAATGTGACAACAATGCTCAAGGTCTCCATAACAGGATTCTCTCTTTTCTTTTCCTGCCTCATTTCTTGAAAAAAAAAACAGTAGAACAGTAAACAGTTTTCACATTGAAATGAATGTCAATAGTCTCCAGCGTCAACACTGCTTCAAACATCCAAGACTTCTCGTATTAGGAGGCTGACTGCAAATAACCAAGTGTCAGCTCACATCTAGTGCAATCTTTAATTAGAACCTCACAATCAAGCAGGCTATAAGCTTTTTACCTCCTAAATTAAAGCTGTAATTTTGGAGCACAAGAAGTCAACCACCAGGGAAAAAAAGCACCAGTTTACCATACTGCTAAAAGTCAGCTTAGTCTGACCCCTGTCTCAAAATATGAAGGACATATATATATCATCTTCTGGAGAAGCCACAACATAACAATTTCTGAGGTTTTGGTGTTAGGTACGCAATGATGTTGGAAGTTCTTTGGGATTACTTTACAGGCTACTCCTCCAAGAAAAGAAAAGTTACGTGCAAGACAAATGAAACCAAAAAGTTGACTTACAGGCTCTCAGCACTATCCACAGGTCTCAAAGCTCAAGATTATCCAACCCTATCTACGGCAAGAGCTCCCTTTCAGAGGAACAAGAATATTTGCTTCACAATAGCTCAAAGGTGTTCAAATCCCTGCAAGATACTAACACTATATTCCATTCATTTTAATGGAAAATAGATGTCCAAATTCCCAAAGACAGCCCTTTTACCATTGGGCCCAAAGAAACAGATTACATGAAAATATCTTTTTATCACAAGAGAAGACAGGAAAAAAAATTCCAATTAAAATTGATGGAATTGATCGAAGAATGAAAGCCATCAAGGAACAGACAGGCAAAACGGGGAATAAAATAAGGGAAAAGTGCATAAAGTTATCTCATTCCCCTCAAGGAGTATAAAAAAAACCACCCTCCCTACAAGAGTAAAAGAACATATTTCCAATTTGTTTTCTAACAGCTAAAAGAAGTGTAGATGAAAGACTAGGAAGCATGTTGAAAATTGTGGCAAAGGCAGACCGTAAAGTTGGAAGTAAAACATTGTAATTTGAATTACTCCATTGTCACAATTAAATGGCCAAGAAGCACTGCAGTGTTTTAGGAGTAGCATGCTGGTTTTGACTGGGGGATAAACCATGACAAGTAGCCATAAGCACCCCTAACTTTGTGGATTTGAGTTTGAACTGAAGTCCCTTCAGCTCCAAACAAATTCCTAGCCAATACTGCTTGGGGTAAAAAAAGAACTTCCTATAGCTGCAATCTTTAGGCTTACCATAGATATCTGCATATTTGCAGCCTTAACCCTGCTCCTCTTAGTATACCTTCATACTCCAACCACACGTGTGCACGCTCCCTCCTGCTAACTTACCCTTTCGGTACTCGGTTGTCTCACGTGCACTCAAGACTAGATCAAGCCCCGGGAATTTCTGAGCGGAGCCCTGGACCTAAGACCATCCCTGTGGGGACAAGGAAGTACTCGGTGGATGAAGAGCAAACCATCCCACACAGTTACCGTCCCACACATTCTCTCACTGTGGCCAGGCTCTCAACCCACACAAAGCTTCTTGGGACTTCCCACAGCACCTGATAAGTCCTTCTCACTCTTAAACCAGTATGTGTACCCCCATCTTTGAGAAAATGTCAATAAACAATTTAAATGAAGCTTTACTTGTGAAACTGATAGCTAGATTTTCACTTAACAGCACGACACCTAAGAGCACACAGAGAGGGTAATACCGGCACATATACGCATACTACTTTGCAGCCTGAGATTTGGGGGGGCAATAAGCTATAGCGGACCACTAAATACACCAATGACAAGTATGAACAAAAGCAGCGCAAATTATATTGTACTGGTAAATTAGCATATTTCTCTCTTTTCAGCAACTGAAAGCATCTGAGGAACACAGGCTTTTAGAAAGATGCTCCTCATGCCCTCCCCTTTAAGCACCAAGCCAAAACTCACACAGATGTGACTGATGAAATAGAGCCTGACAGACAAATCTACAGGTGGCTTCAAAAGCAGAAATACATTTGACCCAAGACGTCAGGGCTGCATCTACTGCAAGACAAGTTACAGTAGAACCCTCCTCAGCCCCTCACAATGGTCCCAGGGGAGATGTTACTACATTTTGCTGCTGTTGCTTATATCTAGTTTGGCCAAGAGTCCATGAGTCATGAAAGCTGTATTTACAATGTCAGATACAGGAACAATCCAGTGGCATTTTTCTATTAGTGCTGACTATTTAGGATCCGACACTTAGAAATGTTTAAATGAAAATAACAAAGAATAGGAACATGTGATGCTTGAGAAATTAGGCTCTAATTTCAATCTGCAAATGAAAAATTTAAACATTCTAAAACTTAATAGGGAAGTGACAGGAGTACAATGATTCTGTCCCTCGTAAAAGACAGCAAAAAATGTACACTTTTGCCTACCTACTTACATGGGGAATAAACAATGCTTTCAGCACCTGATGAGAGAGATGCTGCTAGTTGATCATCAGACGCTAAAAAGAAAGTAATAAATGGAACGAGTTTTGAACATGAGCTTACAATATTTTTAGGATCTAAAAACTGCCATTAAGTAGTCTGCGTATTCTATAATAAGGGTCTAACGAAAGCTAGCCATCTCACTCAGGTTTTCAATCCTAACTATTAAACCCAGACAGCAGGTTTCTTACTCTGCTGTTAATATTAAAGATACCAGTGTTACAAACTGGACCTTAATGGTTAACACACATAAGAATATTCATTTATTTGACTTCAAGAGAAGTTGAAGAAAGCAACAGGAAACAAGTGTATGCAAGTATCGAAGTAACATAAAACCCAAGATAATTCTTTAACATTATAGTGTAGGCATTGTGAAAAATTGTTCAAGAAGAAGTTAGGATGAATTCACATCCATCTCAAAAAGTGCAGACAATTCATTTCTGCAGACCCTTCAAGATGAGATGCTCTTTTAAGTGAAACTACTGCAGCAGAACTCTGATGAGTTTGATGATCCTGAAAGTGAGATGTTTTTAGTGCTATCATCATCATTATTAAACATAGCTGCAATGACAATTTAAATCTGTGTTCCAAACCTCCGAGATGCTCTTCAACATTAGACACCTTTGTGTCTGGAAGACCCAAAAATAAGCTTACTAGTTGATTATGCTATGAAGAAAAGCTCTGCTTAACAAGACAGATGCAACCTTATTTTATCTTAATGATATTGCCTTCAATGGAACACAAAAGGAGCAATTGATAGCAATGATTGAGACATTTCTTTGAGAGACTTGTAAATTCAGCTGTCCACTACAAGAATCTCCACATGAAGAAACAGGGGCAAAAATAAAAGAAAAAGTAACAGCATCGAACAATGACAGTAGTGCAGGTTGGCTAGCTGAACATGACAAATGACCTCCTAATGGCCACAAGCATACGGACAGTGAAATGTATGTCCTTGTATGCTGCTATTAATTCTGTACCAAAATGAAAACCACAAATATTGGTGCAGTGTTACTGAAGATACCATCCAAGAACAAAGAGAAAAACATGAGAAAGGTGTCTTTACTATTTGGTTAGACAATAAAAACAAAATTGAAACAAGAATGTTTAAAACGATTTCTTCTGCTTCTGATATACAGCTGCTCAGTGCTGTATTTCAACCACACTGAGCGAAAAAGTAGCAACCAAACTTTCCCAAAACCGTACTGTAGAGCCTAAAGACAAAAATCACTCCGCTATCACCTGTAGCCTGGCTAACTCCAGTGAAAAAGGAAGACTGATGTCCCAGAGATGGTTCCCAGAGACACTTAGTGTTGCTCTCAGGAACACGTGCCTCTACGGTTGCATCAACAAGTGTCTCGAAATTCGCACTGAGAACAAGAAGGACTTTGATCAAAAAATAGCACACATTTTACTCTGCAAGGAACTTTACAGAGAGGTACTAAATTTACAAAAGCAGTTGAAGGAGGTTTCAGAGGGACTTGACAGATTACAGTCTGATGACACTACTGTTACAGCCTCAGTGGAAATGTGGTTTGATCTAATTAACAACAAAGAACTAGAACCACTAAAGAACAAAATTTAAAAATTATTTGAAGATGCATGGAAGTTTTCCGTTTCATAGCTACCAGGACTGATTCCAAACACAGATGGATGGGATTAAACCCAAGATAGGATGTCAAGGATGGGACAGGCACGGAACATATTCCGGGTATCTCAAATTTTCTAAGATTAAAAACTGAAGATCCATATTTTTGCCCTAAATATGTAATTACAAAATGGATTTGATTGAACACAATTTAATCATGCAGGTGGAAAATACAGATGTTAAATTAGGGCAGACAAGATGGCTGAACTTAGAAATGCTGGATTTTAGAACAGATGCATTGCTGTCCAGCCAAGTCAGCATCCTTTTTACACATTTTTAGTTTATTCGTATCACTTTGATTGAAACTGTAACAGCATAGGTGCTAAAATCAAAGAATCTGGTGAAGTGCACTGACATGCAGAGTTAGATATAAAGCCTCATAGACTTTTTTCCACAAACTATGGAGATCATGAGGACGTTCTTATTTTTTAATTACAGAATCACATGCTTTACATTTCAGATAATGTGTCTTTCTGTGCGTAAGGAATAAATATGCCCGTAAAATAAATTGCATCACATGCATGCACTGTTTCAGTGGCTAAAATACTACATTTGAGTGTCTTCTGCAAGAGGCTTTTGCAGAAATAACCAAAAAAGTCATGTTGGGGAGAAAAATTCAACTCTGATATGTTGGCTGCTGTTTCCACATACAAATTTTCTCTCCACACCCAATAGAGAACACATACCTCAGCTGAACAATTGTGAGCATATGGTAGCTATGCCAATATCCTCTGGAAAGTAACAAAAGGCTTTAACTTATTTTTAACTGAGAGAAGTGCGTAACTCCTCTAAACTAAGAAAGTTTGAGCCTTAGAATTTCAAGTCAGATTTGGGATTACTGTATTTCCCTCTTTGGGAAGTTGTATGATTACTAATTTTATAATTAAAAAAGTAAAAGTTAATGAGGAAACATGTTAACATCAGATGATTTACGTGCCTATTAATATTACAAGTGTATTGGGAAAAAAAAGGGGGAAAAGGAAAAATCCATTGTGTAATCCAGTTCTGATGAAATGCCGGACAATTTTGAGACTGATAAAGTGAGTCACTGCCAACTGACTCAGCATGACAACAGGAGTTCATTGTTGCCTTCGGACCAAAGGAAGCAAGCAGCCAGTTGGTTCAAACTGGATTCTTTCTTTCACTAAAAATGTGATATTTCCACCATCTTCTTGTTCTCCTTTCGTGTCTTCCATCAGACCCTCTAGTGTCTCCAGTACATACTGCATTTATTAAGCCCTGCACTATTCAGCTAGCATTGGATACTACACACATTAAACCCTCAGATGCAGCATGTTACAAAATTAACTTAAAAGGCTGGAATACAGCTCCATTTTTAAGTCCCAGTATATTTATATTTCACATATGGTTTTCGCTACGCTATTCACAGGGGGGACTATAAAGCATCTCAACATGTGAGGTACTCTTGTAAACTCCACTATGTCCTCAGTTGCACTTACTGTCCTCAGGCATGGGGGATGTTGTACTGCAAGTATTAATACGGATATACGTGCCTCTTGTTACATCCACATCTCCCCCTCCCTGCTTGTAGGTTTGGCAACAGCAGGATGGCTGAATTCAGCTCAAAAACTGGAATTCCTGTTTGCCTTTCTAAAGATTGCCTTCTGCCAGTCACTGCAACTTCCCCCAGCACCCTCTGAACTTAACAAAACAAGGAGAGCTCAGCAGCTCCCGTGGGACTCTGGACCCTTCAGAATCTGGGCAACAGAACGAAACAAAATATACTGTTCCTGTCCTTGAGCTCTCAGGACTGGAGCTATGCGAGAAGGGGTTTTTTTTTAATATTGTAATAAGGTGGATTTATATTGTTAATACACAGGACTGACCAAGAGGAAGATTCACCTGTTGCATAAAGTGTACAGAGTAATGTTACAAAATCTGGTTTGTGGCTCTTTTCCTTCAATATGCTCAAATCTCAGTCTCATCATTCATTCTTTTCTGCTTTTCTCACTAAAGCTGCTTCTCCTGAAGTCTGTCAGAAATGTGAAAATCCCTTTTTTTCCAAAAGAGATTTTGAGAGTCTTAAAAGTTTACTGATTCAACTGCAGCTTATGAGACAATCTTGGAAATAAAATTAAATTATTTTTGAGAAGAAACAAGCAACAAGAAGGGTCCATACTTGTTCAAGCAGCTAAAGCATCCCCAGCCATTATAACTTTTTAAAAAGCATATTTTGCCAAAAGTAACTACGCCACATCAAAAATTATCATGCCAGGAGAAAGAAACCCCTCACAACTGAAGAACAAGATTGGTAATCAACAAATCTGGGTTATATTCATGATAACTTGGCAGGTGACTTTGACTAACATGTCTAAATCTGAGTTTATCCATCAGTGCAAGAGGCTACTAATGCTTCCCTATTTCAGGAGGGTGTCTTAAAGCTTAATTAATTGATGTTCATAAAGAACTCGGATTCTCAGATGAGAGGCATCAGAGAACACCAAAGTATTATTAATCTCAGGTGCCAAAAAATTATCCCTGCTGTTGCATGAAACAGCTCTGAAATATTTGTAATTTCTATGGTAGCGATATCCCCAGTTCAGTTTGCAAATGATGAGAGTTATCCAAATAAAATAAATGTCTGGTCATCAGAGTAAACAAAGACATCATTTTACGAGTCCAATCTAAATTGTAGAGATAATCAATATGAGAATAGCAGTGCCTACAATGAAACCTGTATTAATTATGAAGAGAGTTTATGAAAGAAATTAATCATTATTATGGAGTTCGCTGTAGGAATTTAATAGCATGAGCCAATTCTACATGACTCTTATGATGCTTGAGGTCAAATATGCTGAGTTTGAAATAAACTTTAATCTACTCTGAACTAACTTTGTATAAAAAAAGAAAGTTTTCTCATAAGTTCCACAGTACTGCCCAAAATAACAGATCTACTCTACCCCATAAGTGCGTGTGGTCTGATATACCATCCTGAAAATAGATTCTAATGTCTCTCTTCCCTCTCCCTTTTTTTTGTTTAAATTGGTGCTATAGGAAAATTACATACACTGATTACAAGAGAAAATTAGATATGGGAGATAACCAATATATTTTTAAGCTTACTTTGTTGCTTTTTTTTTTTCCTTAAGTAACCACCCTTCCAAAATAAACACAGCAATGTTTATGGAAATAAAGAAACAAATTATAACAATTTTAGGTAGCATACCGCAGTCAAATAAATACCATTTTCTAATAAAACAAACTGGGAGAAACCCTAATAGAACTTAACCCATAGTAACCAAAACAAAAACTCAAGAGACTTCCTGTTCCAAAATCAGAGCTGTTCTTGAGAGCTAAAGATTCACATCCATTGGTCAACTTCAGTATTAATCAATTAATCCTTTTTGCAAGATTATAAATTCTCTGGGGAGAGGCTAAGAACGGTTGAAAATGCTCAATGTGGGCTTAATTCCACCTCCAGTCAAGTCCCGGTTGTCTTCAAAGGGAGAAGAGCTAGACTGATGCTGAGCGCTTTTGAAAAGCCTATCCTTTGCATTTATTTGCTTTTGTGAAGTACTTCTTAAAACAAATAAAAGCAGGAAGAGGTAAGTAGTGAGCCCATCATACCTCTGAAGTCCACACATGGCAAGAACTCCACGGGTCAGAAGTGGATAGAGAATTCTTGGGGGCGAGTCTTGTTTGGGTTACTTCTGAGCGCGTGCGTGTTCATGAGGGCAAGGAAGGTAAGCCACTGGGATGCAGCCAAGTCAAAAAGGTTGGCTCCCCCTAACAAGTGCACAGAGAGGTATAACAGAAATAGTATCTTCTTGCTTTTGCAAAATATGTGATTAGCCATTTTAGAGACTACTAATAATGTATGCGAAGCTTACAATACTGTCAGTAACAGTTAGGTGTGCAAAAAGAAGAACGAACCCTTCAAATTTTACAAGAACAAACGGTCTCCAATTAAAATAGTCCAAAAGAGCTCAGTGTGAATATTTATCTGAGCTTCCTTTGTTGATGCCGTAGGATTTCTTTGTAGTTGTACAATTCTGCAAGCTAAAATTCTCTTGGCAACTACAGACTTCCTTACTTCTGATCTCATCACACACAGATGGCTCAGGCTTGTAAAATATTATTAGGGGATGTGTTGGAGCGGCCTGAACATGGGTCACTCCAGCAGCGTAATCTGACTCTAACAATTTCTCTGGACTTGTATAACCATGAGTTCTGCTGCCATTGTTTCCCAAACTGCAAAATGGGAAGAGAGTCCACCTCCTCATGAAGCAATGAGAACGTGTGAGTTAATATACGTACAACTCTACAAAAAAGGAAAAGTGTTACTGCTATTTGGGGTGAGTAAGATAGGGTCATGTGGGCTTCAGTTTTATTCTCTTCTCCGAGGGTGAACTTTGCTTGTTTTTTTTAAACAATTTGTAGCTTTTGCATGTAAAGTCTGTTTAAAAGAGATTAAAGCAAGGGGTGAACTTCTGCTTGTTTTTTTTAAACAATTTGTAGCTTTTGCATGTAAAGTCTGTTTAGAAGAGATTTGAATAGTTTAATAATTAAACCAAAAATCTTTAGTTCTGAAAGTATTAACATTTACCAGAGTAGATTTTTTTTCAGTGGTGTCATAAATTCACAGTATTTACCCACCAGTTCTGTTTTTCATAACAAGACTGTGGTTTTTATTTTGATCACTGGTTAATTTATTGCTGCAGCACATCATTTTGCTTTTCTTTTGGAGGTTCTGAGGAAAAGTAATTCTTTACAGACACTGTTCAGATGGTATTTTTCAATTAAAAACACTTAAAGCAGAAAGGAACGGTTGTCTGGTGGGGGACTGAAGATCAGAGTTCAATGCTTGGCTCTACAATAGACTCCCTGGGGAAATTTTCAAAGGCACAAATGGCAGGTTGGCACATCACTCCCATGCTTGCTTTAGTGGGAGTTAGTTGCCTCTGAAAACCTCTCTTTCCTTTCCCTGGATTATCCTGATCAAGTCACTAAATCTTTCTGTGTCTTAGTCTGCAGCCACTATAGCGGGAATTCTAATATTTTGTTTCCCTCACCTTTTGCCTGACTTGGCTATTTAACTATAAGCTTCCTGAGACAGCACCTCTGTTTTACAGTATGTAAAATACCCCGCATCAGTGGATGGGGCGCTGATCTCATCTGGGACTCCTAGTTTCTGTTAGAATACATACATGCAAATAACGTTAATACTAATTGGAATCTGGAGAGTATTAATTTAAACTGTTTTCCCAAAGCCCGGGTTATCGTGCTTTCCAGGAGCAGTACTGCATTGGTAAAAAGCGCCAGATTACTAGCCCAAGAGAATGGCATCCACAGAACAGCTGCAGGACAACAAGATGGGGTAAATGTCTCCCGCGTGGCACCAAGATGACCCATTCATTGAAAAGGGGGATTACTAACCCTCTTCATCTCAACCTCTGATTTCTGGTAACTTCACTTTAGGCCAGCCTGTACCATTTAAGTCTACATTCTTTGACTGAAATGTTACATTTTACTGGAACAAAAAGCAAAGCCTAAACAAATGTCCATGAGACCTTTCAGAAAATAAACTGTGAACCTGACTATGCATTTGCACCATGAGAATACAAGTACTCAGCCACTGTGGTAACAAAAACAGTTCTGTCTTATTTGTCTTGCAAGTCAGGACTAGGCAAGACAATTTTTATTTTCAAACCACAAATGTAAAATTCTCAAAAATGTGACATGTGGAACCACTTAAAAGGCGAGAATGACAATATAGTGAATAAATGTGCATGACAAGTAAATTCAAGGAAATATTGATCTGTATTTCTTAATTCAAAAAGTGGAGTGCCCCACAGAATTATTCAAATAAAACTGATAATTATTTTTTCTACTCTACTGAACTTAAATGCAGTGTGACCACGAGTAAAGATAAAAAGCAATCCATATTCCACGCACACTCATGAATTACCTACTACCCTACCAGGAATTACCAAGCTTGCCAAATGAGATGAGGATAGGGCTCATTATATTCCAGAACACCACCACAGAGTGATGACGTCTTTCAGATACCCACTAGCAGTTAAACTAGGCTTTTTACTTTCATCCTATTGCATAAATTATTCTCTAAGCCATTCATCTTTCTCAACGATCTCTTTATGGCTATAACCAAGTTCCTAAGTTTTGTGGGCGAATTCTTTTCCTCAAGTTAACTCAGCTAAAGCCAGCAGCATTACAGTAGGAATTATTTTTGATATAATATATTCATAAGACTAACGCATATCTTTATGTGCTAGGCACATCCTCTGTTTCTTTCTGCATCATCCAGTTTGTATCATCTATGCAATCAGTCCAGTATGCAATACAAGACAGAATTCCTACAGTAGATGTAAATAATTCAAGAAAGTTTGTCAGTCCTCAGGGAGATTTACTCACAGATCACCTGTTCACAGAGATGTCAGAAGAGTTCCAGGATTATTATCCCGGACCAACCATGGGAAAGGTTATAACAAAATATCAGTATTATTACAGCATAGAACTGAGACTGGCTCTGATTTTGGATAAATTAACAAACTTCAAAGGGATTGGTCTAAATCTGCCAGCGGAGGAATGTTGTTTGATTGCACCATGTACCGGGATGCTGCTGCAGTCGGATCCAGAAAGAATGACGCATCACAGTCGGACACAGCTCTGATAATAGATAAGTAAACCGCAGGATTGCCAAATGAAGAGGTCCAAAAAAAAAAAAAAAAAAAAAAAAAAAAAAAAAAAAAAAAAAAAAAAAAAAAAAAAAAAAAAAAAAAAAAAAAAAAAAATCCCAACAAAAACAACAAAAACAAAAGATCTGATAACGCAAATTACACCGACAGAATTTGCAGTGCAACATGAACAAAAGAAACCCAAACAAACCCCATTCCTATTACTGATAGGATGCCCCTGTGTCCACACGGCATCATTGCAAATGGATTCTGCAGAGAGTGAGAGAGACACAAGCACACAGTTCTGCAGTAACAGCAGCCCACGCAGAATACCACCATTTGCCAACTGAGAAACCTTGACTTACTGGCCATGTGCCTCCATTTCTATTCCACTGATCCACTAAATCAGTCACACCTTAAGGCAGGTTCACAATCACGGGTGACAAAAACCCAACCTTTTCTGTTTGTGACAATCCTTGTATTCTCCTCCCAAAGGCAAAGTATGTTAAGGACATTCTTTGTATGTCCGGAGGCCAACAGACCGTCACTTGCTTTACACAGTGTACCACATATATCTAGGACACAGAAAGGATTATTTAAGACTCTAAAGGAGACATTTATACCCAGTACATTTCCAAAATAAGGATGGCAAGTTGCTGAAATAACTTATTTAAAACTTTTTCTCAAGTACAGAGTGATAGAATTAGAGTAAAATCATCTAGAAGGGGTTGGAAACACTTTCTCATGAAGTCTTAAACATCACTTCTAGTGACATTAACTTGAGCTACATATCCCATCGGAGAGCAAGTGTCAGCAAAGTAAATGCATTAGTTAAAGCTTAATAGTAGTTCGGTGTTCAATATCCTGAAATATTTAATATGTTTTTTCCCAAAGTAAACTGTTATTCAGTTTTAATGAAGACATTAACCTGCTTGATTTGTAAGCTCCTGTGGGAAGTCAGTCTAAAACACTGTCACAAGAGGTAGGCAGAAGTAACAAGAGCTGTGACAGGAAATCAAGCACATTTTAAATGTTAAAAAGCAGCCAGAAAATGAGTCTCAATATGCTCTTGTTTTCTTTTAGTTTTGTTTATTTTTTGGTAATATGATTTCTGCCCTTTAAAAGATGCCAATTAAGGCTGGCTATAACGTAGTCTGCACGTAACTGTGGGTATTGAAATCTATGTGAGTTTTCACCAACTATTTCGTAAACAAGAAGTGGTAGAATACAGACTCAAAAAAAAAAAAGTTTGGGTCAGATTCTGAACTTCGAGACACTTTTCAGTTTCCAGCATTGTAGGATGACAGCTTTAAACTGGAATCCACTGTTACACTTTTAGTCACAGTTTGAATTTTCCAGACTGACTTTGGATACAGTCTACATTTCATGGGAACAGCCGATCTTGTGAGTTTCAGCTTGAAATGATAGTGATATAACAAGATGAGCAAAGACGGTGAGACCCCAAGCAATTAAGGTGGGTGTGTACTCTTCCTGAAACGCATATTGGTGGTTTGACAAGGGAGACAAGCTGGCTGCTTTGTTTCACAGTAGCTCCATTTAGTTCATGCTGTCAAGCGTGGATTCTGACACTTAACAGTATTAATATTGCTATTTCTATTGATATAATTAGCACTTCTATAAATAATAGCTAAAGCTGCCATAGCTAAGTATATTACTGCAACCAGCACCATCAGGCCCTTCTTCGTTACACACCCTCCTGGAAATACAAGCTGATTGATCTCAAGAAGAAGACAGCCACTGAGCAACGCTGTTGATTCTAGCGGCCCAGCTAAGAGCAGCTACCACCACGTAGAAGACTCTCCTAAACAACTAGTTTGTATGTGTGAGACTAAAGTTTCTCACCAGTCTTGCACCTGCCAATGTTTGAATGCTATAAATAGGGACTCCTCTTTTCAGCCACAGGATAAAAAAAAACCTCGCGTTGAGTTCAGTGGATGTTATTCATACGCTACAATGGGGGAGACGTCCTACGAATGTTTTGGAAAGAAACTGGACCCAACCTTTAAATTCCAACTAAATAGCACAAAGATTTTATTTATTTACTTTACAGCTATGAAACAGGAAATTGCTAAACAAAACAGATATTGCTTCTTCTACAGAAGAATAGCAGCACCTGCTATTTCAATCCCTAATTTCATTGTTACACTTAAAAATACTGAAGAACGACAACTTTTCTAGTGACCCGAACACCAAACTTCAGGCACTCCCAATCTGTTTCAAAGAACTTTGCCCTTGTTTCACTATGCCTAAAAGCCGTGACTTCTACATTAGTTTTGAGGGTGTTCAGTATCTAACTTGAGGTAGTTTTGCTTAATGACTGCAACTTATGACTACTGTCAGTGGGAGAGGGAAATGTACAGAACTAGCAGTGCTGGTGGTGGAAATAAAACCTCAGGGTCTCAAAAGATGCATGCAAAAAATATAAGCAGTTAAAAATTGTCACCAATTTTTGAAACAGTGGTTATTTTCTGCTTTCTGCATCTTCCATAAAGTAATGTGGGTAAACACCACACAAAGATTTTCTGAAGGCCAATATTTACAGTGTCTGGAAATAGAAAGCGTTACGTATAAGTAAAGCAGCCTAGATTTCTGACTGTAGTTTGTCACAAAAATTCTTTAAAAGTTTGAAGTTCTTAAGCTTTAGTCAAATGGATGTGCTAAAGGTCGTATGGGGGATTAAGTCATTTGTGTGTATAATTAGTATTGCGTGTGAGACATGCACATTTTTGAATCCTGTAAGTTCTTCCAGAAACACTACTTGCTAGCTGCGGTACTTGAAAACTTAAAATGGTAAAGAGGATACTACAATTCCAAAGAAGCTTTGAACTCCTGTACTACTAATACAGCTCACTTTGTATGAGGCCAAAGCACTCGCACAGCACTGTGTCTTTCGGTAGTGTCAACGCCAAAATCATTCCTGTATAATTCCACTGATGTCACTTCAGTTATTTCAAAGAGGAAATTCATGTCTAAGCCACGTTCTGTTTTCTGATGCAAACCCAGAATAACTACACCGAAGTTTATAAAGCTACTGACATTGGCATTTATTGTCAAACCAAATAGCCAATGGAATAATTGGCACCTACCATTTGAAATTATTACTTGAGATATGATATATAACCATAACAGCAGCACTTCAGAATTCTCTGTGTACATACCTCTGCAAATATTTGTGATGACAGCACATGGTATTATTCCCGTTATACAGATAGGAAACAAAGACTGAGCAATTTTCCCTGAAGTCAAATATGCTATTCGTGGCAGAGAGCTACGCGAGTCCCAAGTCTTAACCCAGGAACCAAAAGCAGTCAACAAGTACTCAGTCTTCAGTATGCTTTAATGAAAAATAGAAGCAGCAATAACTGGGTCGGACCCCGTATTTGATGAAAAAAATAAGGAAAGATGAAGGAATAATTATTTCTTTGACTAAGTAGTAAAAGAATCAGACTCAGACCTTTCCCTGGTATTATGAGGAAATTTGATTACCAAGTGTTGTATTTTGGCATTCCTTGAGGCACCTTTCATGAATACCTGGGAAAATGAGAGTAGAATCGGAGATCTACTAATACCAGTAAGCGCAAAATAATCTCCACCCAGAAATCTTTTCTTTGTTCTGCTCACCCTGCTCAGGCCACGAAGTATGGGACTTCACAAAGCAATACAGACTTTCCAAAATCACCTCTGGTTGTGAAAACCTGTCAATGGCAACTATTTTGTTTTGCTTCAGAAATGCCCAATGATTCATCTCAGTATATACTGCTTACGAGAATTTAAGAACTGAATTTTGTTTTGTTTGTGTTGCTCTGATACCCAAGACCAAGGGTCAGTGTGACTATGGAAGGTAGACAAATAAAGTTTACTAAAAGCTGCCAATTTGAGACACTATATTGTTTTTGTTTTGTTTTTCAACACCGTAATGATTTGTGCACACTTTCTGCAATAGCTGGCCTCTTCAGAGAGCTTAAACTGCTGGTAAGATTTTTTGGGCTACTATGTATGCAGTTACAGATTAATTCTGCTTACTTAACATTAATTTGGTACTTTGAACAAATTAAAAATAATTTTTGTCCCCCATAGCATCTTCTCCATTAATATCTGCAATCACTCTGGATTCTTAATGAGTTAAACTTTGTAAGTCCTGGCCATACTTGGCTGGAGGACAGCCTTTTCCTTCATGATACACATGCGATCATTTGGGAACAGTTTGCAAATCTAAAATCCCACCTTGCTTGAAGGGATTTACAGCCTCACATGCCAAACTATACTGAACAATACTGAGGCCCTGTGAAAAATAAACAAAAAAAACCCCATTTATTTTCTCATACCAAGATGGAAATAGTAAGTCTTGAGGGCCACCTGGAATTTGACCAAGGTTACCCAGCAAGGATCAAATCCTATTTGTCTTAGGCAGGCAGTCCTGCTGAAATCAAATAAGCCTACAGCACAGATCAGTATACTAGGGCTATGGTTTAACCTCTGAGGCATGCTATAAATCCTGTGCCATAAAATAGGTGCTATGGATTAATTTCTAATCCCAAATTATAACTCCTCATTGAAGAGCTGAAAACCCAATTCCCCTCACAGATTTAAATAACAAGGATAGAACCACGCTGAGATCTTTTAAGACTGTACTTTTAAAATATCGAACAAAATATTTTGCAGGATACTCAATTAGTGCAGTGACAATTAAACCACGCTGTTTGAGGTAACAGAACAAATCATATGCTATGACACAGCATCTTTTTTTTTTTTTAAATCTGCCTGCATATCTAGTCACTAATTTACCCAATAAATTAATTCCACAAGTAGCTCTCCGAGTCATCAGTTGGAATTATCAAGTTTCTGCTGTATTTCCAAAACAATGCCAGGCATGCATGTGCGTAGGAGGGATGGGACAATGAAGCCAATAGGTGCAGCTGTGGCCTGGGAGGCAGAAGGTCTGTTCAAACCCTGTCACTGACTGCTCTTTGACACTGGGAAGTCATTTCAGTGCCGTTTAACTCAGGGTCTTTCTAGCATATAACACTTTACCAATGAAGTAACTCCCCAAACATTTGGAAGGCAAAAACGAGCCTCCATGAACTTAAAGAAATCTTCTTTTCCCCTCAAAATCAGAAACAAGGGGGGTGGGGGGGTGGGCAGGGGAGGCGAAAGGGTGTGTGCATGCCAGTCTGTTTCGATTTGTTGCCTTTGTATCTTCCCCATGTGTAAAACAGAAGAAATCTCAACCTTCACAAAGCATCTTTATGCAAGTACAGGTGAAAGACAACCTCTGTAAATTCAGACTATTGAATGAGCTAGCTGGTATCTTGTACATCTGGCATTGCTGCCACACATGATCTGAACTGCTCTCCTCTTTAGTTTGAATGTTAGCAACACCGATTTTAAAGCAGGGGGCTTAGGATTCCATTCCTAACATTACAACGTAGGAACAGCAACCACGAAATCCTTCAGCAGAAGGATTTTTTTTTTTTGTGCTAACACAACAAACAAGCTACGTTTTAAGACCTAAACCATTTCATTTTGGAAGACACAAGGCATCCATATCTTTAACGACTAGTCACAGATTCTACATGCTATCAGAAAGTTTTCTTCTGCTAGAAATGAGGATTTTTTAAAAACACCTACAGATTAAATGATGAGATTTAAAATAATGCTAAAATCTTCTGTAATGTTCTTCCTGCATTACAAATGGACTATTAAATCAGTGAAGTGCCAATCAAATGCTTTTGTACTTTGAAAGAAAGGTTTAAATAACAAAAGCAGTTTTTCAGGCCTCTCTCTCCCGTGGTAGTCAGTGTCACCTATGCACTAATTACAACATATTTACTCTCTTTTCTAGTAAGATCACAATTGAATAGATTTTTCAGAACATGATTTTTAAGAAAAGTTGCAATCAGAGCCTCATGGATTCTGGCTCTTATTAATCCAGCTTGTCTAAGAAAAATACAATGTTGTGCAGTAAACTTCAAGATATATGACAGGATTGAATAATAACAGCTCTGGATTCAGTCTCCAGCTTTAAAAATCAACTCACTGCATGACCTCGGGTGAACCATTAATTAACTAGGGCCAAATCCTCTGTGGACTAAACACAATGGAACTAGCCAGTTTGTACAAGCCAAAGATCTGGCCCCAAGTTTCCAGAAGTTTTGATTCTGGCTGGCCAAATACTAGAATTTTCATCCTATGAAAAAACATTCAGTTGTGTTTCAGGATAAGAAGTAAAGCTCTCACATCCTTTGTGGAATAAAAATTCCAAGCAATTCCTTTAAAGGGGGGGGGAGAAAAAAAAGAAAAAAAAAAAAAGAAAGGTGGAGGACTCTCAGGGAAAGATTTTGTTAACTGTGCTTTCTCCCTGTAAGCAGAAAGTGGAATTGACAAAAGTCTTCAAGGCAGGTAGCCATGAACCATCACTTTAATTTTCTGGTCAGAAAAATCTGACTTTTTTTCCAGTAAAACTGGCACTTTCCTGCAGAAAACTGCAACTTCACAAATACCACATTTTCCACTGGGGTGGGAAGGATCCTCCCAATCAGCTCTAATATTGCGTATTCATAGCATCTGCTGAAGACAGCCTAGCTGCTAAAAGAGCTCTTGCCTCTGAGGTTTTTTTTCATGTACGAGAGGGATGACACTACTTTCCTATCACAGATTTTTGTCTTGAGTTACTCTTTCTTGTAAAGCACCCTGAGATTCACAGATGCTAAATGATTCTGCATTTCTACAACATTGGCCCCATAATTTCAAAGACATCATTTCTGTATGGGACTGTACCCCGGGCATTCAAAAGGACCCAAGGTGGTGTTCAGATTTCAGGATTGTTACACGGTTGCAAATAATCACGGGTTTTATATAGATACTTTTTCCTCCTAAATAATTACTTTGCTCTGAGAACCTATCATCAGGCTTTGTAGAACATTAGTTCATTTTACTAGACCATGACTCTCACTTTCTTACAATTTCTCGTTTGCAGTTCAGCAAAGAGGACTACAAGACTGACAAGAGGGCATTTAACCTGAAAAATAAAGGCTTACTCGGCTACAAAATGAAGCAAAGCCTGGATAACAGGACTGGCAGTGAGGCAGCCCATTTTCTAGTTCTCTCACTGCAACGACTAGCAAATTCATTTTACCTCCGTACTCCGATTAATATACGTGAGAACACTCCCTACTGACAGGGCTAAAGAAACCTGGGTACGAGACCCTGCCATCTTGGCATAAGCAGATGACCGGCACTGGAAGGACAAGCAACTGATTGCTTTCAGAGCCACTCTTGGACCCGCGATATAAAGTATTCCGATGGCTCGCTCAGGTAGAAACGCGCTGCCAGCCTCGGCGAGGATCAACGTGCATACTTTCTCCATGAGCCCGAAGGGACGGCGTAAAAAAGCAGCTGAGCTCATCGGTGTCAGAGGACGATCAACTCCTCCCAAGCCCGGCTCTCCCCCGCCGCCCAACCACCCACCCGCCTCCTCACCCCGCCGCCGACG
>NW_008794088.1:166447-177411 GCF_000699145.1 Aptenodytes forsteri
CGCGCGCCCGAGGGAAGCTTTCCTCCCGCCGCGGCGGGTTTTCTCAGCTTGCCCTGGCTTCGTAACACCGACAGCGCTCGTCGCACGTCCTTTCTGAGGCGGGTCTCGGCTTTTCAGCCCGGGAAGCGAGGTGAAGTCGTTTTCCCAAGAGCACTCTGGTCTCTGCCCTGGTCTAGAGACGTCTGTCTTTAGGACTGGGGCAAAGACCCCCCTCAGACAGAAGCGGCAGTTATTTCTACAGTGAAGGAGTCATTTGTACGTGTTAGTTTTGCACCCAGGTCCAAAGCGAGCTGACAAGCACCGTTGCCACAAGCATCGTGAGGATTCTCCGAGAGGCCCAAAGTCAGCTTGCGTCACTGATTCCTTCAGAAGGGACCGGAGAGCAGTTGGCTTTATCAGTCCCCATCCCTTCCCATCAAAGAGAAGGCCAAGACCGTCCTTAACGTTCTTACCATGAATGTATTTATAAAGTTTTCACCGTCCTTAACACCTCTTCTACTTTCTTCTTTTCTTTTGTCAGTGGTTCTGATTGTAATCCTGCATGCTTGCGCTGTTCTTTCAGAACTCTGTTCATCTGACCTACCTTCCGCTTTAGGCCTGCTTCCTTTTTGTTTCAGGTCAAATAAAACTCATGCTTTATCCAAATTTGCCTCTTACTGTACTTTTCCTTCCTGTACTCTAGGTTAGTTTAGCTTTGGTGGTTAGCATTCCTTTGAAAAAGAACCCTGAGCTTCCTACCTCCTTTTTCTCTGACGGACTACTCCTATGTGATCCAACATAACAATTCTCCAATTCCCTCATCCTAGCAGTCGGTTATGTTTGCTGTTCTCGGTCCTTCCCTTTGGTCGGGGATCACCCAATCTAAAGTTATCACCCTAACCCAAATTGCCTCCGACATTCACATCACGAGTATTTTTATCTGTCTGTTGGAGCCATGTGGGGAAGAGCTCCCATGCCAGTTGGTGTCTCCATCTTCCGTGTCAAAGTTTGTCACCGGTGTTTTCCAGGAAATGCCCCTTGTGGGGTCCTTCCTGAACAACCGACTCCCATTGCCATCAGCTTGGGTGGTTCCGCTAGCTGTCTACAGAAAGCTCCTCTGTCTCATGAGTTGGGTTTTGTAGCAGATCCTTACTGGGAGAGTGCCCAGCTTCTCTCCTCTCATCGTTCCCAGGGACTTACAGCACTTCTCACTCCCTCAGCATATTCAATTTCAGAACTGATGTATAATAGGCAAGGGCATCTCTTCCTCCCTCCCCTCCCCCCCTACCCCCATCCTCTCTGACCAAGGGATTACCTTTATATTTGTATTCCAGTAATGTGGGCTACCCCGCTGCCCTGTATCAGGTGGTTCAATTAGAACATGCCCTATGTAACCCAGTTTTGGGGTTTTTTTGGAGGGGGTTTTGGGTTTTTTATTGTAATGGGAGTAATTAGTAAGCAAATTACAACTGGTAGTAAAAGAAGGTAAGGACCCCCATCAAACGCAGCTCAGTATTGTAGTGAAGCACCTGGATTTTAAGCACTGGCATAATCTGAGTGCATAGCTGCTTAAATGTAAGCGTATGCTGAATTTCTCTGCCGAATCAAAGCTTTAATTTTCTTTTCATTTTCTTGTGGCCTGTTCTGCATTTTTAAGCTGAGACGGAGTGTGAAGTAAAACACTCAGAAAAATAATTTCTCTAGGGCATATTCTGTTTGATAATGTCATACCTGGAACTTCATCTGGGCTGTCAAAACAATGGCGCATGACAGTAAAGCTGAGCACACTTCATATACATAAATCTTTCACAGTCTGTAACTAAGTATCGAGAATGAGCTGAAGGCTTCTCTCGCCGAGTTATTTTACTGAATGAGAAATTATGTGACCGTTAGAGAGCAGATAGATACCTCCCAGCTAGGAACTCTAGGTAACAACAGGTAGAGGTGGCAACGAATATATGGATGTACAATTAAATGGCATACTGCAGAAAGACAGGGGGTTTTAGAGAGATGCAGAGGAGGAGATTCCTCTCCTTGAACAGCACTTGTTGTCCACCTCAGATCATGAGGCTGTGTTTCTGGTGGGTGTGACAGCTGTACCAGAGATGCCCAGCAAGTTACTGGTGATTTGCTGACACAACAGGGAAGCATATTTCCAGTGATGATGTGGGTCTGCTTCTATTTAATGTCATCATTAATAGTTGTGGGATAGAGAGCACGCTTTTAAAATTTATGGTTAGAAATCATGCTCAAAAATGTTGCAGACTTCTCGGAGGAGGCAATTGGAACATGAACCAATTGTCTCAAACTGAGAAAGTGATCCAACCAACAATCTGGTATTTAAGAGAATTGCTAAGCATGGTATAGAAATAGCAAGAGAAGTCAACTATAGAAATAGTTGAGGAATTTCCTCCTGAAAGAGGAATAACTAAGGAGGCAGAAAGACTACAGAAGAGGATCCGAGAGGTCAGGCTAGATCACAAGTGAAATACAAAGCAAAGGTAAAAAGGGAAAATCTCATTCTAGGGTGTACAAGCAGGAGAGTCGTACTTAGAGTAAGCCCGGGAAGAAATGGTTCTTCTATACCCAGTGCCAAGGAGGCCTCAGCTGGAACACTGTGTTTGGTTTTGGACACTGCATTTAGAAGACATTTGGAAGATCAGAGACTGAAAGGTTTGAGGTGGCAATGGTAAGAGTCTTAGAAAACACAGCCTACAAAAAAAGGGCAAAGGAACTAGATTTGTTTAGTCTAGAAGAGGGAAGAAAGAGGGGAACGTTACAAAGTTCTTGCATTAAGTAAAATTACTACAGAGGAAGATAAATAAATTGTTCTGCAAATCCCCTGAGTCAAGACAAAAAGTAATGGCTTTCATTTGCAGCAGTGTTTTAGTTCAGATATTGGGAAAACTTTTTGTGGGTTCAGCACAGTAAGAGAGTCCTTGGGGGCCAAAGGATCCCCGATACTGAGTGCTTTTAAAATTACAAGAGATTGGGACCAACTACCCTCCGGACAGTTGCCCAAGGCAGTAAAGCAGGAAGATCTTGAATGGCACACTGCCTTGCTGGGACAGGTTGGGAACTGCAACACTGGGAGCAAAGCATCTGTGAGACACAATCCAAAACTCCCCAGGTCTTTCAGCAACAGCCAGCAGCTCCTGCTTTACCTGGAGACACGATACCACCAGTCAGCTCAATGGTAGCATGCCGCCCCTCTGAGCGGCAGCAGTTTCCAGCTTCTGCTCAGTTTTGTTGTCAGGTTTAATGTCAAATTAGGGATTGCAAACACAGTCAGGACAGCACTGCTGGGAGGCTACCAGGCACTGGGTGTCAGATACTGTCAAGTATTGTCTACACTTGTCCCTGCAAGATCTTTCAGGTCTGTCCTAGCATTACATTTTTCTGAGCAGGGGTTTGGCTAGAGCAGTGTTACAACAAAAGGCCACTTTGTAGCTCCACACCTCTGTGCTGTTTGAGCTAAAACTCTATAGAGTACAATTCCTTTCAAGCCAATAGAGATGCAAGCAAATGTCTGTGTCTGTGGAGTCATTTAAAATAGATCTTACAAATAAGGTGTCTGGTCACACAGTAGAAGGACTGGTAAGCTTGCGGTCTTGTAAACAGCAATATTAAAATGGGTTGCACTTTTGTAGTACCCTTATGCATGTGAATATCAAATTCCATATAGTTGCTTACTGAATTCAAGTTTTGGGGCCTGAATTTCCTACTTTAATTGGCAGGAATGAAGAAGTAATCCCTCATCAGGCAGAGCTCATAGTAAAAGCATAAAAAGTCTAATTTATTGCATTCTTTCAATATGACTTCATTTTTGAGCATTTTGTGACAATATCTGACCTAATATTGCACTGATTCAGACAATAGAGCTGTTCTATTGTACTTTAATGACTGGAAATGTAATTTGCTTCCTGTTTAATATTTAAGCCAGCAATAATACCAAAAAGGCTTATTGCTCCTAAGAAAAGATGAAAGGGGCATAACTTTTAAGGTTTTTTGTGTTCAAAATTTGACCTACTTTAAAAATACTAGAAACTCATGGGAATGGTCCTCAGAATTAAAAATACCAATATAAGATTGTTGCCTGGGAATTTTAAGATATATCACTTCCAGCTCATTGAAAAGCAGAATTTCCCTCCCAAGGGAAATCCAGATAATTCAGAATTAATTTTTGTCCCGAAATACTGAAGCTTTTCACAGAAAAGGAAGTTTTAAAAGGAAAAAAAAAAGTTCTGAACTTTAGAAATATTTAATTTGGGCTTGATGACTGTCCTGAAATTTTTCAGTCTGGCTCATTTGAAAATCAGTCTGTGCCTGCCCTAGCTGCCTCTAGTGACCCTTACATCACCAGTGCTCTGCGGGCTTGCTCTGCTATTCTTGGAGAGACCAACTCCATGGCTAGCCCACATTGCCCATTAAAGCTCTTCGTGGTCAGCAAGGAAGACAAATTCTGGTGTAACGTGAGGAAGGCAACTCGCAAAGGCTGATCGGTAGAGGGTAACAGGATCATGCATTATCTGAACTGCTACAACAGTGAGGTATGCGGTGGCTCAGAGAGGGATACGGAGCCATAGAAATAAAGCAACTTGAACGGAGAACACCACAACTAAAACATAATCTTCACATGAGGTGCAGCTGTGGGCCTGCCCTACTGCTTCCCCCATAAAGGCCCATTGCCTTTTCATTTGATATTACTGTACATCCCGTTATACTGTTGGACGATATTGCACGCACAGCTCTGCCAAGTCTCTCTTCTTCCCCCGCCCCTCGCCTCCTGCGTTAGACCCTTCGGGAACTGCATTCCTCCTTGTTGGCCGCCTATTAGGGCTGTCCCCATTGCAGGGCTCAGTGAGTTGAGTCCCACACCTACATGGAGAGGAAACCTGAGATCTAAGGCTTCATGTAATCCCTCAGGGACAGAGTAATTTCTAATACTTTACATATTACAAGTAGTTAGATGTACGCTGTTAAGCCACTGTCATACTTCCACCTGACAGTTGGATATGCTGGTCTTTGTGTAAAGTTTGTTGTTTGGGGTTTTTTTTAACCATCCACTTGGGATGAACATTGGTAAATATATGTAAAAAACCCCAAAACTATCACAAGTAATTTCACGCAAATATCTATATTTTGTCAGGCCCAACTAAAGCACTACTAAAACTTGCTCCTCTGGAAGCACACACAAAAATGCCAGGTATCACTGGAAGGAAGACAGAGAGAAGACAAATACTTTTGAATGTTTTGTTTCACTTGGTTTTATAAATAAGGGGGTGGCATCTCTTTTTAAACCATGACATTTTGACAAACAGTAATGCTTTGTGTTACCCTTTAGTGAGAAGAAACGTGAACAGAATAGTTTTGGGCAAACCGCAAAGCAGCTTGGGAAGGAAGACTGCTGTGTACTATTCCCAGATCAGTCATTTACTTGCTCCATATATTTGGATAAGATACTTAGTCCTTACCTATACACCAAGGTTGTACTGCTTTAGCTGTACCCGTTCAGTAAAGCTATACAAACTCTCTAGTATTAACACAACTATATTGGTATTCAAGTACTTTTATCAGAATAATATGTTCATGTTGGGCAAAGGGAATAAATAATCTTACCACTATTACATACCTTTGTACCATTATAACTGCTGGCGCAGTGGGGAGTGTACTGTTATAACAAAAAGATAAAAAGATCTCAGCCCTCACCAAAATACTTATACCTAGTAGTAAAATTGTGTATAGACCACCTTTGGTGCCTCACTTTCCCCATCTATAAAAGCCTTTTAGTGCTTACCTTGCAGGGCTGTCGAGCCTTAATTCCTACCTGTAACAGGGCTTTGCAAAGTCTGCATGAAAGGTGCTAAGGCTTATTTTTAGCCAGTCACAGAGCTTTTTTGAGTTTCTAGAGTGTTTGCAAGAGGCAGCTGTGCCCCAAAACATGCCATAGCAGAAGAGTTGGGCTGGGCTTGCTTCCTTTTTCTGTGAACATTTCACATTACATTTGACTCAGACTTTTCTGACAGCTATTTCGTGACGTATTGACTGTGAAGTCATCCCTGTTATTTCATGTATTAATGTGAAACTCACTCCTCTATTTCTCTGGGCTTTGGGGATTGGCTTCTTTCCCCCACCACCGTTAGTCTGACAAGGAAAGGTTAAATCAAGAAGGTCAAAAATCTTTCTTGTTCAAGGCAAAAATACAGTAAGGGTGTTTTCCCTGCTGCCTTTTACCTAAAATCTGAGAGGGGAAAAAAAGAAGTCAAGAGGCTGCCATCTGTTGGGAGAAACTAGGGAGGACACCAGAGCCTCAAACCCTGGCAGCACCTGACGAGAGTTGAGCAACGTTGGGCTAATTGTTGGTGTAAATGACATCAGCATTTGGCCTATGATCAGTAGCTTCTCTCCGAATAATTTAGTAAGTACAAATATTAAAAATACTTGAAGTTAGACATTAACCAGATGAAATGTTTAGACAGCAATAGTAAAATGCATTTGATCAAACTTTATGGACTGAAACTCAAACAGAGTTTTATTTAGTAATAATAATGGGGATGCTGATGCAATTCCTAGTTAATCAAAAAGGAAAAATTCAGAAGCAGCAGTCTTTTGAAATTAAAGAAATAGCATTTCAAGGGCAACTTTGAATTTGTTCACAAAAGGTTTCCTAATCCACAAATCCATTCTGATGGCTGTTTTCCCACAGGCATCCACTCTGAGCGCCAAGGGCACTGATGTTTTCTCCAGGTTCACTGTTCATTTTGAAGCCGTGGAGCAGGATACTTTGCAGCAGGCTTTCTGCTCTATCTTCCAAGCCACACAGGAGTTCCAGCTGCTCAGCCCTGCATTAACTCAGTTGTCTGCTACACTGGATATGAGACTCAGATCCAACATTAGCAGGAAAAGTCTGGATCTACAACGGCCCCAATAGATGCCTACATGGAATAGGATGCATGGGAATGGGATCCTCTAGATTGTCAGACTCTAAAGGTTTACATACCTTTGTTTTCCAGACATCTAAGTAGAACATATACTAACCCACAGCATGGACATAAAACCCCCCTCACCTGTTTTCTTCCAAGAAGTACGGTGTTTAAGCAAAGTGCAAGGACATCAGCACAGCCACTCTCCCTGTTGGATGATAGCCTGGGTCCAGGAAGTCCGTTAAGCTGGAGGAAAGGTGAGACCTTAGAGAGGCCCACTGGATTTTAAGTCTTGGAGCCTTCCCATCAGGCCTGCTTTCCAAGTCACCTCCAACAGCACGGAACTCCAGCCCGAAGCTGCTTGCTGTTGTCTAGGGGCTGGGTCACATCTGGCTTGAATTTAGCGTTTGCTATTTGTTAGCACTCTAAAGACTGTTTAATTTATGCGCAGCCTCCATGTATGTGCATGTGTGTATGTATGTATTGAGTAAGAGACAGCTGGTCCTATGCAGGCAAGGTTGACTGTTACCCCTGAGGCAAGAGGCCCACGGAAAGCAGGGTGGCCGGTGTCACATTGTTGCCCTTTACTATTCTTTGACCTCCGCTTGATATATTTTTCCATAACCCCAGGCAGTGAGCTCTCTGTGGGTGGGAACTATCTGTGTGTTATTGTCTGTTAAATGAGGACCTCATTGTGGAATACAGCTTCTGAACTTCACTACTAGACAAATAATAACAGGCAAGGTGGCCAGCATGTTTTAACTGGTCCACCACCACAGGCAAGGTGGATATTGCCTGATCCAGGGGAAGCCTGCAATAAGAGTAAAAAGCTGTTCCCTTAGAAGTGTGCCAACACTAGCAAAACATGAAAGCCACAATTGCTAAAAGCATGAATAATACACACGTCACAAGAAGCAATAACTAGGATAGCAGTACACAAAGGTGACCTGTGAACCTTCTGAGGAAGACAGTGGGGAGACAACAGCAAGTATAGTCTAAAGTAATAGCGTGAGAAAATGCTGCTCAAGGCATAGCAGAGACAGTTACTAGTCATTGGAGTAGCCCCTTCAGTTGTTGTGTTTGTTGCTGAAAACTGAGTGATGCCGGCACATCAAGGGGACATCCAGGAGACTTGTACCTACATTTCTGACCCTCTAATATTTCTTTGTCATGCAGGAATGGGAACATCCCTTTTTTTTTTTTTTAAACACGCTGAGAAAACTCAGTGTTTTTCAGTGGAATTTACACTGTGGGGCAAAACGTAACCACAGAACAAAGGAGATTTTGCCTTGCCCATAGTATCTGATGCTCTCAGGATATTTATACCCAGGTGCTACTGTTGTTCAAAGGAGCAACAGTTAGAGTGGCTGCAATGTGCACCATTAAGGACAAATGAAACAAAGCTGTACCAGAATGAAATTAAGAGAGGCCCTTAGCTCAAAGTAAATATGATATGAAGGGCCCAGGGTATTCCCTGATTCCCTGGGAATAGCATTCATCTTTTGCCATGAAACTGTGCTTCGGGATGCAAGTCCTTCGGGTTACTAAGGCAGCGCTGAAAGCATTAGCTGAACATACCTGATGCAGTATTGCCTGACTGCTTCTGTGGCCTCTGAGGCTTTAGCTTGAGGGGAATTACAAGTGTTCAGTTCCTCTCCAGGGGACATTAACTCTGGAACATAATACTAGGCATTAAATTACAAAGCATATAATCATTTCACTGCTAATCAACTCATGCTCATACTAGAATCCTTACTTATTCCTCACACCTTGCGAGATCCCACAAGCTCCTGTTGCCTTCTACTCAACTGTCCAGTTTAGATTGACAGTACATGAACCCTGTCTGAGTGGTGTCAGGACAAAGATGTTTGGCATTCTGAAAACTGAAAGTAAAAAGATTAAACAAACCTGAATATAAAAATATAACACATGACCTAGTGTCCTCAAGGTTGTATTTATTTTCACATTTAATTTCAGTAGAAATGTACCTTTAAGATTAGAGTCAACACAATCAACGTCTAGTCTGCTGTGCTGTCAAGATAAAAATCCAAGAGGTTTTCTGAAGGGACTGCGTTTAGCTTCCTGTGAAGTTCATGGTGATGAAGGGCCCTGATAATGCAGAATATTGTTCAGGAGGCTGGGAATCAGGACATGCAGGTACTGCTTGTTTGTGCTATACACTTGCTGAGAGTTCTTGGGCAACTTATTTATTCTCTTTGTGTCTCTCTTTCCTCAGAAACAAAGTAGTAATAACAACATTCCTAACTTCTACACACAAAATTAAAAGCATAAAGAGGAGTAGGGGTATTACTCAGGTACTATCTGCTATCATTATTCTGGGATAATGAATGAGAAGTGCAATTAGGGGCATAGTGGACATTACTGTACTAGCAATAATAGAGTAAGATTGTACTGAGTATTAAGGTTAGAGATCTATAAAAATGTTATCTTTCTTACTGCTTCCAAAAATAAGCTTGTCTCTCCTTTCTCTGGACAGCTAACAGCACTTGCTGCATCTAGTGACAATGCTGAAGTGACAGCTCTTAGCCTCTGCTTGCTCCCTTGTTTCTGTTCACATTAGGATATAACCTAGGAGGTTGCGGGGGCACCACGTTGCCTGATTGCTGGATGATGTCAGCCCCAATCATCTATGTATCATGTCCCTGGGGCACTGAATCGTTTCGGTTTTTGCGCCCTTTCTGATGAAGAGGAACTGGAACCAAGCACTTTTGCCTTTCATAGCCCCTGGCTAGTAGTATCTGGCATGGGAACCAGTTATATTGAGCAGGCTGTGCTGGAACGTCATATTTTAACCAGAAGTGCTTAGAAATTACGGTGCTGCCATCCCATCTAGTGGAGGGATCAGATTAATTCATCAGCTGCTTGTTGCTAAGTAAGCACATACTTCTGCTGTGACTGTAGGAGCAGAGCTATCAGCCTTGTCAGGATGCAAGCAGTCTGCATAATGTGCTCACACATTGTTGATTCACCCTGTGCAGAATGAATTGGGTGCATTTCTTGACATAAAAGAAGTCTGAAAGTTTATACTGATGTCAGACAGCAGTAGTTGTATCAGAAGACCAAGTCAGAAAGACAATTTAATGGCCAGTTTGGGAGAGCTCACCAAGGGAGAAAACCAGCTCTGCAGCAATACTTCACTGAGAGTAACAGGGAAATGAACAATCTATTACTTGATCTACAAGTTTTTAGGTCCCCCCCTTGCACCACCCCCCGCCACCCCCAATGCAGCTGTTTTGACCTTATGTCTTCCTGTCAGCCCACTAAACTGGTCACCCTCCCTTTTCCATGGCTATGTAACCACCATCTGAAGACATTTGCACTAGGAAGGAAGAACTGGCTACCTTTAACTGCAGGCAACAGCTTTGTTGCTCCAGGGCATGAACATGAGAACCAGCTGTAATTTCCGAGTTGCTGCCAATGATTAAAACTAATTAGCCATTTCGAGGCTAACAAACACTTTGCAATTCCCTCTGAATCCTCCTACAACTCCATAAGGGTCATGATCCACCTTGGAAGAACTTTCATCTACTTCACAGGCAGGATGAAGAGGGAGATATCCCTTCTTCCTATATGGAAGAGGCTGCAGAGCCAAAAACTGTTAGGTTATCCTTCCCTGAAAGAAGGAACTGTTCACTAACAGGTCAGATGAGCAGGGCACATCACAAAAAACCCTAGCGCCAATAGAATTAACCATCCTTGTATCTGTACAGATCATTTTGACTTGCACTGAGAAAATGGGGGGGATTTCTAATAGGTCTGAAAATGAACTTGAGTGACTCCTTGAGGACAGTTTATTCTGCCAGCCCTAAGCCTCATTCCCCACTGAACCCCAGCAGCTACAGAGTGCAGAGCTCTGTCTGCTGCCACTGGGCAGAAAGCTGCTAAATGGTACCACATGCAGGCATTTCCCACCCTGTGCCTCTGCATGTAGGAAGCTCATGTGCTAGGACAAAAGAAAGTTAGTCCTGAACAGGGGGAGGGCTGCAGACACTTTCTGCTCTGTTATTGGCTTGAATAGAGCCCATCGGGCCATCTCAAAAA
>NW_008794088.1:178130-213223 GCF_000699145.1 Aptenodytes forsteri
GAGCAGCGGCCCCCCCGGCCAGCTTTCCCCAGTTTATGTACTGAGCATGACGTCACATGGTATGGAACGTCCCTTTGGCCAGTTTGGCTGTGCCCCCTCCCAGCTTCTTGTGCACCTGCAGCCTTCTCGGTCAGTAGAGCATGGGAAGCTGAAAAGTCCTTGGCTAGTGTAAGCACTACCTAGCAACAACTAAAACATGGGTGTGTTATCAACATTGTTCTCAATCCAAAACACAGCACTGTACCAGCTACTAGGAAGGAAATTAACTCTATCCCTACCGAAACCAGGACAGTGATACATCTCAGTTTCACAGACAAGAGTTTTCCTTACATCCATCAGTCTTGCTGGCACGCAGAGAGTGTCTGCAGGCATGGAACAGGCTGGGTGCGAGTGGGCACACAAGATAGTCGAGTGTGCCCCCATTCTGAATCCTGACAGGTTATCCACTACTAGTAAGGAATCAGACATTGCTAAGGCAATGTGTAGGACAAGCTTGCATCCAGAGAGCTTGTGGAAACCCATTTTGTAGATCGAACACAAATTCCAGCTAAAAGAATTACTCATGCATAATGGGAGTGTTAGAAGGGGGTTGTTCATTCCCCCTCCTCTTCTTCGTAGAGATCACCTGCAAGTTAAAACACTGTTTCTTTACACAACATAAAAATACAGTGCCTTCTCCTATCTGGCAGTGCCTCCAGCCTTTGTACACACAGACACAAATCACATTATTTTCAAAGTAGTATGAAAATGCTCTGTTCAAAGTGCACTAGATGGCAGTGTTCCTTTTGAATCATTGCTGAGCCACTGCTCCACCATGATCACCACATTCAGAAAGCAAGGCCCTAACAAGTGCTGACATTGTCATTCCCAGGGTATTCTTCCAAATTTTGCGTTTCCAACCTTTGTCTTTCTGAGGTGGAAAACTGCATCCTGCCTCCTTGAGTCCCTTCTGCTGTCACCTCTAGGAAAGCCTTCCTCATGTTCAGTTGTCCACTATTGCTTCTTGCTGTTGAGCCCCCAGAGCTAGCGCTGAACCCAAAGACTAGTTGTGTTTCTGCAGCACAGGAGATATGGCTCATATGTCGCTTAATTTTGTTCAGACTGAGCTTAAAAGTAAGTTCTTCAGCAATTTCTCCAGTACAAGCTTCGATCTGTTGTCTGTATCACTCTTTGGGATTCTTTGGAAGAGAAGGTGCTTCCTTGATGTATTAATATGAATTTGGAACTTCCAAGTAACACATATGGCTTTCCAGTATGAAGCCAAGGATATTTTTACTCTCTGAGATGCTGGGGATGCTCAGAATCAGCACACCTTACCAAGGCAAAACTGCATCTAACTGCAAGTTGGGAGGGAGGGGTAAGTAATTTTGATAGCCTCGTCTCATATTTGAGCTTGCTCTGTCCACTCACAGATTCATTAGCATTGCTCACATCTAGTGAGAAATTTAAGTTTAACCAGATCTCTGAACTGTGCAGGTCTGCCCCCTTTGGTGCCCAAAGTAAGGCTTCAACTCATTTAGCAACTGTGCTTTTAGGAGAAAAAGCAACTCTAAAGGGAACTGCACTCTTCATCTGATGTTGAAGGGATGATGAGGGTTGAGAGCAGCTCAGAGGAAGAAAAGAGGGAAAGAGCAAAGCAGTGCTCAAACCGTCTTGATTGACTTTTACTCCTCGTAAGGCAGGGAAGTTGTAGAAGGCAATCATTTAGGAGGGAAATCTGATGGTAGCATTAAACACATCCCAAATGGCTGAATGACAGAAGTCCTGTCACCATAGACTCTGCTGGAAAGTGGAAGGTAGAACTGCTTCCCTGGTAATAAATCCCTGAGAAGCCCCAACACTGCACTTGCACGCATGGCAGAGCGATGTCTCCTGTTCACTGTAATGCCTGTACTCAGCCCATTCTTGCAGACACTGGGGGAAGACATAGGAAATAAACCCAGCCCTCACACTACACAATCAGTCTATAAAGACAACACAAGCATTTCCAGTAGACCTGAGCTGAGTCCCAGCCCCAGTGCCCACCTATAGGAAGAAAACTGAGCTAGTGTAGCCTTCACCCTGGCTCTGGGCTCAGATTTCAGCCCAGGCATTTATGTAAGTGGAGGATATGGAGACATCTTTTTTTCCCCCAAAAAAACCCCAAATTATAGTGTTTCCTGTTTAAATGCATCTACACTGACCACTTTGGATGCAAACACACCAAAGCTTGTTGGGTACCATACCCTGCCAGCAGCCCTATGCAACATGCCGGATGACCTGCCTAGACCACAACACTCAGGAGCTTGGAATCTACATCCTGATGCTACGCCTCAGGCTTCCTGCAAATCACCACCTCCTGTGGCTGGATGCTATGGTGTCCTTTCGGTGGCCAGAAATACTAGCTCCTGTGGGGTAGTTTCTGGTGGCAAACATAGCTTGTCCCCGTAGCCAAGAGAGGGCAGCATTCTCCCTCAGCAGGGAAGGCAGAGCAGGAGGGAGCTGCCTGGCCACACGTCTCTTTCTAGGAAAAGGCGTGCTTTATCAGACGGCATTTTAGAACAGGCATTGATTTTAAGACTTTGTGCATCTGTTTATAGAGATATCAACTGATTTACACCTTGGAGTTGCTGGGGACAATTTATCACACACCTATAAATAAAATGCAAGCCAATTTTTGGTGTGCCATCCCCAGCTGCCCATGCCTGCCATTATCCCAGCAAGAAGGCATGGCAGTCTCCCGGTAACCAGCATCCCTCCCCAGGTGGTGGCACAGCGGGAAAGGCAACTGCATCTCTATTTCAGAGTATATAGCTTTACAAGGTGCTGGTGGAGGGGAGGCAGAAGAGAAGAACAAATGGGCAGGTGCTCTGCATTTTTGTTGCTCTTTTGTATTCATGCATAAGTAATACCAAAACTGGACTTCAGAAAGAGCAGCCAGTAAATGGAAATAGAAGACTCCAGCATTTAGCAGTGGCTTGCATACCAAATGGAGGCCTCTGTTGCCTAGAACCGCATCTCCTCCAAACAGCTATCTGCATAATCCACTGAGGTGGATGCCCACGCTGGTGCTCAAACTGTCTGTACATCTGTCAGCCTTCAAGCACTGAGCTCCTGATGAGCTCAATGGAGGTGTGGTGCAGCTGGAAAAATCCAGCCTGTGCCGCAGCAAGGGAGAAAACACACAAAAGCCTTTCCCTGTCCAGGTTCCTCCTGCAACAGGTGAGAAGGCAAGAGGAAATGCAAATAGCTGCTGCTGCACCACTCCCCTAAGTAAGGAAAGGGGCTGATGACAGAAGGGTTCCCCATCCAGGGAACTAGCACTCACTTGTAGACTTGGGAAGAGAGAACAAGCCCATGCTGGCAGAGATGTGCCACCAGCGTTTCATTTCAGAGCTCCTGTGGTATGCTTCTTATTGGCCTAATTAACAAGCTTGAAAGACTGGGAGTCACAAGGTTCATATGTAAAACAGATGGTAGACAGGACATCAATAAAGCTCTTTTAGATTATGCTGGAAAAAAGCAGAAGATTTTGCTTGAAATAATTTCAAGGAAATGGCGCTTGATTCACAGTCCTAATACAGCACATTATTTATACTGTTGCAAACCTTTAAGAATGTGAGTTGCTCACTGAAGATGAGTTTAACTACAGCAGTAGATGAGGGTGGGTTTGATCTAGTGCTTAGAACATTGCATCACTGTGCAAAAGAAGTAGGTCTTATTGCCAGCTCTGCTACTGACCTGACACACACCACTTCACCCCTGCCCTTCTGCCAGCCTTATTTAAAAATGGGAACACCTCCTTTATATAATGCTTTGAGATCCTTTTAAGCTACGTATGATTAATTATTCTAGTAGACAGAAGAAAATGGAGGATTGTTAGAGGTTCATTTCCTTCAATTTCTGAGTACTGCTATATTTAAGTTTGCAAGTGCTTTCACCATTTCGATTAGAACAACTTCAAAGAAAAGTCAAGCTGAGCCACTGTGCACCGATACAGTCAAACACTGCTCAGTTCACCGAGTCATCTCTGACTCGGTCCAGTCCTTCCATGAACTACAGGGAAGGACTTAGGCCCTGAAGATACACAGTGAAAGCCAATAAAATTGGCACTTATCAGACTCTATTTGGGACACTGTCCCCCACTGTCACTGGGGACAGTGTTTAGTTGATAAATTTAAGATTAGCAGAACTTATAGCACCATACCCATGGTAGTAAAATCTAGACAGCTGGAGGGATCCAAAGAGCAGTGAAAATACACTCTTATAGAAATATGTTCTAGCCACTAGACTGCATGCCCAAAGGCGAAGCACCGGTTTGTACTCTGTCTGCTAGCTCATACTGCCACATCTCCACTACAGCTGGACACTCACACTCCCAACAGTAAGCAAGTACTAGGATGAGAGCACATGCTACCATTCCACTTTTATTTAATAAAACAGACTTGGTGCTCAGCTTCACTGTCACCATGACATTGGATGCTGGTTTCAAGCATGAAGAGAAAAATCTCCTCGCCGGGACAACTGCAGTCACTGTATAACAAACCCAGCACTGAACTGGAAACCATGAAGTGAGAGTTTAGCAAAAGCTTGGTTTGATCTATTGACCAGACCTATTGAAGAAGTGACTGCTGACTGAAAAGCAGCCAGGAGCATTCAGCGCTTGGTCTCATGAGAAGCTGAGTATGAGCAGACTAGTGCTACTTCTGCAGCCTGTGCCTGCTGGGGCCACAGAGGATGCTGGATGTGCTCTCTATTCCTGGGGGAAAAAAGACACCCCACACTCAGCTATTTGTCTTTACCTAAAGCCTTGATCCCGACTGATTTTAGCGGAAAGATGGAAGAGGCACATCACACCCAATAATTAACTTTTGTACTGATTGTGGCAATGGTCAGAGCAGAGGTATCCGATACACTTGTCTCCTGTGAAGCATTGAGAGAAATGTGAGGATTTGCAGCTCTCAGACTTATTTCAGTGGGAAGCAAAGATGTTTGGTGTGCTGAAAGCAAGTGGGATCAGCGGTTTTCCTGTGTTTCTTAAAAGTGCTAAAGGGACGTGGTTCATTCAAGCCACAGGAAGGCACATTAATATCTGATAAGCTTTTGGCAGAACACAGAACAGCAATAAAACAGCCAGAAGGGTTGAAATGCAGAGACTCGGGACTAGGCAGATCCAGTAATAGGCTGGAGCACCTATAGTGGCAACTAGACAGAATTGCATAGGTCTAAAAATGCAATTCAATACCCCTAATCTCCTTTCCCATCACACACACACCCCCCAGTCACTGAGACTGTAGATCTCTTAACTTCTCTCCAGAAGTGCATAGATGCCTTTAGCCCAGTCTCCCAAAACTGGGATGTTCATAGTGCTGCTTGTACAAAGCTATAAGCAAAATAAACTCCAGAGACAAGTCCATCCCACTGCTTTTTCCACAGAGGGGGTGCAGAATAAGACCACCACACAACTGCATCCCTATATAGGTGACACTTGAACCTGCACATCACAGATTTCCAAGCTTAGCTTTGCTTCTCTGCGTGTCTGATGGGAGCACTTCTGTGCTGAGCTCCTGCTTCACCGTGACCAGAGCTAAGGTAGTAGATTTTCTTCTTCATACGTACCCTTAGAGCCTGGATTCCCCCCTGCCATGCACAACTACTATGACCACAGGGCTATTATTCTAGAGAGAATCCCCTTCGGATGCATTAAAGGAGAAGAATGATTGCTTGCTTACTCCATTGACAGACACAGCAACACACACCTGTGGTCAGCAGAGGATCTGATAGCAATGCACATGTAAGATGGGTCCTGCCCTCTGTCACAACTTACTTGTCCCTCAGTAATAATAGAGGGGCTGTCTTCTGTGGGGCCATGGGAGAATTGTTTGCATTTCTTTTAAAGTCTCTCCCTCCCCCTGATGTCGCTGTTTCCTGACCTGAGACAAACCAGCCCAGCCCTTAAGCCAACACACCTGCAGAAGCTACATGCTCAGTATAGAGGCAGCAACAAGCTGCCCAAGGAGGGGCCTCCACAACATGGTATCCCTGCTGTTATTCCCATATAGTCAAATCCCACTCTCAGGGCACCGAGTCCTAGACAAGCAGATGGGCCTTGCTATGCGTAATGACTGTGTGGGCAGGGGTGAGGACTTGCTCACCCCAGCACTTCCCAATTACCTAGGTTTTGGCAGTTGCCTGCTGACCCTGAGCTGTGCCCTTGTTTAACGAGCGAGTTTCTGTAGGTCTCTTTCCGTGCCATTTATCTCTCCTCAGACACTGCACAGGGAGCCTAAACCTAAGCCAGGAGTCTGGGCTCTACTCTAAGGGCCATGAGAGCTAAGCACTGCAGCACCCACATCCTTACGGGACCTCGCTCTGCACAGCAGTGAGCCACATGGTCTGGTGACTACAGCACAGACTTGGGCATTGGTTTCTACTGCCAATTCCAATATTGACATCTTGTGTTATTAGCTAATACTTGCAGACAGAAAGGACATCAATGGCTTATTGCTTAAGCATACTTAGCACTTAAAAGAGAAGGCTATTCTCTCAATGAGTACTCCCAGCATCTAACGCATCAGTCCAATGTAGTCCCCTATTTAGTAACATTTCCTTACATACTTTTTTCACTTTGACTCACCTTTCATTATAATTACACAAGTTTGCATAAAAATAGGATCTCTGTTTTTATGGAGGTTCATCAGTTGCAAGCAGCGATGCCCCTTCTATTCTTCAGAAGATATTTGTAGTAAATAAGAGTTGTTTATACAGTGCCATCTTCCTACCCCTCAAAATTCTCCATGAAGTTCCATAAGAAGCCATGTTGCTCACCTTACAGCACAGATGCTTCTGAAGCAGAACACACTTACTCAATAGTACGTAAGACTATAAAACTTCAGATAAATGCTGACAAACAACTTCATGTCCGGTTGAAGTGGAAGGGAAAGTGTAGCTAGACATTAGATTTTGTACTGCCAGTGCTTTATAAGAGTGCTACAGGAATCACAGTGACTATAAATGGTCAGAAACTCCATTTTAGGTTTCATGCAAGAGATGGCACTGTTAGCACCAGCAATTAATTTAGAACCAGGAGGAGGTATATGTGGGAGGGCACGGATGTATTTTTAAAGGTAGATTACAAACATTAATATTAGAAGAGGTATTTTTGTTTCTGTTTTGATTAAGAGAAGGTTATTAATTTTTCACTGAAGAAAGACTCATACATTCCATTGCAAGCAGATTGATATTTCACTAGGACACAGGAAACAGAAAATAGAGTCAGCTAGGAAAGGAAACCCAGAAATCCAATCCTAACCAAGCTAGATATGTTTCTTGTTTAATCAAGAATTGATTCCCCCCTCCCCAGATGAAAAAACCTATGTATACATGTGTGCCAGCACCAGCATTATAAGTGGGAAAAGGTGAAGAATTTAGATCTTCCTAGCCAGGTATCATGTGAATCTTCACGTACTAGATACTACAGATAGTAGCCAAACTTTTCCAGTTTTAAAATCCCAAAGTAGAGTTAAAAAAAAAAAAATCTCAGCAGAGCAAGCAATATTCACAAAGTGGACTTTGCATGCCTAAACTCACTACTCAAGTCCCACAGATGTTTCTTGCTAACCTTGCACTCACCTTAGTTGCACAGGCTACCAGTAAAGCACCAAACCTCTGCTGCTCAGTATAGAAACTCAAACACATTGAGCTGCTCAATGCCTCTTTCAAACCTTGGCCCCTGACTGGGATTGCAAATTATTAAGGAGAAGAGCTGCCTCCTTGGTGGGTCCTGACCTGGCAGGTGTGTCTAAATCACACAGAGCTAACACAGCGCCGCTGAATGAGGTGGTGCCGTTGCTCTGATAGGCAAATGTACTCAATACTTAGGATATTCACTGTGGCATGGGTGGGGCACCCAGATTCCCGCCTCAGGTAGGGAAGGGAGCAGAGGCTACTCTGAGATGTGCTTTTAAGCATTTAATAAAAGTCCCCTTTTCCTCCTTCCGCTTTGGTGCTAAAGCCCAGTAAAAGGCCTTTAATCACAGCATTTCCTATTAGTTCCTTTGGGTGGTTTGCCGTCAGGCTGTGGTTTCCTAATTGGTGAAGCTGACCGAAGTGGAGGCTGGAAGCCCTCCCTCCGCTCCACTCCAGCAGCATGTTCCCAGCCCTGCCCTGTGCCAGTGCAAGCGTCTATGCAGCCGTGCACCCAACTTTTGTGTTTGGCTGGGCTGATTTTCAGCTGGGTCAACTCTGTGATCCAGCTTCCTTGTGCCCCATGAACACTTGTGACAGAACAAGGGATGGAGTGGGGAAAAAAAATGACTAAGGCTGCCCCTTTTTTCAGCAGCTTGCTTTTGGAGCAACTAAAACCAATTACAGCACTACATTATTGCTGTGTTGCCTTTTCTGAAGGGCATCTGGGGCAGGGTCTGAATGCATCTTCTCATGGCGAGTCTGGAGACTCTCAGCATCTAGCTCAGTTCTTTAAAACAAATTGGTCTTGAAGTCTCAGTGTAACTGTGTCCTAAACAGTGAATGTATTTATTGTGCAAGGAGGAGAATAATTCATAAGTGAGAGAAATACAAGCTGATCTTGTTGACCAATTATGTTACTGGAAGGTGGCAGTTTCAACAGTTTGATGATGCTTCAGTGTTAGGAAGCCAGAAAAGCATGATAAGAATTGTGGTATGTGATGTACATCTGAGTCACTTATTTTTAATAAAGGAAAGAAAGAGCATTTGAAGTTTCCTACAATCAACCCACCAGCAGTTACATTTAACTGCTGAAATGCAGACCCGCTCAGCTCTGCTGTAAAGCAGCTTTGCTTGGGATGTTGGGCAATTTCCTAGAGTAAGGAATCCCATAACTAGAATATCACGGGAGGGCATGAGATACACTGTGAGGCCCTTTTACTGTCTTTCAGGAAAAAATCCTAAAACAGGCATAAAACACATCCCAGCAGGTTGGTGTTGTGCTGTTTTGCTTTTTCAGCCGGAGGGCAACAGGAGAGGGAAACAAACAATGCCCAGAATTTTCCCCCAGTGCCATCCACGGACTTCGAGGAGAGATGAGCAGGACCATCACACTGCATGCACCCCAGGATCGGCCCGGTTCCCTGGCTTTCTGCTGAATCTCTGAGGAGAGTAGGAACATTGCACACGATTTAGAAGAATCAAAATCAGAAGTTAAGGGAAATTCAGTTCCCTTCCTTTCTGTTTTGTCTTTGATCAGGGTAAGTTTCTGTTTGCCCTTCCCTGGGAATGGCCAACTCACCTGCTCCAGAGTGATGGATGGAAACAAGGGTGGGCCAGGTACAAGCATTAGGGTAGGAATTTTTCCTGCCTCTCGCCACAGGGAATCTGAGGTGGGAATGCTAAAGAGGACAAGCCCCAAACATAATTATTGGGAATTGTGTTTAACTCATGTTTAACTACAGGACAGTAAGAGGGCATGTAGTGGGACAAGAGGATTAGCCACAAAGAGGTGTTTGTGGAAGTTTTTATGTGTAGAGAGTGCTCTTGTCTGGGAATAGTGATGCTGATGGGGCACTGGCCAACCTGCACAGATAGCCTGAGGGCCCGTATTTGTCCAGAGATGTCATTTAGGAGTGATAAGGCAAGCTTGTCCCCACAAAATATGGCATAGCTGTGCTGCAAGGATTCATGTTTCTGAGTGTAAGGTAACTGAGAATCTGTTTAGGTATTGAAGGGTAGGGCTCTATGCTCAACTTGTGGACAGAGGGGAGCTAAACTCCGCTGACTTGGCTGAAAAAAAGTCGTGGGAAGATTGTGCTGCATCCCCACCACAGAAGCTCAACTAAATAAGCTAATAAAAAAAATGTTACATACAAACTGTTGGCTCAGTGGGCCAATGAAGTTAAGATGGGCCAGTTTCTGCAGCCAGTAACACCAAGGGACAGGTGTGTCTAGTGTTAGACCTGGTTGCTTTTAAAAATGCAGTCTGAATTATGAGGTACTTATTTACTATTGGGCACATGGGGGTGGCACTACTCTGGAGAAAGCCTCAAACATAGGCATCGGGAGCATGAAACTTAAAATGACAGTCATCACACCTCTAAGGGGCTCAGTGTTCATCACAGGCAGAGGCTGAGCAAAGAAGCTGCCAGCTGTTTGATAGCTTGTCCCACCTCTCAGCTTAATGGAGTTCACGGAAGGGATCTGTAGGGATGCCCTAGCATCCTGTTGTATCATCTCTTTTCAAGGTTTCTGGAGTTCTGAAGTCATTTGGATTCAGGTTAGAAGGCTTTGTGTTGGTCCTGCAGACAAGCTGAGGGAGACCTGTGGATTGAGATGCTGGATCTCAAGCATTTTCCACCGATAGAAACTCTTACCTCACTAAAGAATAGAGATACGGTCTTTCCACTTCCCTATGCTCAAGTCAGCTGTGGAGAATAACACTGCCCTTTCCATGTCAAGGCAACGTTCTTTGCAGTATACTTTGCTTCTTCACCAGAACATTTCCCAAAGGATTGGAGAAGAATGAGAAAGCAACCAGGGCTTGATGCTGTGGCTTATTTAAAAAAAAAAAAAAGGTTGGCTAGAGCGCCAAATGTTTCTCTCTGAAAAGCACCATCATTTTCTGCTTCCCAGCACAGGACCCAGATGGGACCAAGACAACAATCTTCCTGCATTGCTTCTGGTACATGTCATTAATTTAACACAAGGGATGTTGTTGATAGACACCAGTTTCTCAGCCTTCCAGTGTCATTAGCGACATGGAATCTGCTGCTGAGTCTGGTACAATGCCTTGTTTGCAGTAGCTTTGCTGCATGAAAAGAGAAAGTCCAGCTACAACAGTTACAGGCACGTATAAAATGTTTGTTCTTTAGCATGACTCCTAATGCAGATCTTGTGTTCACGTGTGCCTAAGCTTTCACAGTAAATATATATGTATATCATGAAGCAACGTTGGTTCAGCATAGTGGATTTTGTACAGCAGAGAAAATTCCATTCTTCCATGCTCCCTGCTTTGCTGATGATCCCTAACGCTTTTGAGGAGCTAGGACATCAACGTATTTTAAATACAGAAGTCAGCCACCATCGAAGTGGTAAAAGAAAAAATCTGGGACCTTCTTCCTGCGGGGCTGGTTTGAGCCAGTGACTGAAAAATTAAAAGACCATGTAACTTCTTCTCTGGCTTTGGATATAGAAGCAGATGACAAATCTAGCATGAAAGAACGTTTGTTTCACCAATGGAAAATGGATGTCCCCAGTTTCCAAGACTCAAACTCCAGTACCTATAGCTGCTTCTGACACTGTCACGCGCCCCACCTCGTGTACAGCAGCCTGACACTCTGCACCATGCACAGGCTTTCAGCAGCAGCGTTACTGGGTCCGTTTGTCAGACTCCACTGCTTCCTGCCTCCTGTTCGCCTCCCAAAGCTATATAAATGGATTGCTATCATTCGGTGCGGATGCCCACTCTGCTAATGTTTGTTTCATGCATGCTAATGAGAAGACCAGTAAGAACAGATTTATGTTTGGCTCAGCCCAGAGGTAACACGCATGAAAACGCTGACACAAATGCTGAATAAAAGGGATTTGAAAATCAACATCCCCTACTGCTACCAGCTACAGTGTAATCCTTTTCCAGGCCTGTTGGGAAATGTCCGCGGAGAAGCTCTGACATCAGTGCAGCTGCTTCTCTCCTCAGCAGTTCAAGCTTGCTTTCACAATTTTGACCAAGGCAAAAAGAAATGGCAGAGAGTGTGCAAGTGAGAGACAGATTATCTTCATTTCTTAAAACTAGTTTTGGAGATAACGTTGTTTATATTTCTGAGAATTAAATGGGCAACCAAAGAGGATAATGGATGGAAGTAGCTAACTCCTAGGCACTGCTTTTGCCTTCTTGCATGGTAAATGCCTCACAGCTGAACCTTTTGTCTAATCCGGTATGGCTGCTCGTACGGTCACAACTCTGCTCTCTTGCAGTCAAGTCTTTCAGTCTTTCAGACAATGTGCAGAAATGCAGCTGGGAAGATGTGACGATATGCATGAACATAACTTCTTTTTCCCACCATGTCTGTTTTGAATCCCCTAAGGTATCTATTTACTGCACCTCGCACAAGATATGGCTCTTGTCTTCCCCCTTGAGCAAAGAAGGCATAGCTAGGAATGTCAACTCTGGCCTTGAGCCGAGGAAGGCAGTGCAGGTCCCTGGGAGTCTGAGTGACTTCGCATTTGCACTCCCTGAGAGACCAAATGGCAGCCCACAGGATTAGATGAGCACTGACAAGAAAGCATTTAAAAATGTGAATAAGACTGGAAGAATGTGCAAAAGCCCAAGCCCAGGGCTGCAGTCCTTTGTCTCGATCAGTGCAGCTTGCACGTTGACCAGGGTGGAGCAGGGAGGCCTGGGAGCTTTAGTATCTGTGGATAAATGCCAACCCAGTAACCCATCCCTACCATGTAGATTTTTGGAGGCCCTGTGTACTGTATTCCTTTCACATTTGTCTTTGCCAAGAATATCACTTAGTCTGGACTATAAATGGACAAATCACAGAATCACAGAATCACAGAATCACAGAATTATTTAGGTTCCCTTAAGATCATTGAGTCCAACCACAAACCTAACACTGCCAAGTCTACCACTAAGCCATGTCCCTAAGTGCCACATCTGCACATCTTTTAAATACCTCCAGGGATGGTGACTCAACCACTTCCCTGGGCAGCCTGTTCCAATGCTTGAACATTTGTCTTTGCCAAGAATATCACTTAGTCTGGACTATAAATGGACAAATCACAGAATCACAGAATCACAGAATCACAGAATTATTTAGGTTGGAAAAGACCCTTAAGATCATTGAGTCCAACCACAAACCTCTAACCCTGCAGTCTACCACTAAGCCATGTCCCTAAGTGCCACATCTGCACATCTTTTAAATACCTCCAGAGATGGTGACTCAACCACTTCCCTGCGCAGCCTGTTCTAATGCTTGACAACTCTCTCGGTGAAAAAATTTCTCCTAATAACCAATCTAAAATCTTTCCTAAAAAGCTGAGGGTAAAATATATGAGCTGTCTAGGCTTCCCCTACAATGAACATAAAGAGATGGGAGAGCCCCCCGGACTAATTCACCCCATATCTCCTAGGATGGAGTGAATTACAAAGCAAAAGATGCTTTATTCATCTCTGTTAACTATAGCGGGGACCTAGGGGATAGCTTAGATCTGTCTTGCTTTCAGATTGCATCCCCTTCAGATGGGAGGAGTGCGAGTGTTGTAAGAAGCACCGTACCTCCGTTAGAGAGATGGCCAGCAGGAGCCTTGGTGCTTGGAAGACCTCAGCCCACCAAGAGGGCAGATTCATTCCTTTGCCTCACTGAAAATCTCACTGTGTACATGCAGCAAGTATGTTTTGGACACTGAAAAGCAAGTGTTAGGTAATAACTCCTAGCAGATTACTTAAAATTTGTAAGTGGTTATAAATAATGAATGGGTACACTTCAGCTATGTACTCTGAAATTTAAAGCTTCCATTCAGCAAGAGTGTTTATTTAGTTTTGGAGAACCGCACTCTTTTTTTTTTTTAGCTTAACAGATAACCTATTAAAAATTAAATGCATATTTTAGGGGCTGTAACAGCCCTACAGTACATAGAACCCTGACTCTATAATATTGCACCCAATTTTTTTTTTATTGTCTATCACTGTGTGTGACATTGCTGATCGATCCTGTCTCTCTTGCTAACGTGAGGATAAGGAGGCATTTGTGTCCATAGAGATGGCCTCTCTTGTCCATCCAATCACATATGATTCAGATGACCTTGGAAAAGTCACCTGAAAAACAAATAAATTACTCATTGCATGTCATAGTGGATCTAGAGCCCCAATCTATAAGGCACCTCTGGAGATGCTGACTACTAGCATGTCAATGAGAATTGAGGGTACTCAAAATTAGTTAAAACTTTATAGAATTGACCTGGTGGGTCTTGATCAAAAGACCATTAGAGCTCAATGGAAAGACTGACCATCTTCAGTGGTCTCTTGATCAGTTTGCTAGAAAGGAACCCATAGATACAAGACAAAGAAACCGTGCTGAAGGAAGGACCTCAGCACAGCTCTGACACTGTGAACATCCTGTATGGTGATTTCACTACATGCAGATGTGAAAAAAAACCTGAAAAGGACCTAGCTGTCCCAACCACATGTGGTCTCTTGCCCACATGACGTTTTTCTGCGTGTCTTTAGGTATTGCATTTCATACTGGAATTCGTCTGTACCTAACGCTTCTGTACCAGTCACCAATGCATGGGGATTTGCTATGATTCAGTACTGACTTCTGGTGCGAGCTGAGCCTGCATTATCTCTTCCCGGGATCAACAGGAGTTAAGTGCTACCCAGGTTGTGCCTAGTGAGCCATAGCCGGAGATCAACACCCACACAGACTGAGAAAGAATGAGGATGTGTTTATATATATTGTTAGCATGTTTTGAGGTAAATATTGATTCACTCCACTAAGTTGATAATTAGGGATTAGTTTCTTTTCTGGTGCAGCTTTTTTTCCTGTCCTTTTTTTTTTTTTAAAGGAAACTTCCAGTGTTTTCTAATTTGCAAAAGAATTACTGAAGTAAAAATGAATTAATGAAGGTATCCCTAACTAGCTGTAATTTTCACTCCCCGTCTGGCTTACTTTGCACAATAAAGGACATAGGGAAGTTGCAAAGAATTTTGTCAGACCTGTAAATAATGCTGTTACATAATTGTCTCCTTCCCTCCGTCTCTATCTGTGTCCTTAAATAGAGGGATCGGCACCACTTACATAACCCACTCCCATTTTTCTCCCATTTTCCTCTCCCTTCTGGCTGGAGTCTCAGGACAGAGCCTGCTCCCTATACATGAAGCAAGCTTCCTTCTGGCTTCTCCATCCCCAGCAATGTCCCAGCGGCAGCTAAACCTCCCCTTGGGACCTGCTGCTGGCTATGGCGTGGTGGTACCCAGGCTTCGGGATGTGTTTGTGGGTGGCGAGGGAGACTGCTCAGGCAAGTGAGGTGCATCTTCCTGGACCTGGTCAGAGACAGGTCATCTACCTGATGCCACCTGGGGCCCGTGTCTTGTCCAACTAGGGCGTCATTGCCATGATAGTTCAGGAGGGGTGCTGTGCTTCTTGGGGCTGACATTGAAATCCATGGAAGTGGTGGGTTTGACCCATCTCCTATGGTAAAGGTCTTATGGTAAAGCCCACCTCTTATGGCTGGTATCCTTACAGTAAAGATAAAGACTGCCCTGGATGCTGAGAGCCCGGGGCATCACGTGTTTGCCACTCTTTCCTCAGATCAACACCACGCACAGCCATTTTCTTCCAGATCTTTTTTGACGTTAAGCTGCTTCTCCCCGCTCTGCTAAGGAAGAGAGCCGGGGGAGGAGATGCCTTGGTTTGGAGGATTTTACGCTAACAGCTTGGGCGAACCCTGTTGTGTGTCTTAACTCCAGGCGTGGGGGCCCATGACCCTTGGGCGGGCTCTGCAGCATCCCTGATCCGGCCCCAAGGACCCAGGTGGGATGCATGAAGCTCCTGCTGTCTCGCTCCATCCTGGCTCCGGGGAGGGTCTGCAAGGGATCTTCCAGGCTCCTCTTGTCTCTCACTGCTCCAAAAGGGAAGTCAGACGTCTAGAGGGAATATGTCCACAGGATATTACAAGCCACTCACACAGGCTCCAATAGAAGCAGAGTATTGTAGTAAAATGATCCTTTATGGTCCCAAAGGTATTAAAAAAAAATCTACCAGGGAAAGTATTTTGACAAATACCTCATCAAAACCCCCAGAATCTCACACTGCACTAGTTTATGTAAATCCCAAGGACAAAGGAATATTTAACTTTTCACGTACCATAAATAAACCTGTTAAACTAATGCATCTCCAAGGAATAATAAAATAGGAAAATACAGTAAATACATTAGTTCTGCTCCACTTTTATGTGAGAGGTACTTTCCTTTGTCTACCAGACAGGCACTTCTTTCTGGAGGGGAAAAAAGGGAAATTGTTATTGATGAAAGGTGGCAGCCTGTTTGAATCTCAGGAAGCAAAGCCACGGACTTCAATTGAAGGAGTAGCCAGAGCAGGCAGAATACACAGGAGATAATGGAAAAATCAAAGGGAAAGGAGGGAAGTCTAGTGGCTGAAAAGGAGCATGAGGTGGATGCCAAGCACAGCTCCAGAAATGGCATTTGTGGTTGTTCAGACGAAATTACAAAGTTAGCGTACACTGCCTCTCTTCTCAGCAAATGGGGAAGAAGACTTGGACCTTGCAGTTTTAAAAAGATCTCTCTTTTCTCCATTTCTGGTTATAGCCATCTTAGTCAACATAGAAGAAGGGTTTGAGACTTGAGTCACAAATGAGAGGATGTAGGAACACAGAGCATTTTATACTGACTTGCTGCACGTAAATAAGAGAGGAAGGATGTTGGGTGGCCTTCACTGCTGACAGCAGATGGTGAAAGCTATGATGAATGGGCAGTCTCATACCCTGGGCACGCACTACAGAGTCTGCCCACTTCAGCCAAATTTAGGTCAGGATGTCTCCAATTCTAGTTGTGTCAAGTCAGGGCCAACCTCCAGCACACGGGCAGGACCTTTGTAGACACTGAGGACGTGAGGGGTTTGTGAGACAAAAGCTTGAAGGAAAGATCTTTACCTTCGATAGCACTTAGCTTCACAGATTAATTTCTCCATTCTGAACCTCGCAAGTAAATACAATAGAGTTACGAGTTATGCTGAGACCTTTGGAAGAGATGGAGGAGTGTGGGTGCCTGCTACTTTCCATGTTGGACAACAAGCACAATAAAGGAACTGAGTGTGAAATCTGTGAGCAATCGGGATGCAAACCAAAGCATTTCTGTCCTGTTCTGAAGGACAAGATTGGGACACCCAGAGAAACCCAATCTTTCCCCCATCAGTATAAATCCACAAGTCCTCAGAACATAGATACTGCAGCATACAGCAAGCGTCTCCATTGTACGCCATCACTGTGCCTCCATGGTGACACAAAGAGGCTGGATGTGAGAAGGGTGTCTGTGGTCCCAGCAGCACACCTAGAAAAGGACCACCATGCCTTAGAGGTCTAGTTCGGGAGGTTTTACAGAACATCTGCTCCGCTCACAACAATAACATAAATCCCTATACCCTTACAACAAACTTACGACCTATTGCAAGACCAAAAGCTCACTAAAATATTCCATGGAAGAGGACAGGGAGATGGGTCACCACCATTAATACGCTAGGTTGCTGATATAGTAGGGCATTTGTTAAAAAAAACCCCAACAAATAACCACTAAATCAAAACAAGAACACTAAAAGAAAACTTATGGGGAAAAAACCAAAACCCCCACACCAAGCGGTTCTAGGCAGTCTGACCAGTGGAAGACATTCCCTGTTCCTGAATCCAGAGATCCGTTTAACCTTGAGCGCATGTGCGGAAAACACACCAGCCAGGTAACAGAAAATTCAATGCCAGTAGGAATGCCAACATGCCCTGCCTGCATCGAGTCACTAGTTACAGGCAGCATTAATTCTTCTCTCATCCTACAGACAATTAAGGTATCAAAAGTGGGGGTAGAATTCCTATATTTGGCCCAGACAGGCCACCAGAGGAAGACAGACGCATGAAATTAATACAATGCAAATATGATGCAAATACTATTGATCCAGTCTCCTTTCAGCCCCTCAGAAGTACCAAAACATGGGACACCCAAGGGTTTTATCACAGGCTGGCTTTCCTAGCTGCAGGGATTCTTCTATCGAGCTGTAGATTTCTTTCCATATGCTTCCAGGTCTTGGTTTCTCCCACGGAGCTGTAACTAAAGTTGCTCCAACTAAAAGCATGTGCTTTTCTGTGATATGGATGCTTATCCTCTTCCTTTCCAGCAAAAACAACATTTTTTTTTTTCTTTTTTTAATGGGCTTATGGAGGAAGAAAGTGATCTCTGCAAGGGCTTGCTCTGGGCTGCTCAGTTATGTCTCTTCCTGTATGTGAGCCATATCTTAAGAGATACTTTTAGTTTCCCCACACTGCCTTTCATTGTGCCATGTAGCCATTCCCTTCAGCTTGTTTCTGTGAATGCGAGGTGTGCTCCTTATGGCCTTCTCTTTAAAATGCTCTTCTGAAAATGATGCTCTTAGCTCTATCAGGTTCTTTCTCACATGTTGCCCAATGCAGTGAAAGGTGGTGGGGGGAGAGTGGCAGCTTCTGGTCTCCATTTAGTAGGCCCATATATGACATAAGAATATAAGAGCAACACTACCGGATTAGAGCAATATTTTAACTGGCCCAGTGTTGCAGCCTCTGTTGTTGGCCAAAAGCGGATGCCTAAAGAAGCATGTCAGAATAGAGAAAGTATGTATAATACTTCCTCTGACTATACTTCCAGCTCAGTTTCCAACTCAGGGATATCCTGAGCCAGGACTCATTTCTGTGCACCTGAATTTTTTTATCCATCAGCTTGTCCAGCCGCTCTCTGAATGTACCTAAGGTCATAGCACACCTTGTGGCAAGGAGTTCCCTAGTTCAACTGTGTGTTTGGAGAGAAACTAGCTCCTTTGTTTTGAACTTACTAGCTACCTACTAGCTTCGTTTTGTGCTTGAGATTCTTGTTTCAGAAAAGACAGGTAACAGTCAGTGTGCGTCTACCATTTTTGTGGCACTTGCTACTTTGCAGTCCTACCAGATGTCTCATTTCTAGGCTGAAGAGTCCTAGATGGCTTAGTCATCCCTTGTATGTATGCTTTTCCATACATCCTCATCGTCTTTCTCTGAACCTCTCCCAGCTCTGCTATGTCCCTTCCTGAGATGGGGAGGCCAGAGCTGTAGACAGTCTCCAAGATGTGGGCAAACTGTGGATTTCTATAAGAGCCTGCGGATAGTCTGCGTTTTCTGCTTGGTTCATCTCCTAGGAAGTCCTAACATCTTCAACCACTTCAGGCTGCCAGTCTCTGGAGTAAAACTTCCAGAAGAAATGTATACTAATGAATCAATTTTGAAAGGTAAGGGCCATGGGTACACATTTCATGCGATGTGTTTGTTCACTGGCTTTTGTCACATGAATCCTACTGGAAGGATCACTTGAGCGCAGCTGCTAGCTGAAGTGAGTAGTAGCCTGAAAATGAAGATAATGTGGTGATCTAGGAAGGTTAATGGGTACAAAAGAAGATACCAAAAATTTGTGGATTTGCTAGGGGAAGTCTCAGGCACTGGTGGCCAGAAAGCACTGGGTCTTCAGACAACGCCAACACATCCCATGAACTAGGCATCAGAGCTCCCCTTCCTGTGTTAGCCCCATAAGCCCAAAGCAAGATAATTACTCAGTAGAAAGCACAAAACTTGCCATTTAAGTACTTTTTTCCTACCACCATTTGACCCCTTTTTTTCAACCATCCTGAAATATGTCACCCCTGACAAATCTAAAAGCACTCAACTTTTCTCTCTACGCTCTCTCAAAAAGCTCTTTCATTCCTGGTTCCTCGAAGAGGGAGCAGGTGCAGTCCTGTTATCCACCTGAGCCACAGGGACACTATCCAAAGGTGTTAATCCAAATAAGACATGGTACAGCAACAGAAATCACTCGTCAGAGGCCAGTCTCCATCTTCAACGAGCTGGAGCTTTAGGTTTCTTGGAAATATTGATCAGTGTAAGTGCAGGTCAACAGAGGCTTTTGTGTTGGCATTTAAATGTTAATCAATCACATTTTATTAAAAGTTTAGAGGGACTCTGTGTGTGTGTGTGTGTAGCAGGTGGGTAGTAAAATCTGGCAATGTCTGATCAGGCAGCAAGGGGGGATGTCTTGCTGCTGCACAGTGGACTTTCAGTGCCACAGCAAAGCAAAATGATGCTTTTCAGACTTATGCAGAACAGAGACAACAGGTCCCTAAAGGACAGCCACCAAGCAGTGTCTAGCCATGCATTTGAGCTCTGTGGTTGTGTGCCAAGTACCTCCACACTGCTTACCTGAAAGATACCTTGGATTGGCTATACTTGCTGGTAGCAGGAGGGTCAGAGTTAGGGCAGGGGGATATGCAGGTGGTGCCCTGTGCCTTGAAGCACATTTCAGCACACAGTGAGTTGGCTGCAGTCATCCAGACTTGCACTGGTAGCCTCCATCTATCCCAGGGGCCTTCGATGACATCAGGTGACCGACATTAAAGTAGAGAAAGAGAGTAGGATGCTTCCCAGCAGGCCCCCGTTATCATGGACTGCAAGGGCAGACACAAGGGCAGCTCAAGTCCGTGCTGCTTATCAGCAAAGTGTGAACAAGAGGTCCCAGGCTGTGTGGGAGGGCTTTTGGAAGCCCCTCAGAGTCTCAGCTAAGACTGAGCTGAGGGTCAGCTAAGTGCAGATGTGGCCAGTGCTTTTCCATTCCAACGCTGGGCGGATAGTGCCTGAAACAGTTCTTTATGGCTTTGTGTCTCTTCACTGAGATACAGCCCGTAGAGCCCAGGAGCGTGATAAAAGCTGATCCAGATCTAAAGTGTCTGGAAGAGGGTTGGAAACAAGGATTACAAAGGGTTATTTTCCTGACCGCCATATTCCCTACTCCTCACTGAGAGGTGGTGCCTGACTGCTTCTCCACAGTGTTTTGAGGCAGCTGGGTAAATGGGGCTGTAAGACCCATCTGCTAAGTGTGATCAGTATCAAACTGGAGGGATGGGGCAGACTTTGTAGTTCCCAAATGCCTCTGCTGATCAATGCCAGAGTGAAAGCTGAAGCAGAAATGGATGAATCAAAGCAGCATTGTAGAGGGCAGAAAGCTGTGGAAGTAGGTACATGATAGGAAGAAGAAGACAGACATCCAGGAAAGGCAGAGAAGAAGGCAGAGCATAAATCCAGGGGCTCGGTGATGGACTGGTAAATTGCAGAACAACTCTGGAGTATATATAAAATAGACCTTTTATTGGGACTTCCAGTGACATCATGGCTGAACCAGAGATAAAAATCTCTAGAAAGAAGAGTACACATCCTTCCCTCTATATAGATGTAAAAGCCCTCTTGGAAACCTGTGCTCAAGTCTTTCTGTTGTTCTATCCCTTCTATAATAGAACAGGGAAATTATCACTGGGAAAGGCCAAGGCACTATTTCAGTATCACATTTCCCAAAGAAAACGAGAGTGAAATATAACTGTGGATGTAATTTTACTACCTTATGCAAGCAGTCAGACATATGCTCATGATTATTTTAATTGTAAAAGGATGGCTGCCTCTCTTGTGTTAGGGAGAAAGGAAATTCCTTTTTCTCCTGATTGTTTGCAAGTCTGGATTCATGTTAGTAAAGGTCCACAGCACTTCCAAAAATTAGGTCATACATGCTGTGATGGGCAGCTGGCTTGCCCACCACTTTCCCTTAGAGCTGGAGTGACAGCTGTGGCTGAAGAGGGGAAACACGTTCCCAGGAAGCCTCTTCCAGGGGCTTTAGCTGCCACCACGAAAGGCTCACATCTTAGATCCGGCTTCTCCTGGAGATCAACCTTAAGCTTGAAACTGTCAGAGCACTGTACTGGGATCACGTCTGAAGGAAAACATCTTCCTAGTTAGGGAAAGCCGTCACGCCTTCATTTGTCATATTCTTCAGATAATTCTAGCTGTCTGCTGTAGAGGTATGTGCTGGATAAGTACAGTATCTATGCACACAGAGAGCTTGCTTCTGACAGCTCACAGTCAAACCATCTTTCCTGTCTTTGATAATGTCTGTAAGGAGCTCTGGATACTACAGTGATGGGTATTTTAGGTGTACCCATCAAAGAAGAAAAACAAATGACAGGATAATAAGGGTGAACAATACCTTCTTGGTGACATTCAGGTAACATGCAGCTTGCCCTGTGTGATATTGCAGTGGGCATCGGGACCCAGCACCCTCCAAGATTTCCTGAGTTTTTGTTCAGTCCGTAGCCTTGCTTTGAGCCACAAAGGTGGTCAAATTCAATTATTATCATTGAATGTCCCTAAAGTATACACGCTCACTTGAACCGGAAACTCACAGAGAAACTTTGCAGAACTAATGGGTGTAAAATGCCTGCACATCCTCTTGACTGAATTGAAGAATGGTTTTGGGTCTCAAATACAGTGCTGGAAGTCATGTTGCCCCATTCTTTTCCAATTTTCTGTCTCTACTTCTTATATAGCCTTGGGGAAGATGCTAATTATCTCTATGCCTTTAGTTTCCTAAAACGTAAATTAAAATAATGGTTACCCACATTGTGATGGGGTCCTGACTCTTCATCCATTAATGTTTTCAAAGTACTTTGGGATCCTGCGCAGAAAGCATTAGAGAATGCCACTGTGGTTGTTTATATGCAGGTGAGAGAGTATGTTTTAGCTAAGGTGGGAGGTGTAGGTGGAATAAGGTCAGATGCAGATGAAATGACTCAGACCTTTAGAATTGAAAAGTCATTAGTCTATCTATCTGAGGACCTGATGTCAACTGGTGAATGTTTTGCCTGAGTTCTCATAAAGACCATCTCTCCGACAAAGAGAAGATTCAATGACCCGCTCTGAAATGGTGTTCCCAGTAGGCTGAAGCACTCAGAAGCCCATGATGCCATCAAGACATCAGTGTGTCATGGGCGCGTGGCTGGATTTCATGAGTCTGTGCTGAGTTACGGGCATGCTGTCCATCACAGCATTTGAATCCTGCACACCAAAGAGCAGATGTAAGCAATGCAGGGATCTAACACAGAACAGCTTGGGTGACATCAGAATGACTGTGTGCTTCTGATGGGAAATGGTAGTATCAGGGCAGAGCAGGTGTGAGTCATCTCCCAGGAGAGACAGGCAGAAAACAGGAGATGGGGAAGGGAGGAGGAAAGCAAGAAACAGATTAGCTCATACAGATATATTCCCCTTGCCTGGCTTCCCCTCTCTTTGTGCATCCCCCTCTCCCTCCACAACACACATACATAAGCATGGAGATTTGACTGTTACGGCTCGATTCCAAAGCCCTGTAAGACACATCATTTGCTGCTTTGTTTTCTTCCCTTGCCCATCTCTGCCCCAAATTCAAGATCATTTAATATGTGGCTAGATAAAACTTGAGCAGTTCTTCAATACACATTTACTTTCTGCTCTGCATTAGTCCAGTTCAATACTTCCCGTGGCAGGGACTCAAATTTAAAAGCGGGATGGGGATCTAGACAGAGTTGGCTGCAGAACGATTGCTGTATTTCTTGTATGATCAGCTTTCACCATATCCCCAGTGTGTTCCAAGTGCCTCGCTGTAATGACTTAGATATAAAAGGTCACGATCAGGGCAGGAGGTGCTTTGAGTTTGTTAGCTGGGTAAGATAGATGAGCAGTATACAAGGTGAATGGGTGGGCGGGAGAATCTATGTGTTATCAACACAGGGGAAAGGACACTCCGGTGCAAAACAACTCGTGTTGCAAATGTTCCTCACCACCATTAAGCCCACAAAGAGCTAGATGTGCTCTCTCTAACAGGCAATGAAACACAGCTTCCAAATGAAAGCACAGTCCCACTCGCCAGCCCTACAAATCATTCTGAGGCTGTACCACCAGTATTTAGGACAATGGAGTGAATAATCTCTCCAGAAAAGGAATGGTACTCAAAATATTTGTTAGATTAAAGAGCTAAAACAGCAGAAGAGTTCCTGGGAGGAACAGATTAATAACAAACAAGACAGCCACAGATCCCCACAGAGTCCCTGCTTTACCAAATGACCTCACCCTGGTGTAGTGTGCCAAATTCTGCCAGATTGTTACCAAATACAGAATCAGTATTCTTAAATTGCATTTAGAGATGATGACTATGCACCTGGAGTAACAATGGAGAAAAAGAAGTAGGGCGACACTTTCTCATTCAAGTCCCAAAAGGCCAGGGAAGGGAGATAAATATTTCTTTTCATGAGGAGAGACACAAGATGTTCTGTTAAAGACAATAATGGAAAAGTGCCTAACAGGAAAGAAAGGGGCACTACGGAGTAGCCAGTAGTACAGAGTATTAATGACTGTATAGAAGAGGTCAATCTCTAAACACATTGGAAAGCATTAGTCAGGGCAGATGCCTGCGCTATTGTATATACCTATAACAAGGCTCAAAGGTTTTTCTCCTGCTCTGTCTTGACAACTTTTTTCTCATCTGTAATGCTAGTAGAAGATTTTATATTTAAGTGTGGGCTTGTGTGTATGTATGGCAGGGAGTAAGAATTAATAAGTCAAATGAGAATGCCTGAAGAAATTTGACCATTCTCCCCGGTCCTGAGGGAACCCCTTTTTTTCTGCAAGCATTGAATACATTCCTTTCACACCATCTGAAATGATGAGGTGAAGTAATTAAGACAAAAATAAAGAGAATCGAACCACCAAGAAAGTCTTGTAACGCCAAAGGTTTAGTGTTCAATAACAGACCAGGATGACTCATATCTGTAAGCACTCTAAAAACCTCCTGCATGTTGACACAACCCCATTGTCCTGCTGTTCAGTGTCTGTGTTCCAGTTGTCACAGAAAATGAAAGGACAATAGCTATTGTTATGTTGCAGCTGCATATTGTGACTGATTCATAGTTTCCCTTTTGGGGAGGAACGCAAGCTGGTCTTACATGTTCTCAGGCATTTGCAACACACATATGTGATTCTCACATATCTGAAGATGGTGAATATTAGACCCCACTTGCTGCTAATAAACCATCATTAGTGAATAGCTGATATAAGTTGTTGTAGAAGTGGTATGAACGTTTCAAGGTGTAAGTGAGGCAAGGTTTCTAGGCTGGAAAATCTTTTTTATTAGACGAACTGACACATTTGGAGGGAAAAACCCACAACAGAAAAGCCTTTGGGAATCCAAGACCTTCTCCAGGCCGAATGCTTTCCAGCAGAACCTGAAAAGACAACTTTGTCACCAAATGGAAATTCTGTTTTTATAACGTTTGTATTTGTCATAAAAAAAAAAAAGAGCTTTTGTGGTTTTTCTTTTAACTGAAGCCCCAATATTTCAAAACAAACATGACATCTGTCTGTCTGTCTTTCAACTGATATTTTTTGTGGAGAAAACAATCCTTTCTAAATGAACTCCAGTCTGGCATAACATTGGAGAACATGCTTTCTCTCTCATTTACATAAATACATCTTTTATTAACTGTCAGTACAGGAACGATTCATCATGTAAGACATAAACAGCTGATAAGTAAACAAGTTGGATCCTTTACTGGTGTAAGTCAGCAGAACGATGTGAGTTCAGTGGGTCTCCATCAGTTTACATCATCTTGAGGTCTAACCCAGAGACATGGGTAGGAATACAGGCCAAATCCTGACTGATTCTCCATTTTGTTTTCCTCAGCTGTTGAATGGCAGGCAGCAGAAAGTAAGGGGGAGCGACCCCATACACAGAGGCAGTGCATGTGAGACTATGCATGCAGACAATCTTTTTCATTAAGCCGTTAATAAACATGGTTACAAATGAAATACAGGTACTTGGCGTGAAAGCCGTGTGGCCATAGAAGCTGCTCCTCTGACTTCTTCTCTCTTTGCTTGCCTCTGTTTGCTCGGGTGGCAGCCACATGGCTGCCTTTCAATAATTCAGGATCCAGTTTGCATGCATGGCCAGTCCTGCTTGTCACATCTTCTCACCTGATCACAAGTTCATCTCTCTGTAAATGAAGCAAGGTTTGTAAGGAGTTGCAGTATCTTTTATTAGACTGGCTGATATGCTTGGAGGGGGGAGGGAAGGAGGGCGAGAAGAAGAGCTTGTGTGCCTGAAAGCTTTATCATTTTTTCTAACCATATTAACTGGTCTAACAAAAGATATTTCTTCTCCCAACAGCTTGTCTTGCTGATTTCCTTAGACCATCATAACTATCTCTTCTGTTATTGCAATGACTCCATATTGAGCTTGTGTGGACCAAGAGCTGCATTCCTACTAAGTGCACACCTCCATTGATGTCTATGTGCCATTTTATTTACCTCCCACGAATAGTTCCACCACAGTTCATAAGGTTATGGGAATAAACAAGATTTCTTAACATTTGAGTAAAGATGATTTAAATAATTGCTTGTCACTTCAGGATTAGAACCACTGATTTGACCATTTATACATGAAGATGTTAGCATCAGAACTGTTAAAAACAAAAATTAACTCAACGGTAAAATAACTCAGTCTGAGTCTCAGGCACGTTTTCCTAGTGTAATATGGAATACACCACTAATGGACACTGTTCTTTGCAGTCTGAAGTAGGAGAGCTTGCATTAGAAAGCTCAATAGCTGCATCACTTTTAATACATTCCAAGACATTTTTGCTTAGAAAATATCATCCTTTGCTTCTTCATATAGTGCTCTGTAAGTGAAAGTTTCAAAGATTTCACCTTCAGCAAAGTCAAAGTATTATCTTTGCAAAAGTTGCTGTAGAATTAGTATGGTATTGCGTCTAATGCATATAGAAGCTTCTGAAGGGTGATACAAAGTGCAATGTCACACACACATGTAGGTACAAGCTATTACAGATCTTTTGGGGTATGATCTCAGTTAGGGGTTGTAGAGGGCTGTGTAGAAGGCACAGGAAAATACAGAAAAGAGCCAGAACAAAGATTAAGGATGTTACAAAAAACCAGTCACCCTTGTTTAACATGACAAATGTCTCTTTCTTATGTCTGTCACCTCCACCTTTTCTTCTCCTTTTCTCTTCACCTGGTCTAGGTGGCCTGCAGAAAGAAGCCTTCCTTTCCTCTCTTCTAAGCACCTCTTTCTCAGTCCTAAGCATTCACAAAACAGGAGACAGTCCCCACAGAGATCAGTCCTGAGAGTTTAAGCTAATCATGTATTTTGAAATAACAAGGTTTGAGTTCATTTCACTTGCCTTTAGGGTGCAATTGCTTTGTGTTTCCAAGCTTTTATCTACAACCGTGAAGGACAGATACTTCTTTTTTTTTAAGGAACGCCGAGGGTCTCCTTTAATCTCTCAGTAGTTTAAGTAGTGTGAGGCAGCAGAGACAACTCTGATTTCAGGGGTCTTGGCTCCCACTCCTTGCTTTACTCACTATGCTGATACTCAGCAGAAATTAAGATGCCAGTGATAATTTATGTATCCGCCCCATTAGCAACTCTGAGAAATCTCTTAGATTATCCTTCAGGCTTGTTATGGTTTATTCTTTTGTTCCAATCCCATCTTTTATTGTGTACAAACATTTATACAAATATTTAATCTGTTTCGCTCCCCTGTCTTGCCTTGGGTTATATTTCTGACTTGGTGTTTTCCATTTTGATTGAGGTGGTGGCTAGATGGGCCTCATCTTCCTCTTGGTTCGAAGAACAATTCATTATTTGCTTGTGTCTGGGGAATGAATGCCTCTGTACGATATGTTGGGAGACAGGGATAAACATCCCTCCTGGCTGATTGATAGTCATATTAAAGATTGCAGTAGGTGAAATAATGCCCCATAGCTTCATAAGGGTAAGATCCCTTTCTCTCTTCCCCTCAGATTGACTTTAGGGCATGCTTGGGACTTGGCTTATGTTCTGTCCAGTCTTATAACATTACTTAATTAGCCTTTACTGAAAGCCATTAGCATTGATTGGGACACTTTTTTACTGGGGGAAATGACCAAAGTGTTTATCCACCAAAAATTTCAAATTCAGTCAGTCCAAAGCTGACTGAAAATTTGCAAATGCAAGTTGAATTTGGTAATTTGTTGCTATTCTTGCTATTATTTTATAATAGGTTTAACTGATATGCAAAGATTCTGAGCCCTTAGTTATCATCTGCAGTATGCAGAAGGAGGAAGAAACAGTGGTGACAGCTTGATTTCCCAGTTATACTTTCCTTCTTTGAGTTTTGCATTTTCCTTCCATATTGATCTTCTTGCCCTTCTCTTAAGGGGCTTCTTTGCTCATTTTCCCACCCTGCTATCCACCACTGGTTGCGTCCTTGACACTGTCAATGCATTCAGCCCTGTCCTCTTCCTCCTACTGCCCTCTTACTTTCACCCACTGTACCCTGTCTGCAGGAGAACTTTCTGGACTCTGTCCCTCTCGTTCCATAAATCCCTTCTTGTTCATTTTTTCCAGGCAGCTCTCAGGGACATTTATCATCCAGTCCCCTCCCTGACTGAATGTCCTTTCTAAATTAATAATTAGAGAGCAAACAAAATGTGTACATAGCCAACAATGTGTTCAGCTATTGTGTCTTGCTGATCCAAAGCATGTGAAAATCAGTGTGCACCCCTCCCTTTCTGATCAGGGTTTGCTCTACATTCCTGATCCTTCCTATAAAATGAACTTTTTTTTTTTTTTTTTGTAATGCGCTGCTGCAATCCATATAATAAATTAGATTATAATCCCCTCATGGGCAAGGACCTGTCTTTTTGATATGCCTGTGCATTGTTGATCTCGTAGTACATATGTGTGTTTGCACATTCTCACCTCCTGCTTCTAGCACACCAGGATATAAGAATGAAATGAGAACAGAGGTGGACAATATTTTTCTAATTATTAGCATGCAGATAAGCCCCTTTAATTAAAGAAATTATGTACCCTATAAAAAAGAAAGCTCCTCTGTCAGACTGCAGTCTTATAATGGCTTTGTGTTTGTGCAATTAGGACCAAATCTTGAAGCCACTGAAGCCAACAGTGGCCCTTAATGGGATTAATTCTTCGTTTGTGGGGTGATGGGCTAGATGATCTAAGAGGCCTTTTGCATCTTGTGCTTCTCCAACCTCTCTCAGGGTAAATGATACATAATGGAAAAGACAGCTGTTAATGCGCTGGCAATCCATATAATAAATTAGATTATAATCCCCTCATGGGCAAGGACCTGTCTTTTTGATATGCCTGTGCATTGTTGATCTCGTAGTACATATGTGTGTTTGCACATTCTCACCTCCTGCTTCTAGCACACCAGGACAGAAGAATGAAATGAGAACAGAGGTGGACAATATTTTTCTAATTATTAGCATGCAGATAAGCCCCTTTAATTAAAGAAATTATGTACCCTATAAAAAAGAAAGCTCCTCTGTCAGACTGCAGTCTTATAATGGCTTTGTGTTTGTGCAATTAGGACCAAATCTTGAAGCCACTGAAGCCAACAGTGGCCCTTAATGGGATTAATTCTTCGTTTGTGGGGTGATGGGCTAGATGATCTAAGAGGCCTTTTGCATCTTGTGCTTCTCCAACCTCTCTCAGGGTAAATGATACATAATGGAAAAGACAGCTGTTTTTGAATAAACTGCATTAAGTGTCCACATATAATTCCTAATGCAGGTTAAAAAGCCCCACCCCTGTCTCTCTGCTGGCGTGCGTGCTCCTCTTACAGAGCAGGTCTCTCCTGTGCTGCAGACACTGTATGAACTCGTCAATACCCTGCAGGTTTCTGGGGGGTATGTATCTCTGTGTTTCCCGAGATCCTCTGGGAAAACTCTGCAGCTAGCGCTAATCAAATTGAACCGCTGTCAAGACTTCCTGCAAAGCTTCGAGGAATCATTTCTGAATATTAGAGGTACAGGAGAGGAGAGTAAAGGTTGGGGGAGGGAGGCAGGACAGTTTTAGAGCTTAAGTGGATTACATAGCTCCATAACCCAGTTATGGGTCCGTGGACTCGAGTGAGCTGTTTTTTCCCCTCCTCTGGCTGTCTGCCTGTCAGATAGTTCCCCTGACAGGCAGGCTTTATTAGCCTCCCCCAGCTGGCTCTCTCAGCATTTCTTATTTTCCAGTGCTCGCATCCCCTAGCAGCTTGTCTCAGCCCTTCTCGTATCTCTAAGCTCCCCGGGGTCTTTCCCTTAGCTGCACCAGCTGTCTGCACCCGTCGAAGTCTCTGCACTAGCCCGGTCTACCAGCATTTACCAAGCCCGGTGGCAGGTCTCTGATCTCTGCCCATGCAAGTCCCAGGTAGCCAGCAAAGGGTTCATGGTTTAGCCCAGATGAAGGGACCTACGTTCGAAAGGTAACCTGCTCTCTGACTCTCTTCTATTTTAAATAGGTAAGAGGACTAGCTGGAAAATAGATGAGCACCTGAGCACCAGTGTTGGGTGGTATGAAGGAGCAGCAAGTGCCTAGCACATCTGCATGCACTAATTTTTCCACACTTTGCAGAAAAGTTGGGTGAGCACGAGTTAACCATGAGCCTGGTTGTTCAGTCTGAGCCCTGAAATTTCCCCTCAAGACTGAGGTGTGAGCCTGACATCTGCTGGGGACTGCACCACTGCTACGGAAAACACCAGGCCAGGCTTCCTCAGAGCTGCTCTGCCAGGAAGGGTGGTGGCAGGGAGGCTGCCGCCGGAGGGACTCTGCATGGGATACAACCAGCCTGCGAGGAGGCAATGCGGCCAAAGGACAGGGTGACCCAACTGCAGCCTGGTGGGAGGTAAGGGCTGAAATCCCAATTTACACTGGAGGGCTCCAGTCCCTCAGGAGCAGGCCAGATGCAAGAGAGCAGCCAGCCGGCACATGGATCCAGACGTTTACAATGTCTGTGTGGATGTCCATGGCCACGTGAGCGACAGCGCTCCACATCTGCAATGGAGTATGCCTGACATCAAGCTGAAATCTGCTTGCTCTCTTTTCTTTTGAGGTATCCACTACCACCAGGTTTTGGCTTTGCTGACATAGCTGGTTACTTTAGACTTGCCTGAGTCTTACTCAGCCTTCTGGGCTGTACAGCCAGAAATGCTGCATGTAGACTCCCCTGCACAAGGAGGAAACAGGGTCACTGCTTGGTGTCCTCCATCCGTGTGTCTCTGTGCCTCCTTCCTGTCCTCATCCACAGCCTCCTTCTCCCTTCCTTCCCTGCTGCTTTGGTGTATCTGTTTGGGACTTCTTTTGGGTCTTACAGGAAAAGATGGTTTCCAGGGCTGACTGTGAGTAAGGAAATCGCATAAGAGTGGCTAAAGGACATAGGAAGTGATGGAGAGTAGAAGCAAGCGCCCCTTGGTCTGATGAAATACTGACCTGATGCCTTAAAACAGTGCTAGAGGGTGCTGTGCTGCTGCATCGGCTCCGGCTAGGAGCGCCATAAGGGAGGGTGCTCGGCCACTGGTGGCAGGCAGCATCCCTGGGCTTTGCTTTGTCAGTGAAGGCATCCAGTCTCCTGCTCTGACCAGGTGCAGGCAGCCGGCCACAGGCTGCCATCCTGGGTCCTCGCCTCTTCCCAGCCCCAGGCAGGGCCCGGTGCTGCTCTGCGGTGCTGCGCAGGTTGCTGCTTTGCCTCTCAACAGGGATCGCTGCCCTTCAATGGGGATCTGGGAGCAGCAGATCCTGCACGGGCTGCCGATCGCACTCAACAAATCCCTGTGGTTGCTGTGGCTGGACGGCCCCTGCCCAAAAGCAACATTATTCTCGTTAATCATCCTTTGCATACAGCTAGAGAGGTGCACGCACAGCGCAGCCTCCACCCTGCAATGCCTAGTGTTTACGTAGCGTAATATGGCCGACCACAAACGATCTCCAAGCTGGTGCTGGGGGACTGGCAGGTCCACCGGGCACAATACGGCAGCCCCCTGGGCACGTTGGTATGGGTCCCTAAAATGTGAGGGCTGTAGTGATGAGGGGCTGTGCTGCTTCTGGGTCTGGAGACAGCTCGTCCAGTATCAGTATAGGGACCTCCGGGTCAGGATCTACTGGGTCTATTAAAAAGAGGGATCCTAAGCAGCGTGCGGGCAATATGGTAGCTTGGAATTTTGTTGATAGCAGGGTTATCAGCAGTGTCTTTGGGCTCTCTGCCAACGCCTAAATAACTGGAAGTGTTACTTTCTCCTAAAAGTAAACCTGGCCTTTGTGCTGCTTGGTCACCAATTGTATTTGTTGCTGGCAGAAATGAGCAGATAAAACTTATATCTGAAACCCTTGAGGAGAAGAAAGAAGTTGGCAGTTCTCATAGTTTTAGCAGGGATCTTATGACAGCGTGTGTTGCGTTTTTTTCATGAGGATTCATATTCTAGAGGAATGTGACTAGTCAAGGATCTCAGGGGTTTTATTAATATTTTGAGAGTGAGTTTTTAGAGCTTTTGGCATGGAGGAACACTAAGAACTTGATGCCAGTTTAACCTAATGATTCAGAAACCATAAAGCAAATAATAATAAGCTAACACATCTATTTTTAAACTCATGATTTAAGCCACTGTCATGATTTTGATGGGGCCTGACATGTGATTTTCCAGCATTGGGACTGGCAATAAAGCTTTTGTGTACTGATTTCAATGGAAAATCCTTTTAAAATCTTCCAGCTTGCTTGCCTTAGTCAATACTTAACAGGGACTCAGCCACAGCAGCAAGAAATATCCACCAGTCAGGACATTTTCCTTGCCCCTCTCTTTCTCTTCCCGCATAGAAAAAAACCTGACACACAAGGGTCATGATTCATCGCCGTCCCAGGGCCCAGTTAGCGAAACTTGTGCACGGGAATCCCTGTACATGGGAATCCCAAAGCTGCCCACAGCCTCCCAGGAGTCCAAACACGAGACAGGAGCATCCCTCTGTCAAAGGAGTTTCCCGTGGGGCTGAGCAGGGTCTAAAGAGAGAAGAGGACAGACCTGGGTCCGTCCTACAGCCAGCTTGGGCTTGTGCTACAGTTACTCTGTGTCCCTATAAAGTTGTCCTGGGACTGAGCAGGGGTCGAAGGTAAGATGAGTTTCAGAGATGCGGAGAGGCCCAAGCCATGGCACAGGCCCCCTGTACAGCCTCCGTCAGTCCCTGCGTGGGCACATGAAATTGCTTCTCTAGTGGCTGTGTCCGTGGAGGAGTGGGAGAATGCCAGCTGGTCCCTGTGGTATTTCATTTCTTCTCAGGAGCTGAGCAAGGCAAACACTTATGGGAAGAAACAGCTGAAAGCAGGAAAGATAAAGTGCCGTTCCTACTGCTCCCAGCCTGCTGTGCCCTCGCAGTCTGGATCCAGACACCGATCTTGGTGTGAGACAAACTCATTTTTACTCCTTTACTCAACATTTTCCAGCTTGTCAAAAGGGTCTGGGATCAACCGAAGGAAGAGCAGGCTCTGAGCAAGCCAGATCCATCTCAGTGCTATTTTGAGGCACTTAGCTTTCTGGCCAGCAGGTATGCTGTTATTCCTCTAATACAAGAAAATAAACACATGAGGAATATATATGAAAAAAACCAGGTGACTCATAAGTGAGAATAGCCTCATTCTGTCATTAGTGGAGGGTAATTTGCCACATATTTGATTCAACATTATACACGTCTGCACAAAGCTTCACTGCCCCGTCACATGCTTTGGGCTGGGTGTGCGGCCGCAGCTGCCTGCAGCAGGGGAGCAGGAGAGGGTCTGCAGTCAGGCACTGCTTGGCCCCGATTTCTCCTTTTTGTCTGAGGAGTGGAAGAGGGTGAATCCTTCTGCTTGGCCCTAAATCTGTCAGGAAATGATTTGAGACTTCGAGTAGAGCTTGGCCTTTTCTTCCTCCTATTAAAAAGAAAGAAGTTGGTGTTTTATAGGTGTGTTACAGCCGCATCTGTGTGCTGATCTTTAAAGAATGATGTGAACAGCCTCTTGAGCTACTGATGGACACAGCGCTGTCAGCAGAAAGATTACCTGAAATGAAATCTCAGAGAAAGAGTGACCTGTGAACGGCCTTGAGTCAACTTAATAGGTGTGTTCACTCTGAGAACTAATGATAACACACCTGTTTTATGAAAAAAAAGATCTTTATCTAGAAAGTGTCTCCCAACTCTGCCCTGCTAAAGAAAAGGTGGTTTGTGAAGAAATAATTTTTTCCAAAGTGACTTAGGAGCCTCAGATCCATTTTTTAATCTGCTTACCCATTTACTTAGAAAAATCTCATCATAAGGCTTTTTGCTCTTGGCTTTTTGAGGTAGAGATTTTGGCGTGGGCCAGTTTAAATCAGAACTAAAACCAGGTATCTGCACATATCTGGAAAGCACCAGCTCTACTGCCAGTGGCGCGCACACCATCTATTAATGACAAAATGAATGAATTAAAGTGAAGAAGCAGGATGGGGAAGGACTGCAAACTCCTGTACCAAGCCTAGATCGAGCCCTGCCAGCATGGCTACAGAAATAAAAGGAATGGCGCAGTTCCCTGCTCACTCTCTGGCAGCAGGATGGCACTGCTGCTGGGGGCAAGAAGGCGGCATTATCTTTTCATCAGGACTCTTCTCTACCTCTCGCCTTTTTGTTAAGAGAAAAAGAAACATCTTTGTCACAAAAAAAAGTTTATGAAAAATCAGAAAATACAAAGAACCAGGAGCTAAACATCTTTTTGGAGACAGGAGAGCAGGGCAAGCTTTACCTTGGCAATTTTTTTAAAAGAAATATCCCATTATTTCAGACAAAAGCAGCTGGCAACTTCCACCCAGCTTGGCTTGGCCCACGGCACCGAGGAAACAGGCAGAGAAATAGTGCAGAAGGTGGAAATGCCCTGGTGCCCTGGCTGCTGCCGCTCCCACCTTGCTTCTTCCTAAAGCTTGTCTTGAGGAAAGCAGGCCGCAGTCTTTCAAGAACCTTAAAGACCTGCTTCATGTCCATTTTAGGTACCACCTGTGACTGCAACTGTTCTCTGCTCATCCATTTTCAAAGTCCCAAGTGGAAGGGGAGTCTTCCTGCTTGCAGGTGAGTGTTTGCTACTGGTGTTTCCAAACCAGCGCTCTGATCCACAGGGGCTATGGCTTTGTCACTGCCCTGTTAATTTAGTTACTACAGTATAAAAATATCTCAGAAGACTAGCTCACTCAAATTGCAATAGCTCCAGGCAAGAGGGCTGCCAGGAGGGAGCCGTGTTACAACTCGGCTTGCAAGAGCTCAAAGGTAAAGGCGGGATCAGTAGTGACAAACAGGGAGCAACAAGCACCTCACTCTGCCTCGTGTTTCCTGAAACCTAGTGTTTTCACAAAAAAAAAAAAAAAAGCCTTTTTAGTGGACCAGGTTTGTCCGGGCCTGTTAGGGGTCAATGGGGTCAAGAGGCCTTGGCTCTGTGTAAGCACTGCTCAGCAGTAACTCAAACATCACTGTATTATCAACACTGTTTTCAGCACAAATCCAAAACATAGCCCCATACTAACTACTATAAAGAAAATTAACCCTATCCCAGCCAAAACCAGCACATTCTTCACCCCTTATTCCATACCATTTACGTCATGCTCAGGTCTCACACTATCCAATACATTCTTATTATCCACCCCCCCCCCCTTTCCTCCCCTTATTTAAAAATACA
>NW_008794088.1:213254-213959 GCF_000699145.1 Aptenodytes forsteri
ATCTGTTATGGTGGTCACTCAGGACAGGAGAGATGGTGTGTTGCATGGAGTTACTGGGCACCAAAGCCAGCTCAGGTCACTGCTGCACTTGCTCTGCTTCTTGTAAGGCTTCTCCTCCATTGGTTCAGGTGGTTCCTGCTATAGTAATTCCTATAACATAAAACTCAAATCATTGGTTGCAACAATTTAAAGGTATATCCATTACAATCTCCACCCCTGGTCCCTTTGAACCAGGTTTAACATTGCAATGAATTTTGCCCCTGCTCTGCCTTGGACTTATCCACAGACTGCAGTCCCTTAGGGGTGGACCTGCTCCAAGTGGAGCCTTATCTATGAGCCGCAGGCTCTCCAGGGGTACCCCTGCTGCAGCATAGGCTTATCCACAGCCACAGTCACTTCGAGGTGCACCTGTTCCAGTGTGGCCTTCTCCATGGGCCACAATGCCTTCAGAAATATACCTGCTCCAGCGGGGTCTTACCCGTGGCTGCAGTCCCTCCAGAGGAGTACCTGCTCTGTCGTGGACTTATCCGCGGCCACACGCTTTGAGGTGCTTGAGCATGACCTCATGCACAGCCACTGATGCTTCAAGGTGTACCTGCTGCAGCATGGACTTATCCACAACCACAGATGCTTCAAGGTATACCTTCTCCAGTGTGGACTTATGCTTGGGCCACAATCCCTTCAGAGGTATACCTGCTGCGGCAC
>NW_008794088.1:214621-221073 GCF_000699145.1 Aptenodytes forsteri
CGCAAGCAAAGCAAAACAAGGAATTCATTCACTACTTCCCATCGGCAGGCAGGTGTTCAGCCATCTCCAGGAAAGCAGGGCTCCATCACAAGTAACGGTTACTTGGGAAGACAAACGCCATCACTCCGAACATCCCCCCCTTCCTTCTTCTTCCCCCAGCTTTATATGCTGAGCATGACATCATATGGTGTGGAATATCCCTTTGGTCAGCTGGGGTCAGCTGTCCCAGCCGTGTCCCCTCCCAACTTCTTGTTCACCCCCAGCCTGCTTGCTGGTGGGGTGGTGTGAGAAGCAGAGAAGGCCTTGACTCTGTGTAAGCACTGCTCAGCAATAACGAAAACATCCCTGTGTTATCAACACTGTTTTCAGCACAAATCCAAAATATAGCCCCATACTAGCTACTGTGAAGAAAATTAACTCTATCCCAGCCAAAAGCAGCACACACATCCAGATCAGATGGTTTCTCCTTTCCAGGGAGGTGGCTGGCAGGCTGTTCTTCAGCAGGCTTTGCCAATAGACGCCTGTCCTGTACACGGGGCTGGAGGGATGTGGGAACATGCAGGCACTCCTACGAGCCTAACGAGCTGGTGGGAGACCCCATACACTTGGGAAGCCCCTGTCATGCAAAACTATGCCTCCTCTGCCCTGTAGGTGATCTATTCCAATATTGGCACATTTTCCAACAAGCACTCCCTGGTGTAAAGGTGTCATGTGGGTAGTATGTGTGGAGGGTAGGGCAGAGACTGAGCGCTGAGAAAGAAAGGCAGGTGAGGCAAAGTCCCAGTGCCTAGAGGTGCTTAATGCCCTGCATGGGCTAAGAAACTTGAGATTCCCATGTATTTTCTGTCGGAGTTGTGTTGCCAGCATCTCAGATGGTCCTACAGCAGGAGAGTAGTGAAAGTAACTTTGGACATGGTAGGGAAGAGAACTGCAACATGGACGTCTTGGTGACGCTTTCTTTCCTCCCCTGCAGGCCAGAGTCTGTGCTCCCCACACCTAACTTCCCACTGGGAAATATGGTGGTGCTAAAAGCTCTGTGTGCATTTCCAGAGTGCCTCTATATGTTGCCTGCATGAGCCTGAACCGCCAGTCTGTGCAACAGTGACACCCACCTCGCTGTGCAAAATGCAGAGCTGTTCTCTACACAGACACGTGTGTCTGACTTCATGGCATGGCACGCACGGAGGAGGTCTGGTCTGCCGCGCCATCAACCCGTGGTCTCAGCGGTACTTCCAAGCACAGGAGCCAGGGCACAGGGCATCAGACGGCGCTGACATTGTGATGACAAAGACAGCTGTGCCTGGTCCCTCTCCACAGATAGAGAGAGAAAGGAGCAATTTCAGACTCTGCAGTGAGTGTACGTCTCGTGCACATATTGGTAATAGCACTGTGCCGGGGTCTCGGTGTGATCTTCCTGTTGCTCATTTGCTGGCCTCGCTGTGCAAAATGCAGAGCTGTTCTCTACACAGACACGTGTGTCTGACTTCATGGCATGGCACGCACGGAGGAGGTCTGGTCTGCCGCGCCATCAACCTGCTACGCGTGGTCTCAGCGGTCCTTCCAAGCACAGGAGCCAGGGCACCTGCCTTCAGACGGCGCTGACATTGTGATGACAAAGACAGCTGTGCCTGGTCCCTCTCCACAGATAGAGAGAGAAAGGAGCAATTTCAGACTCTGCAGTGAGTGTACGTCTCGTGCACATATTGGTAATAGCACTGTGCCGGGGTCTCGGTGTGATCTTCCTGTTGCTCATTTGCTGGCAAGTGTGAAATGCAAATCCCTCAGGGCTTCTGTCTCCTCTCAATATTCACAGGAGCATGAAGGCTCCCGTGCGGAGGGGAGGGTGAGAGCTGGCAGACAGCAGGGAGCTTTGTCTCCTCCTTTGTCTGGAGTTTATGGGTTAAAAAATCTGCTTATTCGAGAGGCTTTACAGGGAGAGTCAGCTCACCGCAACCACCCTGAACCCTGCCTCCGCCTCATCTTGGGGGATGGCGTGGGGTACGACACCCGCCGTGTTCGAGTGCAGAGGCTGTTGCACCAACGCTGTGGCTCCATCGAACCTGGCCATGCTGGGGCGGGGGCACGGGGTCTGGGAGGAGGTTCCCCAGGGTGAGTTTGGCCCGGAGGGCTCGGGGCATTTGCCCCCGTCCGGGGCCCACCGGGCGATGGTTCCCACCCTGCCCCTTTCCCGTGGTGCGATGGTTCCAGTCCAAACCCCGTCAGCTCTCTGGAAATGGCAAGTGAGACACTTGTTGCCATGGTGATCCTTAATAGTTCTGACTCAGATGTAGCGTTGCTGTGGCAACCGCATCCGCAGCCCTTGGGAGGCAGTGCCGGCACGATTTTTCTCTCGTAGCGGCAAAGGGCTCCAAAGCCCCATTTTGCTCACTCCCTGCTGCAGTGCGGTGACGAAGCTTTCGGGCTGTTTTATTATTCTCCTAATGAACGACAGTCCTGATCCTTCACCAGAGGATCTGCTACTCTGCAGGGTAGAAGTGCCCTGGACCGCCTCACCACGGGCACGTTGTCTGCACTGTGAGGCGATCCCAGCCTCTGCCTTTCAGTGGCTCATCAGAAAAGAAAAAAAAAAAAAAAAATTTTTTTTCAGAAATCCCAGCCTGCCTTTCAGTGGCTCATCAGAAAAGAAAAAAAAAAAAAAAATTTTTTTTCAGAAGCAGCAGTACCATTTCTTCCTAGGTAGGAACAAGCTCCTTTCATCTCAGGAGCTCAAGGCCAGATCCAGCTGGGGGGAGATATAGTTTTAAGATGAAGAGTGTCTGTGGCTGTGAAACAAGAGACAAAGGGAGAACGCATGTGAGGGAGTGGGTGTGCCTGTGAGAAAAAGAGCGGATCTGTGTGCAGAGAGTGTGTCCGTGGGCATGGCTACGAATGTGAATGGGAGAGCAACTGCCAGGAGAGGAGACGCGAAGCAGAGCGTGGGTGTGCCTGGTGTAAAATGAGAGAGGGCACGCTTACCAGCGGGCGCTTTTGTGTGCGAGAGCGCGCCTGCACAGGCACAGGGAGAACAGGTTCACGTCATGCAGATCGGCGTGAATACGCTCTCACCCTCATTCAGTCCGCTCTCCTGTCATCTTTGGCTGGTACAAAGACAGCCACCGATACACGTAATGCCTGAAAGGCACTTGAGTCTGCATGGGGCGGATAAGCTTAGGGACGGAGGGGGTGTGTATGTTAAGTTTGCTGTTGTAAACCTAGCAGCAAAGACTTTCGCAGCACTAAATAATCCAGCCAAAATCATTTCATGATATCCTTCTCAGGCAGAGGCAGGTGGGAATGAGAAGGCATGTGAATTCTCCACGTGGGCACCCTTGGACTCACATCTCAGCCAAACCCCCTGTCCTGAGAGACCTGGGCATGGTTCCCAAGGGAACTGGTCAGCGCTTTTCCCGAGTCAAATGTCTGACTGCTCAGGCAGGCAGGAGTTGTCACCAGAGAGATGCTTAAAGCTGCCCAGGCTTCCCAGGTGTTTCATAAACTTTCTCTGTGTTTTTTCCACCTTGGCAGAGAATCACACCAGCCTCTCTCCTGCCTGACATCCTGGTTCTTCTAGCCACCATCTTGCACTGGTAGGGCACAGTGGCATGTCCTGGAGCAGACCTTCAGACAAACTGGGATGACTGGAAGGATGGAAAAAATGACAAAGTCACCATCAAGGTGGGAGATAATTTTACTGCTCGTAACATCTTGGTGGGGTTGGGAGGGATGTAAAAGTGGCAGATGCAAAGAATAAAGGATGGTGCTAAAGAAATCAGCCACATTCTACAATGGGAGAGGGTCCAGGGTGACTCCTGTGTGTCTGGCTCAGATGATGTGAGGACAGAAGCCTTATTAGCAAGGGTACATAACACAAGTAGTGGGAAACATTTTGGCGTGGTGCCTGATGAATATAAGCCAACCTTTAAGAGGTGTTGGGGGACAAAGACATGAGAATGAAGATCGTGGAGAGGTCCAGGATGGAGAAAGATATTTCAGAGTCCCTGAAGTGGGGTCATGTGTGCACAGGAAGGTCCCCTGCAGATTAAGTCAAAAGGGGAAAAAAGGGCGGAATTAAGGTATGAGCTGTGAGGGCTCCAGCAGAGAGAGGCTCTCAGGAAGTGAATGAACCTGCGGTAGCAGCAAGGTTTCAGGGACAGAAAGCCTGGGACTTGGGAAATAGCAAGTGCAGGGTTTCTGGATGAGCAATTCATGAGGCTGGAAGGTGATAAAAGCCAGATGGAGGGGCTCCAGGAGCAAGTCTAAAGCTCTTCAGAGGTTAATACAGCCTGTCCAAGGAGTTTAGGGAGGTGGGGAGGTGGGAAGGTAATTGAAGAGACTCAGTCAAAGGAAACTTTTAAACATGTACAATGACTTGCTTGGTATGCAGAGAGAAACTCATCCCTAGAGTAAGCCTAATGAAATCAGCAGCTTTGGCTTTAGCTCTGTCTGTTAATTCCACATGACGGAGGCAGAACGAGGGGAACTGTTTGTTTTTCTCAAAGCGATGGTACCAAAAGTCTCCGAATTCTCTTTTACCCATCAAAAATTACAACCCAAAATATTAAAATGGTATATTTTTCTCTTCCTTCCCCTGGCCCTTCTGCCTGCCTCCTTAGAGGAAACCTCTCTCTGCCCATCATAGGGGTGGTGCTTGTGACAGGCTACAGCTGCGCCTGCACTGGACCCGTGCTGTCACATATTGGCCTTTGTCATATATGATGGGCTTAGTAGTACCTGTCACTGCACGTGTACCCGCTACAGAGATGGGACCCTGTGTGGTAGCTTGCCTTCATCTCGCAACCATCCCCCAAGGAACAAACTGGGGCTGGACTGGGGTTCTCCACCCCGCTGTGAAATCACAGCTCCCTCCTTCCCTGTGCAACCTGTGCTGGTTCCTAAATGACTGTGGTCTGTGTAAGATATTTTGACTATGACACCTGCTGGCATCAAAGTGAGGGGAGGACCACACCAGGGGCAGCAAAGGCTAGTGGAAGAGTCCCTTGGATCTAAGACTAAATGAAGCCTAGGACTAAATATTGCAACATTTTCATCTCTATTTTGGCATGATCAATTACAGAGTTTGCTGGATGTGATTTCTTGCCTGAGACGTAATAAAACATAAAAGTAGGGCTGAATTATTGGGGTTTTTTTACAGAAAATGAGGGGAACTGGAGAGGGCAACCCTATTAATTTATTGTTTATTTATCCAGACAGGATCTAAACTGCTACCCTCTGCTCTCTTTGCTCACACCTAAACAAAGTGAGGAAGCCTCTGTAAGGACATTGATAGCAATAAATACTTTCCTTCCTTGTTTGTCTTTGGGACAGCTCAGTCTCTCGCACAGAGTAGCAATTTTATTAAACAAGAATTAGTGTAAAGCATGAAAAAAAGAGATAATTATTGTTGAACCATTACATTCGGGAATTCCAGCAAATGCCAGGTACATCAAGATTATTTCAAAGAGAAAATCATGCCTGTGCAGGGAGAGGATTTGGGAGCTGGCTGGGAAACAGGGAAGAATAGGCTGAAATACTGCAGCTGTCTTCCGTGTTGTTTTTTACCTGTAAAAGAAATAAGTTGTTGTATGACTGTGCAGGTTCAGCCTGACCAGAGCTGCAGACCTTCTAATAGGGTTTGAAATCATCAGCTAGGAAAAATGGCCCACGATGATCGGCGCATGGGGGTGAGGGGGCACATGTGTGCTGGGGTGGTGGAAGGGGAGAGGAAGGCTGCGGGGTGAAGAGGAATGGAGTGAGGGTGCAAAGAAGAAGAGAGGATGGTCTTGTGGCTTGGATGCTAAACAGGGTCTTGGGATGACATCTGCTTGCTCTTGTTGATGAAAATTTCTTTTAACAGAACACCTTTATTCACAATAAATCTCCCCTAGAGCAAATGAAAAAAAAGCACAAGCAGGCAGTCAGAAAACTTGATACCTCCTGTTCCACATATATTTGGGCTTCCTCGCTTTGAGGAATTACACCGTAGTGAGAGGTCAAAGCACAAGAGCCATGAAGGTTTTGTTATTTTTTTCTTCCTGTGCTTCTTAAGCAGTGATGCCCATGAGATTAGTGTTTACCTTGATTTAATGTCTCATCAGAAGCTTGACATCCCCAGCAGCCCTGCTGCGGTGCTACTAAATGAAGCATGCCCTGTTTCCTCAGCTGGGACTTAAACCTCTGCCCTTAGAGACCTGAAGGGTGGGGAAGAAGGATGGGGAGACGGTGATAGATATTGACCCACCTAGCATCTACGCTAAATTAAATAACCAGGCTTTATTTTTTAACCTATTTAAAACAGTTACCATTCTCTGCACAATTGATGTTTGCATTTGGGGAGGTTACTGAGGTGGCAACTGCCGCAGCGTCAGCCTCCCCTGCTCTGCACCTTTCCCCTGACTCCCATGCTGCGGGTGACCTTAAGGACTTAAGGACTTAAGGACTTAAGGACTTAAGGA
>NW_008794088.1:221334-280816 GCF_000699145.1 Aptenodytes forsteri
GGGTGACCTTCGTGTGTAAGGACAGCCACTGTCTTAAGGAAAGAGGAGAGACAGAGAGAGAGAGAGAGAGAGAGAGAAAGCATTTTCTCTGCCAGTTAATTGAATCCAGGCCTTCCCTTCAAGTTGGGCTGGAAAAGCCTTATTTTCCTCTTGCGGTGGGGAAACAGTTGCTCACGGGGGAGCTGAGCAGATGAAACCCTCCAAAGTCCCTTTGCTAAGGATGTCAAACTAAATTTGAATCGCATCTGCTCTTAAACCAGAACTGACCATGGTCTATGGGAGAGCGCCACTGATTTTAGTCCTGCTTTACAGTAAGCAGCAATATGGCTCAGTGACTATCTAGCTTGATGACCAATTTTTCAGTGTATCCTACATTTTCCTTTTTCCTGTTCTCCTCAGCATATCTGCCCCATACTGAGTCCCTAAGAAATATCACTCATTATAAAACCCCTCCTTTGAGGGCCTGTTGTGACAACCCTTTGAACTCCTATGCTGGGAGAGCACAATGCACAGGCCACAGAATTACAGGCAGTTAAATTGCCTCATTAAGAGACTATTATTAGGTCCTATTTGGTCTTTTCCTATCAAGCACTTTTGAATACTTTATCTAAGCCAGTTTTATGTCACAGGATCCCCCCCTGTTTTCCCTGAGAGATTTTCCTTTACTCTTTCCTCTTCATGTCTGTGTCCTCACGAGGGCTGGATCCAGCTGTGATGTGGAGAGGGCGCAGCATGACAGCCATTCCCTTGCCACAGGGTACCCAAGAAGGGCTGTCTGAGAAGGACACTCTTCTTTCTGCACCAGAACTTGCAGTATCTGCATATCCCAGAAAACAGCTTTGCCCTTACAGCTGAAATTGTTTGGGGTTTTGGGGTTTTTTTTTAACTTTAAAATCCCACAAAGGTGTGTATGTCCCCCAGTGTGTTTAGTTTGGTTTAGCACTGCACCTCCAGCTAGGAAATGTAGGATCTCCATAATTCTACTCCTTTGTCCTTTGCTACAGGGATTTACCCCACTGAGGTCTTTCAGGCTGTACATTTCCTGTCCCGATTATTGCACATTTCTTTTTTACAGAGTCCCAGCTATGCAGACTTCCTAGGCACAGCGTGCTAACACTTAACTCGTATTCTGACATCTCTTGCTTCCTAATCATCTTTGGTCACAGTTCAGAATTGCCCCTGTAGTTTCAAGAGCCTTTGCCATTATATGCCTGTCTTTTTCTGACCCTAGGCTCTTCCTTGGCCCTTACTCATGGCCTTCTGCAGCTGGCAGTGCCATACATGCACCTGCTGCTTCATCCATTGGTGTGTCCTTTGCTATCTATCATCTCCTGTGTGATCTGCCTTTTAACGTCACCTTAACCTGTAGGAGAGCAGCTTACCCCAGACCAGGAATCTTGTGTGCTTCTGACCACTTTCTAATTAGGAAGACCTTCTTTTACAACCTCCCGTGTTCCCTGCAGTGTGCCCTGCAGTGCCACTTATCATGTCTCCACTGTGGCCAAGATCTATGCAGGCTTGCCCTCACCGAGGGAGCTGCCAGCTGTGCTGGTAGGAAAGGTGCCTCAGCTGCTGGTGTTGGGGTAGGTGACGGGGGGTGTTTTATACGTGAGATAACATGGGGGTTTCATTTCCCCCTGGTGCTGTGTTTCTCACAGCACACTGAAATTGTACTGCCTGAATTCGGTTCTGCTGCTTCCCTCCAGCCAAAGAGCCATGTTCGACCCCTGGTCAGCTCGAAAAATCATGCTTTTGTGCTGTATGCTGAAACACATGCAGTAACCAATGACCATGATAAGAATCAGATCCTCAGCCAGGGTGAATTGCTTCGGCTTCAGTGAAGTTAATCCATTTTCTTCCAGCTGAGATTCAGGGAGCATGGATTAACTATACTGTCTGGAGTCAGTCTTGATTACAAATCCAGGCATAATGAAGGATGTGGCTCCACTGACCCTGTTGTTCTTCAACGTCTCGAGCTTCTCCTCCGCGTGGTGGGGCTCAGTGGCTTCTGTCCCCTGCCTTCCTGTGGTGCGTAGGAGAAAAACCCAGCTGCTCATTCACAACGACGACGAGCGATGTGAGGGGAAAGGACTCTCTGTTCCTGTGCTGAGATGCACGGCAAGGCAGCCTGGGTCCACGGAGACCCTCTGATTGATGTGACAGGGAGGGAGTGACAAGCCTGCTGATGTGCTAACAGCATTTTACTCCAGCAGTTCTTGCCAAAAAAATAAAACACCTCAGGGCATAAATGTCCAGGACCTGAGAGTCGCCACCTGATGTGAGTTATGAAGCCCTGCCTTTCTCCAGGAAGATGAGCGTGATATCTCTTGACACGTTAGGCTCAGGGTGCTCTGCGCTCTGTTTTAATGCAGCGTTGGCTTGGCCTGTCTCTGAAGGGCTGCCACCCTGTGATTTGTAATTCAGTCTTAACTGCAGGTCAGGAGATGAAGGGTATGCATGTGAGCCTGCATATATAAATACAGCATGAAGTAGCAGAGATTGGGGTTTTCCTCAGGAAATCTTAATTTTCCTTGTCAGTCTCATCGAAAAAGCATTTTATTTGGACTGGGGGGGTCACACTGGATTTTGATGGCGGGCTGCGAAAGCTGGAGGAAAGCCGGACCATTTACCCAGCTGTAGGAGCAGTATAAAGTGTTTGATCCCTAATTCCTTGTGATGTACAGCACCCTCCTCCAGCATCAGCCCACACCATCAGGGCTCGTGGTGTGAAGGGACAAGGTCTCCTCTTTCCATACCTAGCCACTGGACCCTACAGTTTTCTGTCATCAAATTTTCCAGGTTCCTCTGACTTTTCCTTATCATTGCCACGGTTAAACATCTTTTCCTGAATGGTGAGACAGTCTTCCCCCATCTTTGGTAGAGTCTTATCTTTCTCTTCTGGCATCTTTTTCCCCCGTTACTGCTTGTGACGGCAAAGGTCTTTGGGCAGCTGGGTTGAAGAATTCTATGGGGCTTATTTTTAAGCCAAGGCACTACTTCCCTGCCCTGGTTGACAACGTGACGGTGCAAGGGCAAGTGCAAGCTGTGGGAAAGCAAGAATACTTAATGTCCTCATTGCTGCTGAGGACTCTGTCACATGAGGGCCAAGTGACAAAAATGTTTGTTTTCCTCCTTCTCCGCGTGTCAGTGCAAAGTGGGACAACCGCAGCCGGAAAGACTGGCAGTGGCCTAGTTCAGAGTATCTCGGTCTGGTAACTAAGACCTTCTCTTTGGGAGTGGAAACGATGTGGGTTCAAACTCCTCCTGCGCTGGGGGCTGACACTACGTCTGTGCCGAGAGGATGCTGTCACTGCTGGGGAAGGAGGGCGACTGGCTGCTCCTGCTGTGACACTTCGGTGCATCCAGGCTTTCCTTCCTGTCCTGTTTATGAGACGAGCCTACAAATAAAAACTGGAAGTGTCCCACTCATCTCTCTACTGACACAGTCTCTTTCCCTGCCTTAGCCTCACTTCATGTGAAATTATTTGACAAATTCAGCTTGAATTTGCTGATCATTTTGGCGTCCCAGGAAGTGCGGCTCACAGGAAATAAATGATTCAGCAGAAACACAGAAAAAAAATTCACCTGCCTCACTGCTGTCACATTTGCTTTACTCAGCTCCTGATGTATCAGTAGCAAATTCTTCTTGTCTGTGACAAGCTTAGACATAACACAAAAGCTGCCATCTGCCTTAGGAGTCCTGAGGTGATTTTCTTTGGGTTTTCCCTAATTCCACCAAAGTCAGAAGAGGGATTCTTGCTCATCTCATTGGGCTACAGATTAGTCTCCTTGCCTATCAAGACACCCCATGCAAAATCTCTTGCATGAACTTTCCATCAGTTGGGCTGAAGACATAGTAGAGGGGTCTTTCTGTTAATATATACATAATCTATACATTTTCTTCTTTGAAAACAGGAATGGTAGGCCCTAGAGAAAATGATCCAGTCCTAATTGCTCCAGTGACCTTTCCCTTGCTGTCCACTGACTATTTCTTGTGTCCAGTCTGACTTCAAATTCTGCAAGCAGTGGGGCTTCCATCACTTTTTGTGGAAATTATTCCACTGCCTAATAAATCCCATTCTCTCCCAGGTTATGCTGAAATGGTATTTTCACTAATTTCATGTCAATGCATTCGCTTATGACCATCTGCTTGCTGTCCTTTTTATACTCTAAACCATTGCATTGTTTGTGTTTCCATCTTTGAGGCTTAAGCCTATAATCCTCTCCTGAAATTATCGCTTGATTAAATTATAGAGAATGACTTTTTAAAAAATTTTTCTCTCTCTTACTTCTTAATAATTTTTGTTGTCCTTCGATGAATTTCTCTTTAATGCTGTCAATCTCTCCCTGGCTTTCAGCATCCAAACTACAATGCGGTGTTCAAAATACAATGTTCTAGTTGTGCCAGGAAATTGTACAAGGAAATAATTATTTCCCCAGATCAAGACATAAGTCCGCAAGCTCTGCCTTTTGTCCTGCTTGGTCTCTGTACTTTGTCACCTCTTCCTCTTAAAGTATCAACTATTTGTCCCATTAGGAAGGCTTGAAGGTCCCTGTGCATACTCTGTAAATGCCACTGTCACAAAAAAGGGCAGACATCAGGTATCATATCAGGCTATAAAAAAGAGGCATGTAACATGGGAGGCCATGGTCTGCTCTGTGGTGGTAGAGCCTTGCTGAAGCACTGCAGCCAGTGTTGCATGCTGCATGCAAAGAAAGATGCAGGCTATTTGTTGGGGACAGCAGAGAAGAGGAATAAAAACAATCTGAGGTTTAGAGAACACAACCTGTGAGGGAAGACTGAAAGATTTGTGGTTATTTCGGCTAAAGAAGAGAAGACTGGGTCTAGAGGGAAGCAGTAGGAAAACTTAAGTCTTCAAATATATAGGAAATTGCTACTAAGAGAAAGGGAACAAACTAGTCTTCTTTTCCGCTGAGGGTATGACAAGGAGTATTGAGCTTAAAATGCAGTAAAGGAGACTTAGGCTAAACACTATGACAGGTTTTTAGGCTAAAGAAAATGTATGTGAGGTCAGGAATAGATGGCCTAGGGAGACTGCAGGAATTGCCAGCACTGAGGTTTTTCAGAACAGGTAGGACAGTCATCTGTTAGGGAAGGTTTATACAAATAATGACTCTGCTCTGGGGCAGGGGATGGACTTGATGAGCTGTATTTTGTATGGTCTTGAGGGCAGAAAATGAGTACGGATTGGTGACCTTTTCACAATGCTCCCTCCTTTTAGGTAGATGCTCTGTGTGTGTCTGTGAGTATGTGTGGATGCTATGAGAGAAGCTGACAGATAACACCCAGAGAATGTTGGTTTTATCCCTTTCCAACAAACAATTGCGTTATCCTGGCTTTATTTTAACCTTAGGTTAACAGGGGAGAAGTGATAAGGGAGAATAAGCTGAGCTCCACAGGCTAAGGTTTGTACCACTTGTTCAGCACATCTGATCATAACTTCTTCCTGCACTGCACCTGAAATTAGGTTTAGGGTTATTCCAGAACAGTAGGTACTGGATCTGTTGGGCTGACTTTTGAATAGAGATGGAGAGAGAAGCTCACTGCTCAGCCCTCAGCTCAGCTTACTCAGCCCCAGAGCTGACTGAAGCATCTGCACCATCCTTCTTGTTATTTACTGACGTGGGATGTGTCCTGCTCGCCCTGTCTTTTCCAGCCCAGTAACACGCCTCCCTGGTACACCCTCACTCCTTGGCTCTGAGTGAACATCCTTTAGTGCAAACAAAGAGCATGTTGGAGCTGAAAGGAGACACAGGGCAAAGGGGGTTAGGTAAGGTGCCAAAAGTGTGTTAAAAAAAGCAGGTGTCAATCCACAAGGACAGTCAAGAATTGCAATGAGCTAGACCAGCAATGAGGACCCAGATATCCTGAAGGGTATCCTGACTCTACCCTTTCATAATGTCCACACCTCTTGGGCCTGGATTTGATTCAGAGCTTAAGTGAACTCCTGGGTTTGGGATGAGCGTGGGTGGTTTAGGGGCTTTCTGCACCTACTGGGAGAGCTGTGCCCAGGGATGAACCAGGGCTCTTCCTGTTTTCTCACGAATGACATGGAGAATGGTTGCTCACTGGTGTCAGAAGCAGGGGGTACTGAACTAAACTAGCAGCTGAAACAGAGCCATTAAAAGGACGTGGTTCTTCAAACATGTGGTTCAGGTGTGGAGATCTTTGCTGCAGATGTTGTAGATGCTATATGCTTGCTTTACATGGGCTTCAGAGGGGTCTGGACTAGTTTAGGGAAGGGGAACCTACTGAGGGTTATAAAGATGTCATCAATGGCTCAGGAAATCCCAGCTGCAGTCTGCTGGAGGGTATTGTCAGGGTTTTCTGGGTGTTCCAGATATACATTTTATATTTGGTCTTTTAAGAACAAGCACTCTCCAAGTAGTTTCTTCCAGTCACTGCTGGACAGACTCCTGGCTAGATGGACCTTTGATGTAACACAGGATAGCTGACCTTAAGTTCTTACGTCAACCTGATCTGTAATTATTACATCAGAAATGCTGGCATGATCTGATGCTTAGCATAAAAGTTGACACTGTTGGGTTTATCTAGGTGAAAGCTTCAGTTGGGATTTCTAAACAGGGACTGCAAAAGTCTGCTCTCAATATAAAATTCCGTATGTAAAATGCATTAAAATTCTGAGTCAGAACTCAGCTAGTCTTTGATGATTTTCATTGTTTCAGCCGTTACAGGCAGCAGTTTATAAAAGGGGTCTTCACATGGCATTGTAAATCCCATAGTGAGCTATTGCAAGAGTATAGGAAAAAATATGTTAATTCATAGTAGTAAATTCAGGATCACACAACAAGCACATGCTTCCTTCTTGAGGCTGCCAGTGGTACATGTAGCTGCAAATGACTCACTGAGCCATTTTGCACTGTGCGTTGTTTCCTCCCTCGGCTGATAGTGTCATTAAAGACCTTTGCACTTGCTAGTGACAGTCAGGTGTGAACAGAACTGACAGAAGACTTGGGTTGTGCCTGACCCTCTTCTGAAGTGTGGTCAGACAAAATCCAGTCCAAATATATCATTGTTCATATCTATAGGGCAGTTTAATCTGCTCTTGAACTCTAAAAAGTGCCTTAAAGCACTATATAAAAATCTCTAGCTCTCTTAAAATTTGAGCCCGACACTTGAAAACTGACTCTTTGTTAACACATAAGGCAAATGCTCTGTAAATCCTGATGCTCCACATAAAGTCACGTGGCTGTAGAAAGTGGGCAGGACTTGTCTTCATAGGAGGAGTGTCTTCAGATTGGGCTTTGCCCTCTTTGGGAAGGGGCTTTTTGTATGCAGCTTTGTTATCTCAGGTAAATAGCTATTGCCATGCTGTTTGTCAGAAGCTGAGAATCAAGCTGTCCCCTTCCTGATCTCCTCAGTTATCCCCCTTCAAGTCAAGGCTGGCAAAGGAGGTGAGCTAAACTGCTCCCACGTAGCAGTTTTGCATCAGTTGGGTCCATGCTGTGCAATAATGCTGCAGATTGAGGCTTTTCTTTCTCTACTACTCATAGGATTTTCATTATTTATTTCATTTTTATTTGCTATGATTTATCTTTTTCTTTGTATTTGATCTCCTGTGCTTTATAAATACACATAGTCAAAAGTTAGGTTAGGGCACAGATTTATGAGGTGTGATCCTAAGGCATGCTCCTGTAGACAAAGCCATTTTGCTGTTAGTCTTGCATACAGCAGTTCTGGGAACTGAAGGAGCATGTACGTGCTTCTTAGCTGATCTGATTGTTTGCTGTTCTGCAGGAAAAGTGGATAGCTGTAATAACCTGCTTATTGTGCCAGAAGATCAAGGATCTCTGAGGGTGATGGAGGTTTCCGGAGTGATTTTCTGTAGTGGCCAATGTCGCAATATGACTAAGGACATCTGATTACCAAATATATTTCCTTTGTTTGTGGTGTGACACTAGCTACCTTTAGGTTTTTTTGTAAAGAATGCATAAAAGTCTCTGACATAATTGAGGTGGCTGACTGAAAGGGGCATCCGCATGTGCCCGCATGTGTTGTGCTCCAAAACCTTGTTCTCCCTGAACCCTACAGGCAACACAGGTTCCCAAAATAGTTCTCAAATTCACAAGTCAATGACTTTAAAAATCACTGTGTACCAAGTTCAAGATCAGACTGAAATCTGGACATCTCAATAGGTATGTTCTCTTCATGTCCTCAGTATTTTTACTCCCCTGAAACAGTAAGACTTAGATAAAAAATTTTGTCCATTTGTAACAATTTCTGCAGAAGATCTCAAAGGATTTTAAGAATGTGAATGAAATTGCCCAGGTCATTTCATGGATGAGACACGCTTCACCCTATATCCCACAGCAAGTCAATGGGCAGAGCAATGTCTAGCAATGCTGCACATCACTCTTCCACCTCTACAGCTATACATAACCTTTAGACAATGTTTTGGAACATCTCTATTTTTGCTCACTTTTCCTCAACGCTAAATCTGAGCATTTTCTCCAGCTTTCTGGAAGGAAGACTCCATTTCCAAGGGGATTTCTCAGAACTGCACATGCCCCTGTCAAACTTGGATAGGTTTCTGAATGCACCAAATCTAAGCTGCTCTAAACGAGGCTGGGACCTGGGGTCTGTTTTTCTGCTTAATATAAGCTTCTTTTAAAGAGCAGGAAAATAAAGCCTGGAAAAAGATAAGCAGGAACATCTGATTCACAGCTTCTTTGGAGAATACGCACTTAGTCAATTCTGTTCTTGTGCTTTCTTGTAACACCCCAGGAACCGGGCTGCTTTCATAAGCACTTGCTTATATCCCACCAGCACTCATGTCCCATCAGGTGGAGAGCGAGTTTGATCTTCCGGACCGATAAGGAATGAGAGCTGCTAGCAAAGGTGGAGAAGAAGCCTCCTTCAAATCATAATCTGAGCCACTACCTCTTGCCCATATTTAGAAATCTTGTTTTGTCCCTGATTTCCTGGAATATCGTGCTGCAGTTTCCTGAACCCTACTGATCAAGATTTTTCATGGCAACGTTTGCTGTGGGACAGAAAAGGAGACAGATGGGAGGAGATAGGGGTGCAACTGCTAAATGATCTGAGTTTTCAGCTAAGGAAGAAAGGAGCTGGACTGATGCTTGCTGTAGAAATGAAGGGAACAATAGTGAAGAGTACAGTTTGAAAATTAGGAAAGTGTTCCTATGGGTGAGATCCCAGGGGCTGGAGAACAACCTTCCCAGGAAAGGGGTAGCAAAATAAGCCCTTGGGCTTGTGTTTCACAGCAGGTGAGCAGTTCAGACACTAGAAGGACCTGTACCCAGTGGAAAGTGGGGAAGGAGTGGGCACTGCTATATGGCTTTTGCAGACTTTCCTCGCACAGCTGTATCACCAGGAAACTCTAGACTGCAGAGGATAAGCAGTGACAGTGGCAAGATGAATTGACATGTCTGCTGGTACCTGCCTATGCAAAAATGACATCTATTAAGCGATTGCACCAGTCTAGGAAAAATGCTGCTAAATCCTATTACGTGCTGTGGGCACAACCACTGCTATGTGTTATTGAGATGCCTCCCACAGTACAAATTTAATGAGGAGAGCTCATGCCTCTGAATGCCTTTGTATACAGATGCAGAACAAGTCATCCCAGATAAAAGGTATCCCAGGTTAAGGTGTCATCTTTACAGCATGACAGCACAGTACCTGCCCAAGGACATACTTTTACCCCACAGCCAAGTGAGGTAGTTTATTTGACAAAGTAAATGGGATATGTGACTCCACATGCAACATGGAGAAAGAATGTACACGCGGGGCCATCACACCAGAGCTGCTGATGTTCGCAGGGTCACACCATAGCTTGTTCTGGGCTAACTTCTCTGTGTGCTGGTATTCACAGATACCTGGGGTAGGACTGTTCAGTGTGGGTGATTAGAAGCATATGGAAAAGCTACAGAAATGGAGAAAAAAAAAGTGTCTTTACAAACCATGAAGCTGTCTCTGAAGAGAGGGGACCAGGGAGTTATATGGGGACAGCACTGAGTGAAACCACTGTTGTCTTGGAAACTCAAAGAGAAAAATTATCATACAGAAGGATTTTATTTTTCAGAGGCAATCTACACACGCGCACACACACACACTCAGATAGATAGATAGATAGATAGATGGATAGATAAATAGATAGATATTCATGCTTCTCTGCTTCTTTGCTGATGACTCTTGCCCAAAGCCAGCCAATATAAGAATTCGTTATGTCTGATTTTAAAAGTGAGAATAGGAACGAACCCCTATACTTTCTCTTCAGTATAATGAGAACTGATCTTGTGTTAGCAATTCAGAGAAACAGCTGTTACATATATGGATGAATTAAAGAACACACATGGATGAATTAAAGATAGAGATAACTTAACAGCTTAGCTTTCTGAACCTCCCCAGAGAAGAAAAGGAAGGAGACCTACCTTGGATTATGGAGATGGGGGGCTGTGGGCATAGCTTAAAGGCTCCCTCATGCATCACACTGAAGTCTGAAACAGCCAGGAAGACTCTCTTCCCTCAGGTCGCTGCGATCACAGGGACAATGGACATTAGTGACGGAGAACCCTTGTGACCATAACTATCCCTACAGAGTGCTTCCTGGCCAGTGAAGCAATTTTCCCTGTGCAGGAGGTAGAATGGCAGGAGGGACCTGCAGAAGACTCTGGAGTCATCTTTCAGCCCTTTGGGAGTACAGCCCTTGCCAGCAGAGTGGTGAAACATTGGAACAGGCTGCCCAGGGAAGTGGTGGAGTCCCCATCCCTGGAGGTATTTAAAAGACGAGTAGATGAGGCACTTAAGGACATGGTTTAGTGGACATGGTGGTGTTGGGTCGACGGTTGGACTCAATGATCTTAGAGGTCTTTTCCAACCTCAATGATTCTATGATTCTATGATTCTATGACAAACTTGTTGCTGCCTGAGGCCGGGCGTGGTGACAGTGTGCATACACCTGAGCATGCACAAAATGAGGGACACCACTCAACTTCTTTGGCTGAAGGCAGCTCAAGCTCAGATACCTCCTGTCCTCCTCTTGCACAGTTGAAATGAGGTGATATCAAGAAGAAGCAGTGGAAGATTTGGTCCCTCAGCTCAGGTTTATGAGTGTCTAAACCAGCCTGCCAGAGACAGGCGCTGGTAGTGCGAGGAGGAAGAGATACTGTCCAAGGGACGAGACTGCTATCTTTTCTGGTTCTGTGGTTTATTGAACAGGTGGAAAAAACATGCTGGACTCTCCCTTCTGAGGAAAAATAGGTGCCCATTTTGTCTCCCCTTGCCAGAATCTCAGGGAAATAGATTTGTAATTTCCCTCTTGCCTTGTTGTGCACTGGTTTGGGAAGGCAGCCAGCAGCACAGATTCAGGCTCTGGCATATGCATGCACTATAGCATGGGCAATGAACTCCTTTCAGATAGATTTATTTCGTTGCTTCCCATGCCACCTCTCTTTGCCTACGGCAATACATTATCACAGCACCCATAACAACTAGCTCCTTTAGTCACTAACCTGTATTTACTAGCCCTGTTCCTAATGGCCTGGAGTTCACTCCCCCATCCTTAATGTTCCCACCTCTCCCAATATCAGCAAGGAGCCACACTGTGGTTTTAAGTCTGAATTAAGTCTTTTGGTACCCTGCACTGCCCTCTGTGGGGGTCTGTATCTGCCTTGGTCTATACCACACTGGTCTGTTAGGACCTGGAAACTCATGGTCTACAGTGATGGTCCACTGCAACTCCAGTGCTTGGCATGCCACTCAGCTGTGATCTCCTGCGTGGATCCACAGGAACCTCTTGTTGTCTTTTTAGAGATGTAGCTATTCTCAAACTGCAGTCCTTTCACAGCTAGCTGGTTGAAACAACTTCCAGCATTACATTCCCTTCTACTCTCCATGCTCGAGGTTGTGGTTTGTTTTCCCGAGTGGTCTGGGCCTGGGAGATGACAGACATGGGCAGTGTGAGATCAGGTAGCCTGTTATCGGAAGGGAATATGCAGCCCACTTGGAGTCTAATCTACCCTCAGAAAATAACTTGGTGGATACAATACAGTTGATAGTAAGGAGCACATACATTGGCGTCATGAGTACTACAGTCCTTGTGGCTAAGCCTCCTCTGGCACCTCCCACCAGGAGATGTGAACGGAGACCGCCACACTATTAATTTAGAACAGCAGCATCCAGCTCCCCCTAAACCACTGCTGATATCTTTCTGACAGTCTCCTTATCTTGGGAGAAAGGCGCTGATAAAAGCCACATTAAAGCACTCCTCTGTCATCAAACAGAACTATCTTGCCACTGTAAGTCAAAGCCACTGATTTACTTGTGATGGTTTATGAAGGAGTATCAGCTGCCACACACATGACCTCAATGAGGAGTGTCTGTAACAACACTTGGGGCATGGCTAGTCCCTTTCAGGAAAGGATGCCTAAATACGTGTTCTGTGCCTCGCGTGGGGGAAACCAAGGTGGTGTTGCCCTAAGGCATCCCATCAGTTAGGTAGCAGGGTTGACTCTCCAAACCACTGTTCCTTCGCTGTAGCTGCTGCCACTTGAACAGCTTAAGTAGCAGCCCTCCACTGCTCACTGCAGTGTTGAGTATGTGTAAATTAAGCAACAAATTTCATAGCTTACCTAAAACTGCACTTAGGCCACACTCTCTTCCAGTGTAAAACTGGGACAGAACCATTGGCCCTGTGGTACTAAGTTGGCTTACGCTGCTGAGTGTCTGGCCTGTGCCTTCTGCTGGATTCATGTTAGCAACCAGATCTTGCAAGCTCTACCCTGGGAAGCGGGAGCTGCAGGGCAAGGACAGAGGAAAACCCCCAAGAGAAAACCAGAAGAAAGCAGAGCTGGGGGTTGACACACGATTTCTGCTGTGCGATAGGGTTACTGAGTTTCCCATGATATCCTCCCTCGGGGTTGCTGGCTGTGACCAGGTGAGTCAGAGTATTATTATTTCATACCCTGTGCTTTACCTTGCATCGGCAAAGTGCTCAGCCCAGGCGCTCTTGTGTAAGACAGTTTGCTTGTCCGAGAATCATTTCTTACATGACCTCCCTTCCGGGTGCACTAGGGGAAGGAGGGGCTCTCGCTTCAACTAAGACAAATCCCAACTCTACTCATCTTCACAGAGCACCCCTGGGGACTGCAGCTGGTCAGGGTTCCTGGAAACCTGCTTTGCATCCCTCTTTGCATGTGATGGTTAGAGCCTATGTTCCAGATGTGAGCTTTGTGTAGGTGACAAAAGAAGGTCTCCTTTGTAAATCTAATGGCATCCATTATCCAGCCTGCATATTTCCAGAATTGAGATGGATCTTTGTGCATCAAGAAACAAAGAGCTATGCTTTCTTCCTGTATGTGCTTTTTTCTGGTTTGTACCTTTTTCTCCCCGACTATTTTATATCAAGGGCTATTCATCATAAAGACTATAAAATGAATCCTCACAGGAGATGGGGAAATGTCTTGGCATCAACAGTTTAGTAATGGGTTAGACAGCGTTTTCATGTGGAGTTTGCCGATATGAATCCAGCCCACACCAGCAGGGACTGCGAATTTCTATCATGTGCTGACTGGCTGTCAGCCGATAGGAAATGAACTTAGTCCCAGTCCAGTTCCTACTTGATCAGTGAACATCAGAAATACCACCACTGCTGGAAACTGTCTCCCTCTTTCAATGGCAAGCCTGGCAGAGAGGCTAGAAAGTGAGCAAGCTGCAAGCTACTCTCTCATCTCTGGGGATAAAATCTGAGACATATTAGCATCAGGAGCTGTAAGAAAAAAGCTTACTCAAGCATTGCTAGTACTTAACCTGTTCTGTGTTGAGTCTTGTTGCTGTTAATTTGAAACTTTTCACCAGCCTCATATTTAACACAAGCATAAAAGAGATTCTCAGGAAGAAAGAGAAAAATTGCAGGTGGTGTCTCGATTGGAAAGGCACCAAATGAGTAGTCTAGGCAGAGTTTTAACAGGTGAATGAGCTTTCACAGAAGAGCTTGAAGATGTCACAAGTGCAAGAGTTTTGCATTCTGAAGCTGTGCCAGGGTGAGGCAGAACTGCTCAGATGTCACAGCCAGGCCCGCTTGGGAATTTTTCAGCTGCGTTGATTTTATAAAAAAAAATGCCAGCTTGCTAAAACCCAAATCTCTCAGTAGTTCTGATTAAAATTCGGTTAGGAAGGATTTTTCCAGATTTCCACATTCCTACCCAATGTGATTTTCTGTCTTGCCCTAAATGGAGGCCACTAGCCAAAAGCCTTCTGGTGCTAGACACAACTTCATATCAAAGAAATGCACACAAGGAGCTGCAGTGGAAAAGGAGAAAAGAGCTAGATGAGAGTGTTGACACTGTGCCACCCCACTGGCACAAAGACAGTTTGCTTCTCTCTTCACACCGGCACTGTTGCAATGGCCCTAAGAAACATAAGCTCATCTTTCATCTGCATTTTCTCACCACATCCCAGCCTACAGGAACAGGTATGGAAGATCCCTCCAAAGTTTCTTTCTGCATTATTTTAACTTTTGCGTTGGAAACTCTTCAAAACAAGACCGAGTAAAACTTGTCTCCATGTAAACACACAGCATATGTGCAAGTGTGTGCATGTGTACGCACGACTGTGCAAAAGCGCGTGTGCACGACTTGCCATTGAGGTTCTGCTCTGAACGCTATGAGCAGAGGATGCTTTCACCTGTGGTTTTGGTACCTGCTCAGGGCTTTTTTTTTCCAAAGAATTTCTCATTGGAGTCATCGCTTTGACAACTGGAAATGACAGGAAAGGTGATAGCTGGAGTCATTTGCCACCAGTTTGAGATTGCATTTATGTAGCATAATGCTTCAGAGCGCCGGTAAGCATTGCTGCATCAGTCCTATGGCTGAGGGAGCTGAGGCACAAAGTCTTGTCCACAGCCATCAGAGATAGTAGCAGAACCAGGACCAGGATTCAGACCTCCTGGTACCTCGTTCCCTGCGCTAACTGCTCAAATGCTGCTTACTCACTGTGCTTACAGCCACATAACCTGCTTTCATTGCCGCTTTCACATTCTTGTTGATCTGAGCTCTCCCCTCAGCTATGCCTTTCAAGCTGTAGAAGCTGTAATGAATATGTATCAACATTTCAAAGCCATAGATCCTGTGGTGGAGAAACAGAAAGGGGACGGGAGAGACAGACACACATACAATCTAATTAATTTTTAAATGTCTGTAATTCATCCAAGAGCATTATCAATAATTACTGGAAGAAAGCAATAACTTACATCACAAAAAATCAGTGCTTTGGCAAAAAGCTGGCAGCAACCTTACAGATATCTTGCACATGCAAAACCTTTCTTGAGCATGCTAATCAGCTGGGGGTGTGGGGGGAAGGAGACCTTGTTGTCTGTTCACAGCTCCAGCAGCTTTGCCAGGGAACCCTGCTGTTCTGTCAGCGCTGTGCTTGCATCAGGCACTCTGTAGTCTCCTGCAGACAAACGCAGTGGGTGCGTGCTAGATCTCGTCCCTGGCAGGAGGTATGGGTTTTCAGAGGAGCTTTATGGGAGCTGGATGCCTTATTTTCTTAAGTCTCCTTTGAAAGATCAAGCCTGGATGCTCATTGAGTACCCTCTTGGGAGCCTACCACTGCCTCCTCTCAGCTGCGGGCATAGCTGTCCTATGCTCATGGCAGGGCAATGGGCATCTCCGATAATCTCTGTTGCGCCATGTTTAAGATCATTCCTCTTAAAGCTGTGACTAGGAGATAAGTGGTAGCCTGGGACATAGCAGTGGAAATGGATCCAGAACTGCATCCAGTTGCAGTCTCCAGCAGCTACCTCCTGCCTGCAGACCAGAACCCCCACCATTGACAAAACCAAGGTAGGCAAGACAGATGGGGGAAAGGGAGAGGGGCACTCAGAGAAGGGAGGCTGCTTGTGTTAAAACTTGAGTATTTTTTTCACCTGAAGCCACTCCTGGCTGCCCAGTTTCTGGACATGAAGCTACCAGAGCTGTGGCATTCAGATCCATTCCCATCTGTCCCTGTCCTGGTTTCGGCTGGGATAGAGTTAATTTTCTTCCTAATAGCTGGTACAGTGCTGGGTTTTGGATTTAGTATGAGAATAGCATTGGTAACACACTGATGTTTTAGTTGTTGCTAAGCAGTCCTTACACTAGTCAAGGACTTTTCACCTCCCCATGCCCGGCCAGCGAGAAGCTGGGGGGGGGCACAGCCAGGACAGCTGACCCAAACTGGCCAAGGGATGTTCCGTATCATATGACGTCATGCTCAGTATATAAACTGGGGGGAGTTGGCCGGGGGGCAGTGCCTGCTGCTTGGGAACTGGCTGGGCATCCGTTGGCGGGTGGTGAGCAATTGCATTGTGCATCACTTATTTTGTATATTCTTTTATAATTATTATTATTATTCTCCCTTCTTTTTCTGTCCTATTAAACTGTCTTTATCTCAATCCACAAATTTTACTTTTTTTTCCCCCAATTCTCTCCCCCATCCCACTGCGGGGGGGAGTGAGCGAACGGCTGGGTTGTATTTAGCTGCCTGCCGGGTTAAACCACGACGGTCCCATTTTCATGGGCTGCCAAAACTTGCTTCGAATGTACGGCCCCAGCAGGACTGGGGATGAGGTGTGGGGATGCTGTGTCATTTTGCAGACCTTTGCATTAGTCCATGGAGGATGAATGATCTTTCTCCTCCTTCCCCCCATGATACCATAACCCATGTGATGCACCCCTGACTTTGGGACAGTGGCAGCTGGGGGATGTGACCTCTGCTGCTGCCACACGCCACCAGTCAGGCTGCTTTCCTGACTGCTTTTCCCTGGGCTTACCAGCACCATGGGAGCAGAGACGCTGGCACAAGTGCTGTGGGGCATCCCTGCGGTCGTGTCAGACCTCAGGCAGAAACACAGCTGGGGCCACAACGTCCTAAACCCAATGGTTAGGTCTGCTGGTGCTCATCAGTCTGAGACTTCAGCCTCCTTCACAGCTAAGGCTGACCAAAATCTCATCGCAGCACAGACAGTCACAGCGTTTGGGTCACCCCCCGTACAGTCCTCTGTGCTGGGCTACAAGTGAGGAACATTTGGCAGTTTCAGGTAATATAACGGCAGCTGCTGACTCTGTGGTGTGTGTCTCATGAAACTGCCAAACACCTGTACTCTCCAGTTGGCATCTAGTTAATTAACGGATAAAATTCAAGAGATTAGATTTCTGCACAAAGACTTATATGCTTTAAACCCTGCAGGTGCACCTGGCACTTTTAATAGATATGGAGAAGGTACAGAGAAGTCCCTTTGGTCTGGAGCCACCTGCCCCAGTGGCCTGAGAGGGCAAGGACAGCCCATGGTCCATAGATGGACAAACAGCTTTCAAAGGATGCATAGAGAAGTTGGGATTCTTTTTTTCTGGATGCTGCTGTTGAAGTCTTTATTTGAACCCTTCCAGTGTGTTAGAAGACAGACTTCTTACACACTTGGCATGATTTCATGTCTTTATATGCACCTCAGTGGCGTGATAGACACCTTTTATTTAATCTCATAAATCAAATATTTGTAGTGGCCCTTGCTGTTTCCCATGTAACACCTGATGCTCTGTATCATAAATGGGCCATGTTGCACTGGCCTGTAACTGAGGAGTCCATATGCTATGCAGATACTCTTTGTCTTAAGCTTTAGGGCATCAAAACAGGGGCGTTTCCTCATTGACAAAGTGACCTTAAATACACTCATATAGTTCAGATAAAAACATTATTCAGTCAGAAAATGGGAGTTTACCTGAGTGAGGATTTTCAGCAGCAAAAGACTTCATTTTCTCTTAAAAAAAAGCAGAAAAGGCTGGGTCAAGTCCACCTCCCTCCAAGCCCACAACTTTAATTTCATCAGCTTTGTTCTACGTGTCTCCCCACACAGGAGCAGTATCTCATGGGAAACACAAATCACAGAATCATAGAATATCTCAAGTTGGAAAGGGCCCATAAGGATAATCAAGTCCAACTCCCTGCTCCTCGCAGGACTACCTAAAGCTAAACCATATGACTAAGAATGTCATCCAGACGCTCCTTGAACTCTGACAGGCTTGGTGCCTTTACCACTTGCCTGGGGAGCCTGTTCCAGGGACCGACTACCCTCTCAGTGAAGAACCTTTTCCTAATGTCCAATCTGAACTGCCCCTGATGCAGCTTCATTCCATCTCCTCGTGTCCTACCGCTGGTCACCAGAGAGAGGAGATCAGTGCCTCCCCCTCCACTGCCCCCCTTGAGGCATTTGTAGACTGCGATCAGGTCGCCCCTCAGCCTTCTCTTCTCCAAGCTGAAGAAGCCAAGTGACCTCAGCTGCTCTTCCTTTGTCTTGCCCTCGAGACCTTTCACCATCTTGGTCGCCCTCCTCTGGACACGCTCTGATAGTTTGATGTCCTTCCTAAACTGAGGCGCCCAAAACTGCACACAGTACTTGAGGTGGGGCTGCACCAGTGCAGTGTAGCGTGGGACAATCACCTCCCTCGACCGGCTAGCTATGCTGTGCTCGATGCACCCCAGGACACGGTTGGCCCTTTTGGCTGCCAGGGCACACTTTTGACTCATATTCAACTTGCCATCAACCCAAATCCCCAGATCTCTTTCCGCGGGGCTGTTCTCCATCCTCTCATCCCCCAGTTTGTACCTATGCCCATCTTCTTCTCATTCCTTTCTCCCCCCTATCATTTGTATACTGTGTGCTGTGCTCTCTTTGCATCTCAGGAGATGAAATCATCTGCTGAAATATCCATGTTTCCTATGGAGCACAGAATCAGGGTGTATTCTGGGTCTGCTAGTGTTTGGGGTTTTTTTCCCCCTTTAAATCAGGTTTAGTTTAGCACTTCAGCACTTGATGAGCTCATGCCGCAGCCTGATGTTTGTTGACGAGAGCACCTAGTCCCGTGATGTCATTGCTGCGCTGGGCAACAGCAGGTGACATCACACTGGGGGCAAGTCTGTCTCCTAGGACAGGGCATTGAAAGTGCCCAGTTCTTTGCAGATGTGCAGCTGCTTGGACAGACTGGACATGAAGCTCTACCCAGATGCACTGGACAGGAAAATGGAAATCAAGGGTTTGTTATTCCATCCCTCCCTAAGTTGTGGCTCCAGTACCGCAATAAAAGCAGTGAAATACTGCGTGGAAATTGGTTAGATTTAGCACTCTCCTACTTGGTTATTACAGCACAGTCAGAAAGCCAGGCCAGAGCTGTGCTTTGTAAGCCTAGTGAATAATGATCTGAGCTACAGATTAGCCAATAAATGAATACTCAAGTGGTATATCATGATGCTGTCATTCCTGAATCCATTCCACACAGTAGTATATGTAAAGTTATAATACTGTCTGCATAATCAGTGGGTGGTGTTGCTATTTTTTCCCTTAAGCATATGATGGACAAACAGCTTCTCCACTTTACATTTAAACCACTTCCATCATTTCTATTCATCTGTGCAGGATAAATTATATAGGGAAAGATGTGTAGGTGATGAAATTGCCCTCCATTTTTATCTGTGGTTTTTTTAACTGACAAAGGAGAGACAACAGATGAGGTGTGTGTTGACACAGAGGTGGGTGGAAAACATAAATAACTTGTGTCTCCAGAAGCAAACCCTAAAAGCCAGCTTGGGGCTTTTTGTTTGGGGAGCAGGGCTAGGGGCAGTCTTTGCGATAAGATATTGGTATTCTTGCCTTCTTAAAGCTTTCTATCTAGCTTTGCAATCTTTCAGCTATTTTTTTGTGGGTTTCTTAAAAAACAAAAACAAACTAAGATCCCATTTCACAAGGATTAGAGTTTCCATGGAGAGCTGTAGCCCTTGGCGCCTGTGGTAGGTTGCGGCGTGGCTGGGGTGAAAGCCCTAAGCTTGGTCCCCTATTCTTGCCTTCTTAAAGCTTTCTATCTAGCTTTGCAATCTTTCAGCTATTTTTTTGTGGGTTTCTTAAAAAACAAAAACAAACTAAGATCCCATTTCACAAGGATTAGAGTTTCCATGGAGAGCTGTAGCCCTTGGCGCCTGTGGTAGGTTGCGGCGTGGCTGTAATGACAGCCCTAGCCTGGTCCCACCAGTCCTGAGATGTTAGTGCACACACAAACGCACGCATGGAGGAACACACGCACGCATACGCACTTCATCTTTAATGGGGTTTTAATTTTGTGTATGCGGGAAGCGCCAGATAACAACCCTAGAAGCAGAAGTTGATTGATCACAGATCTAGTATGGGATTTGCAGTGGCATAACAAGGCGCTTGGTGCCCTTGCCAGTCTGCCTGTGACGTCCCAGTCCCCACAGCTCGGTTTGTCATCAGCCTTTTCAGGAAAATGACCTTTGAGGACCAACAGCGTCAGTGGTTTTTCTGATGTGGACGTTGACCACCGAAACTAGAAAACCACCCTCTTCAAACTTCCTGGTGTTTCTTTCTCTGGCCCTTCTGCGTCCTACTCTCAAAGGCCTCTGGCCAAAATCAGCCCGGAGCCGAAGGGTCAGCAGCTAAACAAAATTACAAGGCTTTTAGACAGACTGACTGGCTGGGCAAAGGGCCTGCCTCAAAGGAGGAGTGGAGCAAATGGGGTGGAGACCAAGGGGCGGGGACCTCACAGGGAGCTGGGAGCTGGGTGGGCGCGAGGGGGAGAGGAGGGGAAGGGGAGGCTGAGATCAGATCAGCAGGAAGGAGGGGGAGATGGAGACCCCGGGATGGGGATGGAGAGGGGCTAATGCAGGAGCTGGGTGTGGGGACTGAGGTGTCAGAAGGATGCCGCAGGAGGGGATGTGCCCTTGCTCTTCTGAAACCCTGGTTTGGCACACGCACAGATTAAAAGGAGCAAAGGGTTCAGAGAGAAGCACCGCCGAGTATTACCTGGGCAACCTTCACTAGGCTTTGTAGCACATGCAGGCTAAAATACCATGTTCAATCACGCACTCACCTACGATTTTATGCACAAGGTGGGCTCTGCCTTGCAGCAGCCCAGGCATGCCTTGCTGCTTGTGCTCCAGGCAGCTGCCCTCTCTCAGAAAGGCATTCAAGGCTCACTGGTGGCGAGCGCCCAGCGCAGGTCAGCGGCTGGCTTCTGCCGCAACAACGGTCCCTGCTCACTCGAGAAAGGCGCTTGAGTGAGAGGAAGGCTTCCCTGCGTCATTGTGCCAGCTCTATAGCTCTAGCGTGTTTTAAGGCTAAGAAAAATACTCGAAGTTCGGACATCGATTTCTGTTTTCTTCACTCGCGCTGACTGCGCTCTTTGGAGGGAGCCTGCGTGAGCAGCCGGGGGCTCAGGAGCTCTGCTGGGCTGGGGGGCGTTAAAGGGAGCGGGGTGCAGCCACTTTCATATTAAGGCAGGGTGTCCAAAAACAGAACATGGAAACATGCTTGGGGGATAGAAGAAAAACATGTTTTTACCCAGCCTAAGCTGAATTGGAAATTTGTGGGACCAAGTGGCTGAACCCATAAGTAACAAACTAGTGACCAAAATAGATAGACTGGGCTATGCTATGCTATGCTATGCTCTTCACATTCCTTCTTCTCTGCATAGGATTTTCACAGCTGCACCATTACTTAATTTATTAATTTTAGAAGATATACATATTATCTGCATAACACCTGTAGTCTGCTGTTCTCTTGCTGTGTTGGCTCCCTGCATAGAGACATACCTAGTTCCTGGTAGGAGGCAATGGGGACTCTGACAGAAGGGACTAAAGCCAACTCGAGGTTTATTTTGACGCACTCAGTGCATATCAGGGGGCATTATTTGCAGCACAACGGTAGTATCTAACTCTTGCAATGTAGGTAGGCACATGTGCTTGGCAGCTGGAACAGCAGGAAAATTAAGACTTGATCTGTTTCTGTTTAAGACAAACGGGATTTTAGTCACTGACTTCAGATGGAGCAGGATTGGGACCCGAGAGCAGAGTCAGTCCGGCAGTTTGCTGTTTGCCTACAGATCTCACGCCAGTATCGTCTGCGCTGGTGCAGGGGAGCACAGAAGCCCGGTCAGAGGCAGGGGGGGAATAATTAGCAGCGCTTATTAAAAGCTATGGCGATTATTCATTACAGCTGCTGTTGGCCACCCTGCTTCAACAGCATGAGCTCTGGAGTCAGAGGCAGGGGGAGGGGGAAGGAGAAGTAAATGGGGGCCTCCTTCACTCTGGTGTTCCAGTGGCCGTCTCTTTTCCAGAAGACGGATGTTGCGCTCTAAGTACCTCTCCAGAGAGCTAATGGCCGACATGGCATTATTACCAGCCTGCGATGAGCTCCATTTTTTTTTTTATGATAGTAATTTGTTACACCGGTTTGCCACATGCCCACTGCTTCCTTGTTAATCCAATAATCTATATGAGAAAAGCAATTTGACATTCCTCCTTCCCATCTGCCACCCATCACCCAATCTATATCTTAACTATCAGTGATTTATTAATGGTGTCTGCATTAAGCACATCTCTGCTTCATTGGCGCCCTCAGTTCCCTCCCTCCTAGAGACACTCTCTGGATACATTTAGAGAGCAGAGTCAGCATGGAGATGAAAAGCAATAAAAGCAACCAAGTCAGGGGATTTGGGGTGCTTTGGTCAAATAATCCACGTGCTCCCAGGTGAGGGAGTCCAACAGCCCGAAGCCCACTCAGCTGAGACTCAAGTGCATGCTCAGCTCCCTTGCCCCTTGCAAAACACGATGCACTAGACAATGCAGGGCTTTATCAAGTTTATGCCTATAATCCCTTTGCCAGCATCAGTTTGCATCCAGTGTGGGTCAGTGTTCAGCGGCTGTTAGAAGGGGCTTTTGATGGGGCTTATTCCAGTGGTTGTTGGGCAATGCTTCAACAAGGTAAAACAACCAGATCCGTGATCTGTGGAAATAATGAAGTACAGCATCCAGTATCCTGGATTCCTTAAAGTCTGGAAAGAGTAGGTTTGCTAGCCTTTCTGTCAGTGGCAGAATGAACAGCGCAGCCTTTATGTCATCACCTATTTTCACGACACTTGTAAGAATACTGTACCTTCAATACCTTCAGCAAAGTTGTTTTGAAATCAGCCAATGAGCTCAAAAGCTTTTGGAGGTGAAGGGCATCCGAGAGGCTAACGTACACACACACGGACACACGCACTCCCGTGTGCTTACAAAGGCCTTGTTTCCTTAGAAACCAAGCTAAAAATCTACTGGCAATATTTCAGCCTGCTTGCCAGCATCAGGAAGGAGCTCAGGGACTGCTTGAGCCCTGCGAAATGAAATTCTCTTTTCCTTTCTAAGGAATTCTCTGCTTGAAATTAGATTTGGGAAGCACTGATTCTCGCACAGCTTGAAGCTCGCACTGCTCCAGCTGCGTGGGTTTCAGGACTGGCATTCCCGGTCATTCACCTTTCATTCTCAAAATTCAGCCGATGTCCTTGCATATGCTGGCTGGGCTCTGCAAACAGGTTTCATCGATTCAATTACTCCCCATACAGCAATTGCGTACGCACTTACAATACAGCTCAGCATCTTGCTGTATTTCCGTGTATGCAAAAACACTGCTTAATGACTTTTAATTTAACTCGCATGGGAAAAACAAAAAAGAACATTTGAGTTTACATCAAAGTTTGTCATGCACATCTTTCCTGCCATACTCCTGGAGATTTAAAGATGCAGAGTGCAGAAACGAGATCTTGAGGATTACATAATTTAACATGACCAGATTCAGTCACGTTAAAGTCTCTGTTATATAGAAAGTTCATAATGCAGGTTGGATACAACACATTTAGAAGCATGGGGTGTGGACAACATGGCAGATAATACCTTTATTTCATTTTTGCCAACAGCTCTTTTTAAAGGGCCTTCATTTATTCAGAATAGCCTAGCAGAACTTTTTGTGTAATTATTACTGTTTTTAATTTCCAGAAAAAAGTCATTAAAGAACAAAGTGCCGTGAGGAGAGACAGATTCCCAGGGAACAGTGACAATGTGGAAATGAAACAGCTATAAGCAAAACTGAAATGGATTTCATTGCTTTTTGAAGCCCAATGCAAAGAATGGGCAAACAGCATCCACCTGCTCTAGATGTGCAGGGGCGGAGGATGATCTGTGCTGGGCGGGGGGAATGAACTGTTGGTGCTGCCAAGTCGCCTTCCGAGATAGCTGGCACTACCTGGACCGTAAGGTACTACCGACCAAAAGCACTACCAGCTTTTTTCCTGGCACAGGAAGGGTAACTGGAGAAAGTTTTGATTCACCGGGGTCTGTGGTGACTGACTTGGAGGTCCCACAAAGCAGTTCCCACCTAGCCTTGCAGTCTTGCTACACTGAGCAGTGTTTAGTTCACTTCTTCTGAATGTTTGCCTCTGGGTGCTGGTGAGCTGTGGTTGAGATGCTGCTCTTCCCACTGCTCGGCTCCCCAGCCATTTTCAGTGCCTCAGGATGCCAGTCTTAATGTTGTTGAAGGCTCCCAAGGTGGTGTTTTTTGCTGTTCCCTTTTTCTAAGGCTGAGATTTTCATTGAAGTTTTAGAGCATTAGTTAACCCACATTTATCACATGTCGGTATCATTTGGACTAATAACTCTTTTAGGCATAATGAAAAATCTTGGGCTAAACAGACTGGGAAGAACTCAGGTATAGACTCATCATTAGGAACTGGGTGATCTGGTTTGGGTTTTTTCTTTTTTTTTTTTTTTTTTTTTTTTTTTTTTTTTTTTTTTTTTTTTTAACTTTTCCACTGTTCGATTCGATGTGTCAGTGTAGTGTCAAGAGGCCCTGATGAACTTTAGGGTTTTAGTGTAGCACTGTGTAGTGACGGTACTGGATCTCAAAAGTGCCATCACCAATTCAAAGAGCTTAGCATGTAATCCAGAATGACGCTAAACCAAATGTTTTTGGTAAATAAACTATTTCTTGATAATCATGAAGTCAGCCATGGCCATGCAATAATTAAAACTAAATCTGCTGAATAGCCAAAAAGGGGTTTGGTTTTGGGTTTGGTTTGGTTTGTGTTTTTTTTAAAGGAGCAAGAAGCTAAATTTCTAAACTGGAGGATGATGAGGAAGGGCCCATGTTAACCCGGGTGTCTGCTCCAGGCATTCACTCACACTGATGGAGGCACAGACTCTATTCCTGCCTCTGCCTCATTGGCTTGAAATTATATTTCTACCCCAGATTTTCTGGGGTAAACGTCTTTTATTCCCTCCTGCTGGAGCTGCTCCATTTTCTATAACATATTTAAATCCTTTTTGTACGGGGTTTATAAAGAGGTTGGTTACATGCATTGCGTGTGTAGTATGAAGCAGAGCAATGTGAAGATTGACCTTAATTTACATAAGAGCCTCCTATAGCAGAGGAGGTAGATCTAAAATGGGGAAACCTGAATATTTCACAGTCCCATCAGATGGGGAAAGCTGTCCCTCTGTGCTTTATGTTTTTTAACACTGCACTGCTGAATAAAGCAATGTCTGCCTCTAGTCTTTTATTCCCATCGTTTGTTTCTGTTAAACTTACTGAAAATGGAAAGGGAACATTCCCTTTTGAATTAAATGAGATGTTTTCTTTGAGCCAAAATAAGGAAAAAAATTGTTTGTTTGTTTGTTTGTTCATTGATTTGGCAAGGAAAGTCCCTCAAGCATTTGAATTTTGGCTCAGATCAGAACTACTAAAACATTTTGTCTTTTTCTTTTTCATGTTCATCTGTCAAACAGCAACAATAGTTCTCCACACAGGCCTGCTGGAAATGAGATGCAATGGCTCAAGGTACCAAACGACTGGATAAGGGAGGGTGTGACTGAGTGATAGGACAGTTTTGGCTATTCAGACCTGGGGTGTGCATGGCACAGTGATGCCACTTCAGCTGAGGAGAGTAAGGCTGAGTTGTGTGGAAACAGAGTGTACGAGCAAATCCACTTCTCTCCCTCCTCCTCCCCAGAGACACTGCTTGTAGTCCCTGCCACACTCCCTTCTGGAAACACAAATACTTTGAGAACTGCATGACGCCAGCTTCTCCAGCTGACTTCCTCCACATGAGTAGAACAAACCCCCAGAAAAAAATGCAGGAATAATCCTGGCAACCATTTTCATAAAGGGTCCTATAGGCAAAAATGGGAAGCACATCTTTGGTGTATGATCCTGTAAAACTGTTAGAAGAATCTGTATATTTGCTCTGGGCATTCCCTTAGGCTCCTGTGTCTTAATGGCACAATCTTAAATCAAGCTAATGCTAGAAGAAGAGCAGAGAATAGGGAGTGCAGGCAGGAAACTCTGGCTGAAGCTAGATCCTGATTTCATGTATCCCTTCCTACTCCAGGTAACACCAGCTTGCTTGACCGGTAACCATTACAAGTTGGGGCTTTTGATAAAACCAGTGTTTTGGGACCTGGGGTTTCCCAAGATTTTCCCTCTCACACAATAGCTCTTTAGCAAATATTCCAGACAAATTATTTCAATCTTTATATCATTATCTATAGCTACAGCCTTACATTAGGAAAAATTTAAAAGTCAGCATTTTGTATTGTAAGACTTTCTGGTGCTGAGTATTTCATGAGTTGCAGAGGGGCCAGGTGATGGATTGTTTGCCCTTGCTGCTGTGTATAGAAGAGCTTATTTGGTGGTATTGTAGGAAGAAAGATTTCATTAATGGCTGCAGAAAACACAAGTGAAAGCTGAGAATTATTTGGGGTGGAGGAGAAGAACGGAAGGAAGGAGGTTAATCTCATATTTGTAGCTTTGTAGATCTCTGCAATTACCTTTTTAGATATGAAGTTATTTCCCCCTAATAATCTGCTTGTGGTATGGTTTTTCTCCCAAGGAATATTAAGTGTGTGTAGAATTCTTACAATCAAATGTGAAATAGCAGTGCTGGAAAGATAATGGTTTGACAACAGCCAAGCTGCCCCAGGCTGCCATCGCCTTGCATATTACTTCATAAGGTGTCTGAAACTTTTTTCAGTGGAAGATTCAGTGGAAGATGTAATTATAACTATATAATTAATCTTTTCCTTTGTACTTTCTGAAAAAAAAAAAAAAGAAATAATAGAAAAATCTCGAAAAGGTATTTTTCCTGTTTGTACTGAAAACATTTTTGTATTTGATGAAAGCTCTTTTTTTTACAGTGAGCCTTTAGGAAAAAACCAAAACCCTAGCAATTCATATTGTTGTAAAAATGTTTCTGGAGAAAAATATAATAGTTTCTGACTAGCTTTAGTTATCATGTATTTTTTTATTAAAATCTCCATCTCTTTGTATTCCTGCTGCTTATTTGACAGTCTCTGCTTGTCTTTCCTATACTCGCTCGTCATCATTTCACTATCTCTCTTTGTACTCTACACTTCTTATTTTTAATTGGAATTTTCTTCTTTCCAATTCCTTCACCTTTTCTCTATCACAACTCTTAGGTGGTAGATGATCCTAATAATATCTGAGTTGGAGCTGAACTTTAGACCCACGGTATATCTGAGTTGTTTTGAGCTAGCTAAAAATTATTAGAAAGAAAAAAGGTAGACATGAGACGTTGTTGAATATTTTTACCTCATTTCTATAAGCAAAAAGGAGATGCAACAGCTTCAGCTAAAATAGAATTCACATTTATCTTCTCTAATAAGGACTAGAGTTTGTTATATGGGAGAATATATCTATTTTTAATATATTTATGTATATTTATATGTATATAATGAGCACTTTGCCTTCCACTTCTTTTCTTGCCCAAAAATGTGTCAGTGAAACAACTTGAAAGATGACAGAATTGGAGAATAAAGGAGGTGGGAAGGGACGTCTGGAGGTCTCTAGACCCACCTCCTGCTCAAAGAAGGGACAGTCAGACCAGCTTGCTCAGGACATCATCCAGGCGAGCTGTGAGTACCTCTGTGGACTGATTACACCGCTTCTCTTTGTGCACCTGCAGCAATCTGTTGGGACAAAGCAGAAGACAGCTTGGTTTGCAAATGTGGTCTGAACAGGAGGACTGAAGCTGCATTGGACTAAGCTTTGGCCTCTCATTTGTTGTGTCATGCTCATGCCCTCTCCATCCCTCAGCTTGAAGCAAATCAGAGGAGCAGTTCTGATTTCGGCCTCTCTCTACTGCATAAGTGTCATTCAGCTTTAAATTAAATAGATGCAGCTCACATGATCCCATGCAACAGTCTTCAGAAAGAAAGGAGAAGAAGAAATACTCTCGTTGAATCTGTCAGATGGACTATAATGGGCTATGAGACCTCACACCCTGCCTTTGTGCTAGAAAGTGGCATAAGGCAAGGGAGAAATAGTGAGGGAAAAGAGCTTTGGGCCTTTTCCTGCTTTTTGTGGGCCGGGAAGAACGGCAGCACCCAGGAAGGGTGGATGGTTGGGATGCTGCTGGCATCAGACAACGATGGCCCTCTCACCTTGTGAGTGCAAGCCCTTGTGCTGTTTTCCATTCGTGTGGCCACAGGAAAATAAGGTCAGACTCTCATATCACGCATTGAGACAGAGCTCTGTAGCTCCACAGGCTCTCAGGGGATGGATGTGCTGTAGCCCAAAAAGCAGTGCGTTTTGCTGCATGGGGCAGAAGACAGCGAGGCCAGAGGTCTCACCCTGCAGGTGGGCCCCAGCACTTGTGGACACTTACAGTGACCTCCATCAAGCCATGGGCCCTCCATTCAGGGAGCCTTCAGGATCAAGGCCCAGCTGAGACCGCTTTACCATATGGACATCTGTGACTTCTACTTTACGTCCAACTGAAATAACCTCAGCATACTATGGAAAAAAATGGCCTTGTCAAAGTTCAGTAACGGAGGAGAGATTTAACAGTCTGGCCACCTTCTTCTCTTCTGATACCATTTATATCTACTCTTGAAATCAGGAGTAATAACTAAATTATATATGTTGAAAAGGGTGAGGTTTAGAAGTGCATGAAACATGAAATGAAACATGAAACAGTGAAATTTGACTAGTTTCCGCTGTCGATACAATCTTAAAACTCAGGTAGGGCTCATTAGGAAGTTCATCTGACCTTTCTGACTGAACCCAAGGCTGATTTTACGTCTGATCCATAGAGAACATTTTTTTTTCTTTTTTTTTCTTTTTTTCACCAAATGAAATCTCACTGATTATGACTGGAAGCTCCTAAGTTTGTTCAAACCCAAGTTCAAAGTAAGTTCAAAGTACAGGAAGCATGTAGACACGAAAATGGAAATAGTTAAGTTTTGAATCCATGAGATCAGAGCAGCTGGAATTTGCACTTTGCTGAAGCTGCCTGGGCCAGAATGCTCTGAAAAGATGAGAGTTAAATCCTGATGAATAGAGAAGAATGGAGGAGGCCCTGGCTTTGGCCTTGATCTTTGGCAAAGATGGCTGGCTTTCTTAGATGGTTTTGCAATACAGGTAAATCCTATCCACTAAATATTTGGGTAGAGACTGCTGTGAAATACACTAGAAATGGGTAAATCAGCGCATAGGAGAAGAGAAATAACGTCTTGCCTGTCTGGCCTTTAAGTAGAAGTATGGTAGGGCTAGAAGAGGTCTAGCTAGCACCACGGAATGACTAGTTTAGTCATGACTTGTCACCTGAGTAAAAGTCTAAGCAACACTGTTTGCAATCTGCTGTATGAAGCTTCCAGGCTCACACTATGGAGTGGTGAAGAAATCATGAAATTGCCTTGCTAAGCTCTGAAGATAAAGGCAGAAAATGTACACCATTATTGCTAGTGGAAGTGAGTAAAACAGGTATGTGTTTGGGTGCAAGACTGCTCCCATTTGGGGGGAATTATGAAAACAAGCAGCTGGAGAAGGGCAAGTCTTGTGATTCCTTTTCCCCCTTTTCTGAAAATGTTTTGTGTTTATACCTGCTCTAGCACAAAGTATTTAGCATAGAAGCTTCAGTGTTGCGTTCTGCAGCTCCCTCTCCTACGCTGAAGTTCAGGGTGAAGCTCCCCCTTCAGTTCCTATGTATTCTCCTGGAATGGGCTGGTACTGGAAAATAGAGGCTGGGACATAATAGCAGTGATAGGTTTGCTTCTTGTCAGTTTGTCCTGAGAAAGATTCGTGGGACAGAGATGAATGCAATGCTGGCTGAAGACACACAGCACAAAGATACTGGGCAGTAACAAGTCCCGTCAGAAGAAGAAGAAAAAGAGAGGGGAATAAGGAGTGAGAAAGAAATGGAACAGGGAAGATCCAGTTCTGAAGGCTGGAAAGATCCATCTGTGTCATCTTGCCTGATGTCATTCCCAACAGCAGGCATGGAGCCACATTCAGCAACTGCCCTGCCTGATCCAGAGATGCGTAGTTGAACAAAAGTGTATGATTTTATAAGTCCTCATCGTGTAGTTTAGCACAGGCTTGGTGCTGACAACCTGTAGCTCTGGTTCTGTCATCATGGATATGGGACAGGACTGTACTGCGAGCTAATGTGACACACTGTATTAGATAACTGTGACTTCTTGTAACTAGCATCATCTGAACTTGAGCAAGAAAGACAAATTGAAACTTTAAGGAATTATTATTACTAATAATTTTGTACATTTTGGTGGTTAAATCAGGGTGTTTTCTCCACAAGCTTTTCAGGTCCTCTTCTGTCTGCCTAGATTGCTCTCGTCATCACAGTGTTGTAATTCATGCTAGCCACTCAGCAATTAGGCAGTGCTGCCTACACCAATACCTCATCCTCTCGGGGGATTAGAGGCAAAGGGGTAAGTCACAGTGGTCTCCTAGCACACTTCAGTACATATTTCTGGGTCTCTGCAGGTCTCTGCAGCCCCCTGCATCTCAAAAATCAACGATCTCCCATGCTTTGATATAACACACTGGCTCTGTCTTTGGCTGTAACATGGAAAGCTGTGGGTGCTTTGAAGGCCGTAGAACAGAGGTGTGGACACAAGTGGAAAGAGTTGTTTTCAGTACCCCAGGCAAAAGTTTTCAGACTGTAAGCTACTGCTCCCCCCCAGTTTGAGTCACGTATGCCTGCTAAATGGTATGGGTGTCAGCCATCCAGCGCTTGCTTATTTTTCTGGTCCTGCTGGTAATTCAATCAGAGAGGTGCTCTTTCTCCTGCCCCAGGAGCAGAGCGTTCACTCTGGAATGAAGAAGAATAATGCTGGCTCTTCTCCTGCTTGTACCCTGCCTCCATTTCCCTCCTGCTGCTTCTGAACCCTCTGACCCTTTCAAAGGCAGCTCAGCAGCCTGCTCCATCTTTTATTGAATTGAATTGCAAATCTGGAGAGGCCGCAGTGGGAGCAAGCCATCCATTTCAATTCTGTGTCCCTGTTGTCCCTCCCACGGGACCAGGGTAGACCCTGAGGAAATGCAGTCAGCATTTGTTGATTGAGCCCTCTGATGAGATTAACTTCTCGTTTAGTAAGAAGTCAGTCATATGGTCCCAGCTGTGTTTGGTCCAGCCAAGGCTCAGTCATAAGACAGAACAAAATTTCTGGAGCTCTGCATACCCTACGCGACTCATGGACAGTGTCTCACCCTTTCAGCAGTGTTACTGGAGAAGCAAACTTGCAAAGCCTGACTCACCATCTCTGCTGCCCATTAGGAAAAATGAGGCAATAGCAGGCAGCCAACTTAGGACAACCTACCTACATACCGCATGACAAGAACACTTCTGACATGAGCACCCTTCAGCAAATTGCCTTTCTGCTGAGGAACCTCGGAAGATGGATGACCAACGGGAGGAGCACCATGACCTGCAGCACATGCTTCAGGGAATTACAGTGCCCCGATCCGAAGGAAAGCAGCACGGACCACAGCCCCAGGGTCTGTGTCCTTACTTAGAGTGACTAATTCTCCACCCGACTGCCAGAGGTGAGGGGTCAGAGGGGGAGGTCAGAGTGGGTCACAGATCAGTGGAGAGAATACAAATCAAAAAGAAACCCTTGGCCTTTCAGCTTGGTTTGTATTAGCAGTTGGATCTATCTTTTTTTAGCTCCAGCCTTGCTTACCCTTTGGAACAAACTGCTTTCCTCTGAGCACCTGCAGAAGAGCAGTTCAGAAGATGGCAGCCACACTCACAAGGTTTATGCTTGACATCCCTCTCTGGTGACCCTGTGACAACAGGATTTCACTGCTGTGTCTCGGTGGAGCTGTTCCTACTCCCGTTGACTTCAGTGACAAAGCTCCTAGCCTTTTTAAGCCACGCGAGACTTGCAATAAATTGCAACATGTCATTACAGTGAGTAGCTGAGACAAAGCTCTCCTCTGTGGTGTGCTGGGTGGCACATCAGTCCCTGTGTGGTCTGCTCGGCACCCTGCATTCATCTTATATGAGCCACCAATGCCCCCTTCAGCGCACTGTGGTTATAGTGTTACTTGAGACCATTCCCTTTCACCATTATTGCCATCCCAAGGGTGCTTGTTACTGACTCTCAGGGACTAGGTGTGGAGAATACGGGGAAAAAGACTTTCTTCCTCACTTTCTGTCTCAGCCTTCGTGTGTATATGTGTGTTTATGTTTCTCTTTCTTTCAGTGATGATAGCAAATGAACCTGCAATCCTGTTTCAAAGTTAGGAGTTGTTTGGGGGTTTTTTATGTTTGGAAGGCCTTTGTCTCTCTAAAGCAGAATACTTTCAACCTTGGGTACTTCTGTGCCACACCCGCAGCCCTAATTGTGGCCGTCTTGAAAGTAAAAGTTCAATTTTGCAGCAGATTTGGAATCTTTAAAATTAAGTTTGATTCCAAAACAGAGAATCAAAAGGAGCCTTCTGGCTATTTCTTGATAGAGAGTGCTTTTGTCTCCAGCTGACCAGTAGCTCAGTGGGACTGGCATGTCCTGATGACATGGGAGTGACAGATAATGCAGAGTTTGACTCTGGGCCCACTCCTCCATGTCAGTGGCTGCTCCCTTGTCACGGCACTCGTGGCACACTTTGGGTGGAAACTGCAGGAAGGGAATGTGCTGCCTCGCTTTGCTTTTCTTGTTAGTGGTTCTTTCTGAGGAGATGGTAGCTCTTTCTCCCCTTCCCTCCTTTCAGGTGTGTTTGATTTGGTGGGCTTCATAGGTGCTGTTTGAGTTTTTTCCAGTCCCTTGGGCAAAGATGTCTGGTCCTGGGGGGCAAAATTGTCAGAGCGCTGCACGTTCAGAGACTTTGATGGGGACCAGGAGTTGCAGGTTTTGGCTTAGTAGGGGAACATGTTCTAGCTGTGGAGAAGATAATTGGTTGTAAAAAACATATGGCACGTCTCTGTGTGAGCAAGGCAGTTGTTATGCTGACAAACTCAGCCTTGCCGACAAAATGGCTATGGCGCATATTACTGTACGGGGTATTCTTTATCCTGTTGTACGTTTCCCTGTAGCTACTATTAAAAGTTATCATCTTTAATATTCCTCTTGTCTCACATCTGGTAAGAAATAGTAAGGTCAATAGTCCTACAAGACATCAATGTCTCAGCAAGCCCACTCTTTTTTTGTCTTGACAACGGCCAATAAATCTCAGAAGGCTTCCTTGAAATACAGGAGAGAGGAATCTGTTTATAGTCTGTATGTTGTTACTTAGAATATTCATAGCATCATAGAATAGTTTGGGTTTGAAGGGACCTCTAAAGGTCATCTAGTCCAACCCCCCTGCCGTAGGCAGGGACATCTTCAACTAGATCAGCTTGCTCAGAGCCCCGTCCAACCTGACCTTGAATCTTTCCAGGGATGGGGCATCCACCACCTCTCTGGGCAACCTGGGCCAGTGTTTCACCACTATTACCTGCTTTTGTTGTGGGAATAATCACTTCTAGTTGAGCTGGAAAAAAACCCAGACTGTCCCAGGAAAAGGTGGCCTTGTGCCCAGGAATGTGGTGGTTTCCATGGTGATAGCTTAAGATGGGCTGTCTAGGGCCAAATCAGATCCCAGCAAGCTCCAAAGGTATCTGGGGCGTTGGTACCCACTACAGTCTGTGAGCACAGCACCATGGTTTCCGAGTCCCTTTGCTTAGCTGTGAAATAAAAGCTGACTCTGCAGCTTCTTAGGGCTTTACATTCAAAAGATGCTGCAGCACTGACTGACTCAGTCAATATTGCTGAAAAAAAACCAGTGGTGAATTTAGTGGTGAGGGTTGTGCTTTCATAGGGAGAACAGGGTAGAACTAGTCCATCAGTCATGGCAGCTCCTCTCTGTCCTCTCTTTATAGGCAGGGCATGACTCTCAGCATGGGGATGTGGGAAAAGGAGTTTTGGGGTTATTTGGTCCCATATGCTTTGATACAGAGATTGGAAATTTAATCCTCTTACTGTGTGTAGGTTTTTGCATGAAACTAAATGGAAACTTGAGATAGAGGCATCGGGTTGGGAATGTCAGTCTGTTTTCATTAGACATGTCTCTGTTTTGGACATCTGCAAATCAAAGTAGCTCCAATAATGGACAGGCAGCAACAAATCATCTGTGTGTTTCTTTGAGGAGCAGTAACAGTAAAAATTGCTTATTTGGAGGTATTTTAGCATGCCTGATGTAATCTATTTTCTTTTCTGATTGTAGGTTGTTGAGATGAGTGATTCTCTGCATAGGGAGAAAACTATTTTTTGAGAAGAAATCTGGTTCTAGTTGACTACTTATTCAGTATCTAAGTGGATATTTCTTTTCTGCACAGCTTCACACAGAAAAAGGTAACAAGACTGCTGCAGCCTCTGGCATAAGTCTTTCTTACTCATGACTTCAATAAAAGTGTGAGTTTTACAATCCCTTCCTAGACAGGCTGCTTTGGTTGTTGTCCAGAAAGTAACTCCAAACTATGTATTAGCAGCTTGGGCTATTTTTGAACAACAACATCTTTTTTATATTAATAATTTATGTGCCTAAAAATTTCCCTGTCATTCTTCCCCTCAGAATTAGATTTCTTTTATTAGCTCCCTGTTGAGCAGATTATGTTTTGATTTGGGGAGAGATTATAGTTATTCCTTGATGAGAGTTGAGACAAGAATTATTGGGAACATCACTGCATTTCTTACCAGCAGTTGGATGCATTTGGCTGAGCTCATGCTGGATGACATTTTCACTCCGGTGTAAGACAGCACATGTGGTTGAGTGCTGGTGTCCTGCTGTGTGGTAGGACATAACCTAAAAACTGACACCTCGGCACTGGTAGTGAGATTGCCTTGTTCATTTTTATGTTTTCAGCATGGCCAGTTGTAAATATTGAGGGAAGAGTACAAGGAAGAGAGCAAGTAGTGAGCAATCTTTTCTAAGCACACCTTCCCAACTCCCAACCATTAGCAGATAAGGAAACTCAGAAGTCACAGATAGACTATAATGTTGCATTGTTACCAGTGGTGAAGCTGTCTATCTGCTTTCTGAATCCATTTCTACTCCTGACCTGAACAACTTCTTATAATAAGATATAAATGTATTTAAACCCATGTGAAATAACTACTTCAATCTAACCCTGTCAGTTCTGATGATTCTTTATTGGGTGAAACAACAACTAATTGTTCCTTAAGTACCTCTGGCTTGTAAGGTTTGTTGATAGTCATGTTGGTTTATCTTTAATGACTTCAACCATAAGCTGTTATTTAGGCTTTTGGTTAACACTGTGCTATTTTCATAGACCTGTTGATGGTCCCAGTTCAGTGGGGTCAGTATTTGGCTGCAAACTCACTCCTCAGTGGAACAAACAGTGTGTAAGCCTCCAGCTCTAAAGATCTTAAATGGAAGGATCTTCACATGCCTGTTGCTATCAACGTATCATCTCTGTACCTGTCTTTCCCATTTGCTTTCCTTTTTGTGAGGAAGCAGGAGGCTGTCTCATTTCCCTTAAGAGCCAAGCACCCCTGCCAGACATCATTGCTCATAATGGCTGCGGCACACAGCTGCAATGGTGATAGAATCTCTCTGATTGACACCAGTGTGTCTCATGGGACAGGCAGTCCACCTGAAGACCTCAGGAGGTAACGTGAAATAGGAGCATGAGACATTTCATACTGTCATTCCCATAAGACACCATAATGGCACTTCAAACGCAAAATTTTTATTTTATTGTCAACCAGACCATTTTGGTTCTGGGATAAAATAGTTTGGTTTGCAATAATTGATAAGGAAAACTCAAATTGTTTCATAGAAAATTTTGATTAAATTATTTTTCCATTTTTCTCTTTTCATTGAGATTTTCTATTAAAACACCTGACAGCAAATTTCTGATGTTGCTAGGTTGAATCTCTAAGCAGGTGTTTCTATCTTCCCATAGCAATTTCTTGTATATTGAATCGAAACTTTTGGGCAACTTCAGTTATATTGGTTTTCCTCGCTCCCTTGCCCCACTGTCTCCTTGTCTGTCACAGCTGAAAGAAAAATATAGGCTAACAATTTCCAAAGCAGCCAAGCTCCCTGAGCCTAAGCTTTATTCAAGGCCAGCGTGATTAGTGCCAGCTTTAAGCACAGCTAAAGCAGGCAGTTGCCTAGGGCAGCAGACTGCCGGTGGCAGCAAAACAGTCACTGTTCCTCTGCCTACTTTTCTGTGTTAGAGCCATGGAGACTGAGCTGCCTGCTATTGCCAAGTGTGTGGGCCAAGGTGTGTGAGCCAGTGGCTATGCCTGGGTGTGCATTGTCTCCCTGGGAGCAGTAATTGCTGCCCGTCCTCCTCCCACTCCCCTGGCATCATTGGGCACCCCTGAGGATGGCAGATTTCCCAGCTCCAGTTCTGCCCTCTGCTTGCCATCCCCAGGCGGTGAGCGCCCATTCTTGTTGCTTGTTCATGAGGCGGCAAAACTGAACTTCATTTACACCAACAAAGCGCTTTGAACTGGCTCTGCAGGAGGTTCAGCCATGTAAGGCCTGCTTTATTTTTGCAAATGAGACTTAGGTTCTTCAGTCACTCATATTCTTTGGAAAACATGACCACAGAGAGAGTGTTCCTACCACTGGATTTTCTATAACTACACATAAGTCATTTGAATGGTTGTGAGGCATGACCTTGGTACCTTCAGAGAACTTTTATTTGTCTCTGCACTTTTTTTCCACTTGGATTCATGTGTACATTTGTGTGTGTGTGGCTGATAGGAGGAATATATGTTTTACACGTGCATTTATGCACTAGCATGATTTTGACCAAGTTTGTGCTCATTTAATCATGTCTGATGACAGTTTACATAGAAGGTTTAAAACATATATGCTGGGTATATATTCTGAAATGTATTGGGAAAGGCCTCTCTGTAGCTCAGTTTTGCTTAGTTCAGAGAAATGAGGTGCAGCTCTGGCTCCTGCACCCTGTATTGCCTGCTCCCACTGAATGGAGGAGCAGCTCCAATTCCCAACAGGGGCTGTAAGGCATCACATGCCAGATGAAGAGGGGCCCACTGCAGTTAAACTCTGCAGTACCTCTGGCGCATTGCCTGGGCTGGACCTAATAAAGATGATGTTGGTATACGAGGCAGCTACAGTCTTCTCCAGATGAAGAGTCTCCCTATTCCAAGAGACACTTGAGGTGGATATTTCTAGCCAGAGTATTATTACTCGCGCCACCTGCATGGTGGGCAGTGGCCTCAGTAGGGATGTGTGCAGTTACACAACACGGGCCCTGTTTGGTGCGGTGCCTGTGAATGACAAGTGACTTTGCAGTTCAGCGGCAGTGTTTCAGTGCTGCACAAAAGATGCCCTCGCACTTCTGCACTGCGCTGGTGGGGGGGCCACGAGCGTGGACATGGTGAGCAGAATGTGCATGGGGAGAGGCATGGGCCAGCTTTTTATTTGTATGGCTTTGTGGGGTGGGCCATATGTTGTGTGCATGCTGACAGTGTGAGCGTGGACACGGCGCCTGCAAGGCACTAATCTGGGCCGTAAGCGGATTACATGCTCGGTGTCATTTGGGTGGCAGGCATTGTGCAGTGCATTGGGCCTCAGCAAAGGACAATAGCAAGTCAAATGGAAATGCTGTCACTGTGAACACAGCACAAGGCACAGCTGTATCTTTGCTTCAGTCCTTTGCGCTTCCTCCCATGGATCTTTCCCTTTCATTGTTTTCAGGGCAGGGAGATCTTCACTTCATTTGCCGAGTGACCTCCCCATCCCCTGCCTGCAGCACTGGAGAGAGATTACTACAGATGAGAAAACACAGAAGAAACCTGCTGGAGCCAATATGGGAAAGTCTGTGACAGTAGGAGCGAGCAGCAAGGTGTCTGAGCATGGTCAGGTTGTCTCTAGGGGACACAGACACAGGATGGTTTCAGGCTCTGGCGCCACTGCTCCAGTGGAGAATTGCAACCACTTTAATTAGGAGCTAGCTTTAGCATTTCCCCAGAGCAGCAGGAGAAGGGGTGACAAGAAGCCCCTGGAGAGGAGGGGGAAGCTGGAAACAAGGAGCAAAGAACACAAACTGGAATAGATTTTCTAGAGGAGGTATCCCTGTTTGTTACATCGTTACATCGACGGATACCCGGCACCTGGAGATCTTCTAGAAGGGCATCGAGAAAAAACAGGAGTGGTTGCAATTAATGCAAAGAAAAGCTGGTGGGGAAAGATTTTCTTGTTCCAAATATCAAAAGTTCCCAAGTCTGTGGATCATTGTGTGATTAAAGCATGGTTGCTTTTAGGCTATGAGGTCTGCTGTGGGCTACGTACTGATTACCTCACTCGGCATCTTCATTCGCAGTGCAGTGCCTGAGAAATTGCTCGAGGGCCACCCTAAGCCAGTATCAGGCTGAGGTGAAAAGTAGGGCTGGGGGGTGGGGGAGCTGGCATATTATCAGAGCCTGCAATGAGAGACTGGCAGTGAGGACTAGGACCACGATTTCTGAGGACAGAACTCGTTCTAGGCTTGCAGGATACAACAGTAGGTGTGGGGAGGAGAAATTGCATCATGCTGGGTGAGCAGGCAAAGAAGGTTCTCTGGCAGAATGGGCAGGATATGACTAGCCGCCTCCCTGCAGCCAAATCTTGTCTTTCTATCACTGGACATAACTTGCATAGAAATGGCTATTCCCTGGGCCCTAGCCAATATGTTAAGGGTTAATGCATCGCGTAGTGGCAATAAATTTTGCTTGTATGACAGGAGTGGGCCGGAAATGTTTGCTGAGGAGAAGCTGCTGTCAGCATTGTGCCTTTTATTAGTCTGTACATTCCCTCCTTCCCTCTAATGAAATGCCCACTGACATTTATGGTCTTGTCATCTGGTGAGAAAGCCATCGTAACCTCCACACTGCCACTTCTCCCATCGTAGCGGGTCCCATTCTAGCACTTGACAGTCAATGTCATCTTCTTTTTAAATGGACAAACCTTTCCTGGATGGATTTTCTTGCCCTGTGAGCTGGCAAAGATTACCTCGAGACAGCAGCAGAGTGGACCTTTATGGCGTTGTTTTCTGTGAACTGCACCAGCACTCTTCTAGGGACACTCAAGGAGCTTGTGTTCATGGGCAGTGGCCATTTTGTTCCCTTACATGCTGTAGCCTGTTGTAAAGGATCCAAATACTCCCTGCTCTCCAGTGACTTACTTTTACTCTCTCTCACCACTGTCTTTTGCCTGCTTTTTCTTCCAGATAGCTCTTGATCTCATTGGCTGTTTTTGTGGGGAGTGCGTGTCTCAAAGACAAGCTTTGTACACTGACCAGGCAGATGAGAAAGACCATCTCAATGTCTCAACAAGGAAAGGACAGCAGTGTGAGCTCAACCCTTATTAGCACTAGAAACTCTACACTAGAGAGAGCCCTTGAAGGTATCCCAGGTGCAGAAAAAGCTTCTCAGTTTCCATTCAGTTACAGGATTCAGATGGGTAGCAAACTGTGCTTCAGTAGTAGTGGTGTTAATGGAGCTACTTGCTTTATTCCAAAGTAATAGTTATTTTACACTGAGGGTACATGGCTGCTCTGCGCGTACTGACAAACAGCTACACATTCATCTGTAATGTGTCTTGGTCAGACATGCACTCATGGGTTTTTTTAAGATAAAATCAACCCATACCACCTGTCATTGAAGAGGTAAATAATTAGTCTTTGCTCAGTTGTCTTTGGTGTCTTTCATTCTGCTTTCTGTTTTGTTTTTTTGGGGGGAAGATTTTTGACTTTTTCTTTCAGGATTTCTTCAACATTGTTAAACCCTTAGCATAACTGGGCACCTACTTCCACAGCCGGGAGAGTGAGATCACAGAAATCTTTCACGGTCTCTCAGAGGAACTCCCAGGTTGCTGGTAGGAGTCTATGAGCAAAGGAGAAGGCTTGATGCCAGTACCATCCCCTCCTGCATGTGCAGCTCTAACCATCAAATTTTTCACAACCATGGGCGAAGGTGTTTCATTCTTAGGTCCAAGTGTGCTGCCCAGGCAGCTGTTTCCCACCTCAGAGGAGACATGGTGGGCTGGAAGGAAGGCTAGTTCTGGTCTTCAGGCTGCCAGCTGGACTTCTCTGTTATCGTGTTTACATCTGGACAAAGTACAACTCCTGTATGTTCTCTTCTGATGGTTTATTTCTGAGTATGAAAACGAACAGGAAGAACAACTCCTAAGTCTGGAGGTGCACAGGTCTCCCTACTTCACATGGGATCTGAAATAAAAAAATCTTTACTCCTTCATATCACTCCTTGCATCAAAATTGAGAAGCTTCCTATGAATTTAAAGGCATGATATGCAAGAGAGTTGCTTCATCTTGTTTCAGTTAATAACACGCATATACTACACTTATGAAAACACAGCCTTTTATTGATTTAATCTTCCGGCAGATCAGTATTTATGTTGTGGCTAAAACTGTCTGCCAGAAAGGACTGTTCCTCATCTTTATCCTGAATCTGGCTTCAACAGTAACATATTCACCTACATCTTCCTTAGGCCAGTAAAGAGCAGAATCATTTAATCATTTTCTTTCCAGTAACTCAGGCCTTTTCCCCTCTCTGAACCTTTGTCTTATAATAGCTGAACCATGGGTCATCATTATTTTTCTTTCAGCCTTTTCTAGGTATAACACTGGCTCTATACCCTTTGACAACACCTTCTTTTCCTCTTCTTTCTCTCTTTTATTATTCCATAACTAACTTTCTGGTCTAGACATAAAATCCTAGGAGACACTTATTGTTGTTTATTTACTCTAAAGAATTTTTTCTTCCAGCTCTTTTGATAAATCCCATACAAATAAATCAAAATTAAGCTGTAAAATGGTGGTTTAAAAATAATGTAGTCAGAGTTTTCTGCAGGGTCAACAGCAGCAGAAACTTGTAAGACAGTACACTTAAAACAGGTTACCGTAAGACTATCCTTGAATGTTTGTTCCAGGGCGCTTTGAAGGACTTGAACAAAACTTGCTGCTAATCCATCTGACACTAGGTGACAAGCAGGCAGTGCACTGCTGAATTTCTTTGAAGAAGAGTTGGAAGTTTCTCAGAAGGCAATGGACAGTTGCTGGCAGAGGCAACATTTTAAACCTCATCCTTATTGAAGTTCAAGGCATAATTCCCATTGGCCAAAATTTTACCCAGGGTATACAGGCAGGCCATAGGCAAAAAAAAATACTCCCTACAACATCACTTCATAGAAGGTTTGTTTGGCTTTGTGTTTGGGGTTTTTTTAATAAGGTCTTTATAGTCAAATAATAAAGACAGTGTTTTACATCTACAGGAGTAAGTAATTTCTTCGCTCACAAACTTACAGTTTTAGGGACAGAAGAGACTAATACACTATGATCTAATCTGACACATGCCAGAGACATTTATCCAGCTGTTTCAGTAATGAGTCCAATAACTTTTGTGTAGTTAAAATAATGTATCATCCAGTAAGGCATCTGATCTTGATTTGAGGATTTAAATGTGCCAAAGGCAGCATATTTTTGTACTTCGTTCTTATATTTGTTAAAAAAACAGGTCTCATTTCTTGTTTGCATTTGTCTGCGTCTAGCTTAACATTATGAGTTGTTGACCCATTTTTCTCTGCCGTACTAAAGACCCCATAAACACTGGGCACTTCTCTTAAGGTATTTACAAATGGTAAATTAAACACCTCTTGGTCTCCTCTTTGATATGGTGAAAAGACTGAGCTATTGGTACTTTAGTCTCCCCGCCTTTGAGATGTGTGAGCTGCCTCGTGTCATGTCCTCTTGTTAGTCCAGTTTTAATCCCACGGCTGTGTACAGAAACTACCAGGCAGCACAGAGTCCCTGTGCTATGCCAATGCCATCTTTGGTGTCTGTGCCTTCCCGAGCTGGGACTGTGCCTCCCGTCCTACCCGTAAGATGTGCTCTCTAGAGTTGTTTAATTTTGGCTTGTATTCACAGCTTTTTGGGGGGAATTCCTTCATATAACTGAGCCCAGCAGTCTCTGAATGTTCACATTTCCTTATGTGAACGATCTTCAACTTTTTCCGAGAGAAGGATTCTACATAGCAGCAGGTTCTGGAAAGCTCTTTCACCCAGCTATAAATTTGAAGAGATTTTATCTTTCTCTGGAAAAAAAAACGTTGAAAACAGCTGTTGTCTCCATTTGAAAGAAAAGAGCATAGATAAGCCATCTATGAAACTGCATAAGCATGGAAAGTTGAAATAATGTTTCCAGAATCTAAGAAACAAATCAGACGTTTGGACTGTGCTTGGTGTGAAGTTCTGTGAGGGGTGAGGAGGTTATTATTTTGTTCAGACCTACTAATCAGTCCAAAAATACTGCCATTGGCTTATCCAGTGTAAAAGGACATTCCCGCAGTAGCCTTCCTCTGTATTGCAACTGAAGACTACTTGAGGCTGATCTTAGATTCTGGTCCATTTAGAGGACCTTTACATACCTTAATCTGTCCAAATCTCTGAAACACCCTCCAAGACACCTCCTCTTTGCAAGTCCTATTGTGCAATCTCCTTCTTCACTCTGTGAGTCTCCTCATAGGAATTTCTGAACAAGTTTGTCTTCATTTTTACCAATAAGTGATGCTCTTTGTGATCCCCTGTGGAGCTGTGAAGCTCAGGGTAAGTACCTGCTGGAGAAATACAGGCATCCCTGGAGCAAAGGACATTGGGAAGAGGGCCAAGCAACTCAGATGTGATGCATTTGTTATTATGGGGCTGTAGGAAAAGCCCTCTTTCCTTTACCCATCCCAATTTTCTTTTTCATTAGCCTCCTGACGCTAACCTCTGAATAACTTCTAAAGTAAACAGCCCATAAATATTGCACGAGTCTCCAATACTAAAAGCTGATAAAGTTTATAGCACTTATAAAATAAATAGAAGGAAATGCTTTTCAGTTTCCTATTTATAGGTCTCAAGAGGGATCTCAGGTATGATTTATCACTTCAATTTTAACTGTATTAGTCTCCCCCTATCACATACACACAACTCTTTTCCTTGGTCATTCTTTTTTTCTCACACACAGCTGCTTCCTCTTTTCCCTGTAGACATGCTCACACCCACACAGCCATTTGCCCTCCACATCCTTTGCTAACAGGCAGGAGACTGCGTGCTCTTTTACAGAGTGTTGAGTGCCATCAGTTTTCACCAGAGTCAGCAGGTGTTGAGGGTTCTCAGCATTTAGCACGGGGCTCTCAACCACACGTAATCCAAAGGAAAAACTACTTTTTTCAAGTCACTGTGGCACGAGGCCAAAGAAGGATTAAAAATGAGGGAGGCAACATTTTGGATGTGAGTGGATCATTAAAGCACAGAAAGTGTAGTTAACATAGGGTATGTTTCTTTTTAGGACATTCCTATATGCTTTCCAAGTGTTAATGTTTCTAAATACGCAGTATTCATCCTCAATTGTTAGTGCATTGCGCTTGAGCAGATAAATGGACTGTGGCTAATAATACCCTTTTTCTTGGAGCAAATGAACATCATTTCTTCTATTTTATAAAAGGGGAGGCACACTTAGGGCCACGTATCATGTGTCTAAATCAGCATTTTATTTTGGCGCAAAGGTGCACTTCTGAAGTAAATCTCCTGGTTGTCCCCATGTAGTTTATTTTCCCATTTAAATGGAAACGCTTGTTTCAGATATGTACCTGCTAACGGGCATTCAGCCCATGGAGCCAGACTACAGCTAGACCAACTTAAACCACCCAAAACGTGTAAAAGTAGACATCAGATCTCCAGTGCCAACTGTTTTGCTTTTACAAATTCCTATTACACTGCAGCATTTGCTAACGTGGCAAGCCACAGCACCACCACAGCTTTTGACACCACTGCATCCTAACTGCATTTTCCTGTCCTGGTTCTGTATTAAAAAAACAAACAAACAAAAATGCTTTTCATGGTTGTGATTGAAACAAATTATTTATGTTTGAAATTCCCACAGACTGTACTTCCAGGGTTTTCCTCCCCAAGAGCTTCGATTGATACTAGAACATGAAGAACGGTGAAAGAGAGACCGCCAAAAACAAGAGCCCACAGAGCTGGAGTCTAATTTGCTCCAAGGAAATAAAAGAATTAAAACTGCTGCTTCTGATACTGTTAAGCTGTCCACCTCCTCATCACAGGAGGGAAACCGCGGTTTAGATGACATGAACCTGCTTGCTAGAAGGACCCACATTGGATGGGGTAGGTGAGGGGGAACAGATACTGGAAGAAAGGTTCAACAGAGGAGGAAAAGGAAATGACAGTTGCAAACGTCTGGGTGCGGGGAAAGGGGAATTCTTCAAAAGACACAGAAAAAACTGGTGTGGGGTGCAGAGGGCTCTGCAAACACACAGAGTTTCTCTTCCCGTGTGTCAAGAAGTGGCATTTCTGTTTGGAATTTGTAAGGCCCTTCTTACAACTTCTTCATATATCCCCTGATAACAGTTTCTGCACATGAAAGGCAACTGAGATCACTTCACTGTCAGTGAATCATGCTCAATTGTTTTGGCTTCAGCGCTGAGGCTCTGCCTCGCTGATCCTCCCTGTTACGAAATATTGCCTTGTCAGCACTGCCATTCTCCAGGGCCCGTCCCCTTCCTTCTCCAGTCCCCATCACTCTGGCTAGGACTATGCTGTTCTTGATGCATGAGCTCTCCCCTCAACCACATCTGATCAAACCATCACCTTTTTGTTATTCAGCCTATTAGGTAGCATGAATAAACCTTTCATCATTTACTGCTTTATACCCCACTGACCATGCTGTTGTCTCCTATTGACAGCAGCTACAGCTGCACTTTTCTATCAGCTCAGGCCAAAGGCAACTAGTCAATTAATATCAACTCAATTCCTTTCCAGTTCAAAGCTTACTAAAACTCTGTGGTCCCAGAGAACCATTTCTGGACACAAAAAGTTATATTCTGATTTAACTCATCTTTTATCTTATTTGACAAATTTGACCTACTGGATAATATTGAGATATATTCATTACGTTCAGGAAACATTGAAGCTGTAAGAAGGCAACTGTAACTTCAGATGATTTACACTTCCACCACTTAAAACACCGTGTTGTCATCTTGAGACTGTTAAGCATGGGGTTTGTTTCAGCTGAGTTTAGCCATCTAAAAAATGGGTATATAAGCATGAATTCAGGCTCCCTCTATAATCAGTGGGGAGACACAAGTAGCTACACATGATGTTGTTTCCATCTGTTAGAGACACCTCTTAGGATGAGGTGAATGCTGCCTAGGTTAGGAAGCTCGTTTGTCCATGTGGCTTGTATCATTACTGAAATGGGAGGGCTCCTTCAGAGGGGTGATTCAAAGCCATATTTTGCTGCTTTGGGATGCAGGAAGAGGCTGGAGAATGCATCAAGAAGGCCAGTCTGTAGTCAAAGGTCTGGCACGCAGCTAGATTTCTGTGCAAATGCTTCTCTTACTCAAAGATCCTATTGAGCATCAGAAGGGTAGTGTCTTTTGTTGTCATCTAGCATCCGGTGCATGAGTTATTGAGGATTTTCATAGCAATAAGGGAATTCCTGAGCTTCTTACACAGTAGCTGCTGGGCAATTCTTCCTTCCCAAGGAAGAATTGCTGACCATGGCTCACCCTCTGTCTTTGCAAGGCCTTTCTGCAGTGCATTCCTCCTACAGCAGCAAAGAGGTTAATGAAAAAGCCACCTAATACAGTCTGCCTAGGATAACAACAGACTCAGATGTTGAACTGCCTGGCAGATACTGCAAGGCCAAGCACAAATGAATATAGGAGCAAAGCAGATGTGCCTGCTCGCTGAGGGAAACGAACAGGGCCTGGAGATGGTTGGGGGAAGCAGCCTGACGGACAGCCATCAAAAGCCAGGTGGATTTATTAGCCTGCCAAGAAGCGATAGGAGGAGGGTGATGTGGTGAAAGCAATATGTAAAATGTAAATGTCAGTAAGGAACATGAGCTATGGAGCTCTGTGAATAGCCTCTAAAGACCAAACCTGATGTGCCAAAGAGCCTTTATTTCCAGAGGTCAGTTCTCTTGCCTGTCACTGAGTAGGGAGGATGGAGTGAGCTTTCCAAGTCCAGAAAATGACATGGTTCCTATCCAGCCATTTTATTCTGTGCATCCTTAGGGTGACTCATGCCTCTTGATGACCGTATCTCTGGCCACAGAGAACTGCAAGCATTACAGAAGAGCCCAGTGAAGACAACAACTCCTTTGGTCCTGCAGAGGAGATTGGTGAAGATCACAACAAAGAGAATTTCCCTTCCCGAAGCCTGACAATTTGGGAACAAGAGACCAAGCGCTAATGTAGGGCTTAAATCCTCCTGGGTTTCTTTCCTGGAAGAATGGGCTTTTGCAAGCTCAGTAACCTTCCTTTATCCCCCTTGGTCCAAAACCTGAAAGATACTTTCTTGCTCTGGCCTCAGAATAGATAGGAACAGCAGGCCACTGAGCCCTGTACTTTCCTTACTGTGCCTGAGCACAGGACTGGTAGAGCTTCTCTGCAGGAAGAAGTATCAGCATGGAGACTGCTCCATGCTCCATTCAGCCGTGAGCCTCTCCACAGAGATTGCCAATGACAGCGAATGCAACTAGCTCCAAAAGAGCTGTGGTTTTAGTGGTATGGGCACCTGTCCATTAGGAAGTGCGCTGAAACCTCTGACGCATTTCATAGGTTCCACCAGAGACCCATCAAACACTAATAACATTCAATCACTGCTAACCAAGGCTGATTTTGGACCTGATGCTTGGAATTGAAATACTACCTATCCCACCACCCGTCCCTGCCATAAGTCAGTTTTAGTGGTATGGGCACCTGTCCATTAGGAAGTGCGCTGAAACCTCTGACGCATTTCATAGGTTCCACCAGAGACCCATCAAACACTAATAACATTCAAATCACTGCTACCAAGGCTGATTTTGGACCTGATGCTTGGAATTGAAATACTACCTATCCCACCACTCGTCCCTGCCATAAGTCAATTATACATTGTAGTATTTGAAACCAATAAAACAGAGCTTTTTATTATATGCTATGGCTTTCTTTGGAAGATATTGCAACCACAGTTCAGTTTGGAAACTTAACACATAGCTTATTTTATTTTCTTTAATAACTTTATATATATATATATATCTTGTTACCAACCCTTTTATCCACATGATAGTTTTTTTTTTTTTTAAATTACAAAGAATATTTTGTTTCCTTCTATTTCTGTTCGGCAATGAACTCTATAATCTTGTTCTTTATTTAGATGCATTTGTTCACTATTCAGACCGCATTAGTACTGCCCACAACTAGAATTCACTCTAATTCAAATGCCATCACTTACCACACTCCAACCCACACAATAGACAGTGCGGTGGCAGAGACATTGAAGCATCTTTTGAGAGAACCTAACACCAGAGTCTGAACCGTGGTTTGGACCCATGCAGAGAGCTGTACTAACTCTAATGGTGTCTAGTCACTTTGGTGGGCAGTCAAATGCCACCAGGTGCAAGTGTAAGCCACATCTCTTACATATGACCTATGGGCTAACAGTGATTCGTAGTGATTTGGCCTAATCCAAAGTTAGTTTTGTGTGAGGACAACCTGCTGCTGGGTTCAGCTGGCTTTGAAAAAGGCCCTTAGGTGAACAAAGCAGATCTTGACTGGATCTTAGGTAGCTCTGTATGGTGAATAACTGTATAACCCTGATGTTTCCCAGAGAGAGATCACCTGTCAGCACCCCATTAACTCCAGGAAGAAGGAAAATTTCAAGCGAAAAGACAAAAAAAACTGTTGTTTTAGGTTCACCTGAATTTATAAAACGAGGTGCATCCACAATTTCAATGCTACAGTGGAAAAGAATAACAGTCCCTAAGAGTGAGGGAAAGCAAAAATAAGAGTTGTGTTTTTTATTACAAGAGGAAACGGATGGAGGGAGGGGCGATAATTAAATTAAGTACAAAGTATCATGTGAAAGCACACTAAGTGAAAAGAGAGAGATCCTACCTCCCCCCCCCAGTCTTGTTAAAGAAAAAAAAAATCAAGGGAAGCCTTTTAGCGATTTTAAGAAAACGCAGTCCTGAAAGGGACAGGGAATTGTTGCTCTGTGGCAAGATGGGAAACAATTCCCACCCCACACTCTTCGATCCTTCCTTTCTCCTGACTCTCTCACCTCCCTCCCCGCTTCGCCTTCCCATTCGGCAGCCTCTGGCCAGCCATCCTTCAGCTGCTGCTCTCCTCTCATCCTTTGCTGTCTTTTTGACTTTAAGCAGTTCCCTAGCAACAGCTGTTTTCAGCTGAGAGGAAGAGCCGTGGACATTTTGCAGGCACAGCGGTGGGCAGGGCTCAGCCTTCACTCATGGGTGATGGCTGACCCCAGGACTGACTGGGACATGGTGCAGCTCCAGGGCCACAATTTCTGCACCGATCTCTGGTTACAGCCTGAGACAGGGGGTCTGCACCTAACTCTCATGCTTCCCCTGTTCTTTGTGTTGGTTAACAAAAGGTTGCTCATTCTGCTGCACTGGAAACGCTCATCTCCCCTGACCAAACGCTGGGCCTCGCCCAACAGAAAAGTCTCTCAGACACCATCAGTGTGGCAATCCTACGGTAGGGATATAGGCACTAAGGTATGGCACAAGGGTCCCCATTCTTCTGGCTAGAAGTAAGAGCTCTGATTTCCATGTGTCAGATGCTGTCCTGACCCCTTGCTGTCCAGCCCACCTCGCTGCTGGAGGCTGTTATCTCTAGAGCAGAACGGGGAAACGTGTGCTCGCACCTCAACAGCAGCATGTGTTAGCCGGAGCCATCGTGGGCTGTGTGCGGGGACAGCCAAGGATGCAGGCACACATCCCCTTCCACCCGCTCTGCTTCTGCGGCATTGACGCTTTGGCAGAGGGGAGGATGAGCAGCTGAGGGCAGCAGCATCACTGCAGTAGAGTTACCGGAGCTTAGCTAAATGAGTGCTAACCTATCATTATCATTGATGTTATTATTATTATTGTCATCGTTATTATATCCCCTGTTTAATTCACCCCAAAGAAACCAAACCTGTGTTACTTTATATAGCAATCATTCACTCACCACCCACAAATGTTTCCCATCATAAGTGCTGAAGTTACTCTGCAAAATAGGATGCAAGTTTTTAAGCCATTTGGTAGGGCTTTTGAAAATTGGACCCCAGGTCATCACACCGCAATAATTGTTAGTCTAGAATAGCCTAGTACACTAGTTAAATTTGTAAAGCGGGCACGTACTCACATAAACCTATAATGCCAAATGCCAAGTGATCCAAGCATCTGACAAGACCCCACAGTATAGTTACTCCAGTTTAAAACAGAAGAAGAAAAAAGACAAGGTTTTCTCCTTTATCCAACAAAACAAGTGGACAAAGTTTTTTATTGGGTGGCCACTGGTGTTAGAATTCTGTGATAGTGCCTTGATCATAGGTTTTTTCCTCCTGTTTATTTCCAAGCTTCCTAACTATCATGTTGAATAAAGGTGCAGAACTGTCTTGCATGGTGGAAATTGTAAGTCTGGATGTGTTGTGAATCTGACCTCACTCTCAGTCTTGCCTCTTTTCAGAGTGTTTCATCTGTGCTTTGCTCATCCCTGTACAGACAGGGGCTTGGCAGCCCTGCCAGCTGGTGTACCGTGTGTATGAGACACATCAGTTACCTACTGTTTCACTCCACCTCCCGCCACCTGGCACAGTGTCTGCATCTCCTACCTTGCCTGTTCAGCACTCCTAGCAGTGTCCCCCTCTGGCACCCTGCGTGTCTGCTAGCCAGCTGTGTCCAGGGTTGGGGGTCCCACAGCAGGAGAGAGGTTGCAGCCCTGCACAGCTGCTACGGAGTATGTATCTTCTAAGGGGATCCCACACTCACATGTGCCCCATGAACGCATGTTTTCGGTAGGAGTAGACCTTCCCCTGCCAACTCCCATGTGACTTGACATACTACAGTGACTTAAGACTGCTGTAAGGTAGAGAGTAGTATTAGGGTGAAGTCCCGTAAAGGATAACTAGGTGCCTTGGCTCTCCTAGCCTGAAGAGGCCCATTCTGTACCCTGGCTTTGCTGTCCTCTACATCAACAGCAATCGTCATTTGTACTTGTATCCCCTTCTCCTTCCTCTACCATTTCCACTTTCCTAGCCCTGCCCCTGTGCCTCCATCCCTATGACAGCAGTCTCTGTTGCCCGGAGGAGCAGTTGTGCAGAGTGGGATAGGATGTGGATGGATGATAGATAGGACGGAGGGAGTACGTGTGGGCAGAAGGCTGCTCGGGTAGAGAGAAGGGATTGTGGGCTTTAGAGAAGGGGGCAAATTGCAAATGGAGTGCATGTACTCCAGGGAGTAAGGAAGGAGTAAAGGGTATCGGGGGAGAAGTGGCAAGAGAACTGGAGGAAAGGCGGCAGACCCCATTGCCTATCTGTGGTCTCTTACACATCTGAAAATCCCACTACCATCCTCTCTTGCCCACACTCCTCCTGAAATCTGCTACCCTTTCCATCACACTGATGCCACCCAAAGTACCACTGATCCTTCCCACGCTCCCCCACTTTTCAGCCTTTGGAGCAGCCTTCTTTGCCCTTTTCCACTGTTGCAGAAACTCACTTTTCTTACCCCAAACGTGCTGGCAACAGGAAAATTCTCTGAGGCTGAAAACCCTTGAGCTGCCAGAGCTGTGACCTGATGCCTGGGAATTTACCTTCCAGGCAGCCTCACACCAGCCTCACAGGAGCTGAGCTGTGCCTGCTCTCACACCTCTGTGAGCTGCAAATAGCACCTCCTTCTTTGGTCTTACCCCCACCCCCAGCTGAGAGACCTCTCTACTGGGGTGAAAACATGCCCACTTCCTACGGCCACACATTTTTGCCTTTTGTGTCCTTTCCAAACCTCCATTTTTTTTCTGGTCCCTGCTCTTCTGCACGTCTCTGCTCCTTTCACTCTTTACGTATTTCCTTCTTTTTGGCAATATTCGGTTTCTGTCTTATCTCCAGTCCTAAGCTTGTCTCTTTGTCAATCACTGGGGCTTAGCAGCAAACTAGTTAATTCTGACTAAGTGCCCTCATTAGACTTAAAATGAGATTAATGGTAGAGTACAGGAGTTTGCACTTCTCAGGCACTGCTTTAAGCTACCCATTGTCTCAGGCAGAGACCACTGCTTTAGTTATACCAGCTCGTATTTGATAGGTTCTCTCCCAAATCAGAGGCAAGACTTCTTTTGTTTTCAAAGGAATTCTTATATACTTAAAACTTGAATATGCCATTTGGGCCACATAAACGTATGTTGGCCAGATGTTTAATACCCTTGTTTCAATGTGTTTTGCTGACAATAAAAGAATAACGAATGTTCCTGCAGGACAGTTTGATGTAGATTAGGATACAACAACTGCGTTTTGATGTTCGAGTGTGTAAGAACAGCAGAGACAAACAAAAAATGAATTAAATGTAAATTCTGTTCTTATTTTTCCTCTGTGAACTTGATATTTTATCCATAGGTCTGAGTATAACATACATTATGAGCTGACCAGCAATATACTGTAAAAACAAGACAAACACCCCCAGCCCAGTCACAATGTATGCCACATAAATCATCCCACATAATGGGTCTATGGAATCTGCCCCTCCTGGCTATACTCAGTGGGTATCATCAGTTGCATTCCAGCAAGACTGAATTTGGTCGAGTAAGTAACAATATCTGGAGTGTTTATGTGTTCCACCTATTGAAATGATGAGCGTTAAAAAATACTGACACTACAAGGGATCAAATTCTGCTGTAATTTATATATCTTAAAATCCTACAGGAATTACTGGGTGTGTGTTGGTGTCACTAAAACCAGCATTAAGCGTACGATTTATGGAAGCAGTTCAGTACAGCGATAAGCCTATCAGAGATTAACACACACACAGTTTCTGCATTTTGTAAACTGCCATCAATCCCCAGTACTGCCACCAGAGAAGATAATATCTTCTCATCTACAATAAAATATACTCCTTCTGAATTTGGTACCAGAAATGTTTATTCCTTGCACAGCTCAACCATATGAATAAAGAACTCAGAATGACTAGATCAATTCCAATGCAAATCTGTTGGTACACAGAGTATTTTATGTCATATGGAGTACTTCAAGTTACATGCTCAAATATGACACCCGCCAACATATTGGGAACTTGGAGTATGAAATCTTGGTTCTGCTAAAATCATGGTCTAGTCACACTACTGCTTCCAACAGGGTTTGTCTCTGGGCAAGCCTGTTATATCAGTGCTGGAATCCTTTCGCAGGGCCTGGACTACAGATGGAACTGGTAGGTGGACATTGGTGTGCTTGACATGTATTGTGCAGGTAGGACTGGTCCCTAATGGTGTATTATCTTCTAACTATTTAGCTCCTTTGGTCCCCAATGGCATTGCAAAAGGGAAGACAATGGACACAGTGATACAGAGCTATAACCACCACCAAAAGCTGAGCTGTTGTCCATTATCGGTGAGCAGTGCTTTTCACTAGAGGAAAGGGCACTCAGCCATGAAATCAGGAAGCACTGAAGAAAATAGCAAAAAAAAGCGTTCTGAGGTAGGACTTAAAATGAGCCTGGGACTGGACTAGGTGACATGGCACGTGAGATTTGTGGGGCTTCATTTGGGAGTGAAGAGATGTGAACTGTTTTTCCAGCAGTTCCAACAGGACCAACTTCTCCTCAGCTTGTGTTCCCTCTCTGTTCTGCTGTGCCTCTTCTTCTATTTATCTTCTTTTTTTGGCATCTAGTTCTTCTGAGGAACGACTCCTCTCTCTTCTTATAGAGTACTGCAGTGCACATTATAATAAAGACCTGATCTCTGTTATGACACGAAGATCGTATGGCAAATGAAATAAAGGGTAAACAGTTGAAGATGGAAGTGCCATCTCTGCCATGAGATACAGAGATCCAGTGTCACTAAAAGCTGATGTCACTAAAAGTCTCTCTAGAAAAAGCCTGTTTCCCAAAGGTGGGATTTCCCTGCCAAGCGTGTAAACCCAGAAGACTCTAGTCTCAGCCCGCATTACGTAAGAATATATAAAAACAGCTATAGCAGATAAAACCATGCTGTGTAGTCCAGAGTTCTGCCTGTGATAGTGGCCAACAGTGGTGCCCTGGTAAGAGTATAGAACAGGGCCAGCATATAGCAATCCTTGCCCTCTATACTCTTCCAGCCTCCAGCGAGTTTTGGCTTAAGAGCTCCCTGTACAATACAGCAGCAGAGCTGCATCAGGTAGCTTCTGATGTTTGTTTCTTCCAGGACTGTATTTGATTACTTTTGAAACTCATATGATCTTCCAGCATCCATAAAATCCTGAGAAAAGGTACTCTAGAGCTTAACTGTGCCTTACATAAAGGAGCTGTTTCTTCGCTCCACTTTGAACCTGCCACCTGCCTGCCTTGAACATGTGCTGTGCTGTGATTCCAACACAGTATTTCTGGCCTCTTCTCCAAGCTGAGGTGCAGGAAATCATGTTTGCAGACTCAGCAGTGTTATGTAGCGCACAGCAGCATCAGAGAGACACATAGGAGACAGTGTTATTTTCATACCACTCCTCTTGGGCTTTCAAGAACTGAAAGACTCCTGGTCTTCTGGTCCACCTTATTGACTGGATCTGGGTTTCTGTTTTTTATGGATGGATGGACACGATGGCAAGCATCCCTGGCATAAGGAGTGGCCTGACTATCAAGAAGGAATTTGAAGAAAGTCTGCTATGCTTTTCTTCCTTCCTCTGATTCACAGTCATGTTTCATTTCACCAGCTAAAAGCCCTGAAGTGACACAGGAGGTTATTCAGGGCCATTCTGTGGCAGTGCAGCTGAGTAAAAAGTTATCGTTTCCAACCTTACTAGCAGCTGAGCATGCTAAATACACAACTGTCTTGCCAGCATGAAGAAGTCATGTGGCTCCACCAGCTTTTTCACTGTACAGAGGATGGAATAGATCTTCCAAGCTGTGCACAAAACTGTGCAGTACAGCCTCCTTCCTCCCACTGTATTGCTCTGCAATGGGTGTAAAGTAACACCTCAAACACCTTTATAGCCATATTAAGGCCCTTCTGATTTTCTGACAAAGATTCTTGGTATAAAAAAAAAAAAAAGCCGTTACCTGCTTTTTCAGACCTGAGTCACTGAGGTTCGGTACTGTTTATTGCACAAGTGCAAATGCAAGCTCAGGTCTGCCGACACTGCTGCAGGGCTTGATGAGATGAGCACATCGGGTTGTCTCCTCCTATGTCAGCTCGTGCTGCCTGCCTCAGTACAGGCAGGCCTCTGCAGTGACCGCGACAAAACGTCTGATAGCAGAAATACTAGCAACAACAGTGCATTCATTTAGTGCTAAACTCTTACTGTTTTTTGTTTGCCCTCTCCCAAAACCCTCTCTGTTCCTCACTGAGAAAAATAATGCCTCTTCCCCTCTTCCTCCTGAATACACTGCTCCATGCAGTGGAGTTGTTCCTATTGCTTCCCCCTCTTCCCTCTGCCTCTCGGAGTGCCACCATCCTACAGTAGGAAGGGTTGTCCTTGCGCCTCACCCCTTGTGTCTCCTGTCCTCCCCTTCCCTTGCAGGTATGGGCTGTTTCTTCTTCCTCTCCCTCTAGTGCTTCCCTAACACGTCCTCTGCCCACAAATCACTGAAGCAGCACAAGCGCAGCACTACCTGTGTTTAATGTCTGCTGCATTGCCTGCTGCTAGCACAAGCTGGATGTGGCAGGCGAAAGGCTTGTCTCTGGCTTATGGGTGAGCTTACAAGAAGAATATGACAGTGTGAGCTGTTTCTTCCCTGAATGCACTGTCCATGCCACGCGAGAGACTGTTTCAAGCTCCTTCAGCATACTCGGATGAAAAACAGCTCTCATCTGCACTGGGCATGGGGCAATTTCTGCATCTTCCACTGTGTTAGGCTAGCCTGGGTATTAAAACAAGTCCTTCTTAGCAGAAGCACAGTTGTGAGTATATTTGCATCTTACCCGCACCTCATATGCACAGCTGCTGGTGTGCAAAGGTAACAGATCCTTTTTCTAGGAGTTTTGGTCAGTGGCTTTTCCTCTGATTGTAGCCCAGAGAATACGTTCAGGAGGCAGCTGGATCTGGCCACTGGCTTTCCAGAGACCCAGAGCCAGTCATCTCTACACCGCAACATAAAAAAGGGAGAGTCACCAAAGGGGGGAAGGATGTGTAGTGGAAAAAAAGCGCTGTTAAGGGACACTTGAGGTTCTCTCCGTTCTGGAATATTTGGGAAAATATGTGAATGTAGAACCAAGAAGGATGTTCTACAGGTTTCAAATATAACACACAGGATTGCTGCACAGAGAGTGAGCGAGAGAAAGAGGGTTGTATATTTGATGGCTGAAATACTGCCAGTCTCTCTCCCCCGCCTCGAAATATGTTCATGACGCCCAGACATAAAGTTCAGTGTTTCATTCCATCTCAATAGGGATTTTATGACTAAAGTGCCGAGGATAAGAAAAGACCAATTTGTAGTTTTATTGATCAGGCTAAAGGTCAGGGGCAGACGTGTAGGTCATGGTGCTTCCTCTGAACAGACACAGGACCAAGTGCCTACCTTCTGAAAGCTGAAGAATGAGGCAGGGGAGGGGGAACTTACACTGATGAAACATGACAGCTGAGATGTCAATCATGACCAAATTGGACAGGCTCAGAGATGGGAGGCCTCGCAACAACCGTAACTTTGCCCCCATGCCTGCATGCTCTGGCAGAGGGGCTTGTACTATGTGTTTGCTCAGGCTGTGATGTGGTGTATGGGCAAATGCCAGGACACAATTTAATATAATGAAAACATAATTCATGTTGACGAAGTTTATTATGAGATCAAGTTTCCCAGTCCTAGCTGAACCACATAAAGCATATACTGTCACTACAGGCATTTTGGCTGAAACGGTAGGGGCTTCTGCTGCATGGAGATAGCCTGGAAGGTATTTGTCATCATGGCCCACTCTGGGCTGGCTGCAATAGTAGAATAACACAAAACTACATTGATTCATTGTCAGGAATTTACAGTTTAGACTTAAAATGTCATGAAGTGAAATGGTTTCCACAGCAATGTCAGTTTTTCTCCCCTACATATATTAATTTTGTCCTCATTTGCCCCTGTGAATCACCACTGAAAGTGAGACTTGGTCTCTGTAGTATATTCTGTTCCTGGTCTCTCTGTGTTATGTTTGCAGTGCAAAGCTGTTTATGGCTGAGACTGTGCTTGCTGTAAAAGACAGAGGAACCAACACAGCTTTAATTAAAGATGGTTTAAGTTAACTTTTGGTCCTGCTGATTCTGAACTATGCCAAGAAGCTGCTGGTGTAATGCTGATGGACCCACCTTCTGTCCTTAGCTTGCTCCTGCCTCCCTTTGGGGACTGGCTCATGTGTCCCAAGGCCCTGAAGCCAACATGATCTTCATGGTTCTGGAAGACCTCCCTCCTGTGAGAAGGTCCTTATTAAGCAACTTGTGGCCTTCACAGCTCCTCCACACTGTTCTGATGTCCCTGCCTACCCCACCAAGTGCAGCAATGGAAGGAGGCCTTCATACTTTCCTACCATTTAGGATATGTGCAGGCCAGGTAAACATTACTGTAGGTGGTTTAATTTAGGTATTGCTTTTTCCAGACCTTACTTCTTCAGATTTAGTCTGTACAAAGCAAAAATGGGGTTTTGTTTTATGGTAAACTTAATCTTCAGGTACAAAGGAAGAAGGATTCCTAACTCGTAAGTGACAGGCTAACACAGCTAAGCTCTTTGAAGGGGATCCAGAGAGCTAAACCCTTCCCTTTAACTTCCCTTCCCTACATTAAGTTGTAGGCAAACTAAGCCTGAAAACAGGTAAGGCTCCACATCCCTGAAGAAGGCATATCATTACCTGTACAAAACATCTCTTAAGTATTTGTCCCATTACCCAGACTGTCAGATGACTTGATTAACATCTCACCATTTCACAGAACCATCTTCATCGTGATGGTTTCTGAGCTCCAAACAAAATCTGGTTTTATCACACACACCCCCTCTAGCAATCTAATTCCTCGTCTTTCTTTTCATGCTGTATTTTTTCTTCTACTTGTTGATCAGCTGAGTAATGAAGTTTCATGGTAGGTTCTGGCAATCATGAGATCTGAGGCCTAAGACTTGAAGCAGTGAGTTACTTAGCTAGTTACATAGCTAGCTGCTACACAGCCTGGTGGCTTCTAGATGCCTGCTGCACCACTTGGAGCTGCTTCTGGCCACAGCAATTTCATGACTGTGGTCAGCTGCAAGAGTCGTAAAAACACAGGTGTCTTGTCTAAGAGTTCATTCTAAAGAAAAAGGTGCAGTCATGTGATTAGACAAAATCAAATAATAGTTATCTATACCTCAGTAGCAATCTTTATGCCTAGCAGATTTGAGGAGTCCAGTGTAACTCTTAGCACTCATCTCCCTCTGATCTATACCTTTTCTCTGGACCATGGAGCTAGAGATCTGTCGTAACGTCACATAACAAGCATTGAATAGCCTAGGCTCTGTGTGTATTTAAATTACAGCCTCAGTGCTCCATTAGTGTGCATTTCTATTGCCTTCACTACTTATATATTTGAATGTCTGGTAAATAGGTTGTTCTAGTAAGGAAGAAGGAAGGATCATATTTACTTAGTGTAATAAGAAAATATGAGAGAAGCAGAAATTAGAGAGCTGCCAGTGACTATACCTAGTGTTTTGCAGCTCAGAGGGTTTGCATCTAACAGCCATGCCTATTAGACCACATCAGATCTTATAATTAACTAACAGCAGTGGGGGAGAGACATTCCCTGGGTGAAGCCAAACAGCAGCTGCAGTGTCTGTACTGTATCATATTGGGGAGCGCGCCCTCAGTGTGAGGGTTTGGGAGGACAATATCAAAGAAGGAGATCCTGAACTGCAAATTGTTTGCTCTATGGAGGAGATGAGTAAGAGGCAGAGATCGTCAGAGGGAAAACACAGGGAGGGAAAGCTGGAGGCCAACAGGCATCAGTTTGATTCAGAAGAGCAGAGACAATAGGGTGGCCTCAGGTACACAGGCAAAATCTTAGTCTCAGAAACAGCTTATGGGTATGGAGAAACACTCCTTCTGATCTCTCATGTATAATTGCCGGTTAGGGACAGAGTGAAGTATTACAGAGAAATTGGGCAGAAAGATTTCAGGAGCCATATAATCAGGGACATAAGTGAGAACAGGATGAGATCTGGGAGAGTTTAAGATGAGGGCAGAGACAGGTTTGGGGCTAGAACAAAATAGAGTTATGGCCAAGTCCAAAATTGGGGCCCTACTTTGACCTTATGGGCAGGATAGGTGTAATGAGTCTCTCAGAGCTGAAACTGGAGATGATGTTTCACTAGCCAGGAAGGTGCATTTGAGATAAGGGTGGTAAAAAAGACATGATTCACTATGCATAGTAAGACAGCAAAGCTGAAATTTCCTATTTTGTTTCAACCTACTTTCAGGACATCCTTTGGCATATGTTTCCACCACCGGGCTAACTCTCCAGGCTGGCACACAGATGAAAGCAAAGCCTGAAGCCTGACCTGTTCCCACAGGATCTGCTGTCACCTGTGCATTTTGCAAGGGCTTCTGGAGCCATTTCCCACTTGTGCTGCATGGCACAACTCTTCCCCAGGGACCTGTGAGCAAATTTGCCTGTGCAGGCACACATGGGAACTGTACAAAGGGAGCTGGGGTCCGAAGGGGCTCAGGTGGGCTAGCACCAACTTTCGCTACAAAGATTGGTCGCTACTAAGCGTGTGTTACAACCCCAAGTAAAAGCAACTTCCGTGTTCTGGTCTGTATCTTAGGTTTGGGTCAACTCCACCCAATGGAAAAAGAGATTAATGTGTGTGAGAGGGGTTTTTTTCTGTGGATGAAGGACAGTTGCCACACCTGAGGAAAAGCCTGGTTTATCTCCCCAGGGGAGGGAAGCCCTCACCAGAACAGAAACCTCCACAGTGCAGAGGAAATGGAGAGCTGCAAGGGCTGGCAATTACTTTTATGTATTTGTCGCAGGGGCTACTGGTAGCAACGTGTGATGCTTCTGAGGAGCTTTTTAATCTGAAAGTCTTTCTCTTGGAGATGAGCAGAAAGGAGAACGAAGCCCTGAGCTCGGCTCCACATCCCACTTCACAGCCAGCAGATGTGCAGCCTGCCTCAGACGCACCCATCTCATCCAAACCTCTATTTTCAGGGCTTGAACAGGGGCAACCGCACAAGGGTGGAAAATGCTGGGACATGAGCATCCTTCCCAGCCCTGCCACGGCAAGCCCACTGCTCGCTGCTGAGCACAGACAGGCTGACCGGGCCCGTTTAGCAGCAGGTAAGGGTGGGCCCAACCACCCTGCTTGCCCCAGCCACCACT